>NC_045442.1:20022706-20133489 GCF_002776525.5 Piliocolobus tephrosceles
AAAAAAAAAAAAAAAAAAAAAAAAAAAAAAAAAAAAAAAAAAGTAATTCTCACTATTCATTATTAAGGACAAGATTTGGGAAGGAAGAGTAATATATTTTGAGTATTTGGAAAAGACATGAAATACTCTTCTGATTTTATTGAGTAGAGGGTATAATCTTGCCAGTACTATGAGGAAAGTAATCCTTGGTTACTTTTTAAAATGAGACCAGATCCTAAAGACAAATCAATAGCTGGATTTAACACAATTTTATAGAATGTCTACTGTGTGGAGAACCCCAACCAAAATACTGTGAGACAGACAGAGATGAATGGGGCCTGACCCCCATCTTCCAGGGGCTGACTTAATGAATGTCTCTGTAGAATTCTGTCATCTCCTGTGATCATGCTTGCAAACCTAGGATGTAAGTATGATTATTAAGAAACTAAAACTCAGTTGTTCAAATGACAAAGTCAAGAACTGAATACTAGTCTGTCTGACTCAAAAATCCATGATCTTTCCTCTTTCCAATCTACCTAGGGAGGGAGAAAGGTCTCCATAGATGCAGGGTCAATGCTTGGTAAAATCCAAGTATTTAGGGGTAGGGGCCAGGGACAGATACGGAGATCAGAGAAAAATCAGGGAAGGCTCCCTGCAGGTGGAGGAATTTAACCAGATCTTGATCAATGAGGCAGATGCTTTCTTTGGTGGATGCATCTTGAATATGACACTCATTTCAACTTCAAAAGGGCAGTTGAGTTGGGCCTTTCTTCTCTGGTTGATGTAGTTCACCTAAGTCATGGGAGAGTGCATGGCCAACTCACCTGTTTCTGTAACACCCCAGCCAGAGATGTGGCACTCACTCCCAGAGGGAAAGGACCCATCAGGCAAGCACACGGTCTTCACATATTTGGATTCCAGAGCACAGTGACCATCCACCGGCTTTAACTTGAGCAATGCTAGGTGGAGAGAGAGGTAGAAAATGGGTGTGATGTCACCTCTTTGTCAAAGAAGCACCAGCTTCAAGGTGGCCACAGCAAAGCCCCACCCACCCCTGCCATGCCTGAAAAGCTTCTTCCACGGTCATTTCATATTTTGAACTTCCACCTGGGAAGGAGTAGCACTTCAGGGCGAGAGTCATGTCAAGAAATAATAATTGACTTTGAAATCACTTTTAATCCATTTTTTAAGAAACAGGCCATTAGCGGGAAAAAAAGGCTACTGAGGAAGGAGAGAGAGGTGGTGGGGGGGATCCTCACGATAAGGGAAATGGGGTACAGAACTGAGCAGCCAGTAGCTAGGAATGTCATTGCATTTGCACTGGAGCACCCGCCAGGGGCTAGGGACCAGGCATGCCTGCACGCACATTGTGTCACCTGACACATAAGAAGCTAAGAGTTGTGCATCAGTGTTTCCATTTCATAGAAGAGAAAAGAGGGCTCAGGGAGGTGAGCTGGCTCCTGGTGAGAAAGTTGGGAAGCTGGGATTCCAGGCCAAGCCCATTCCATAGCACAATGTTCCTAGCACAGCTTGCCCTCAGTTTAAGAGCATATGCGCATTTATCCACATTTATACATACCCTCAAAAACTAAAAAGCTCTGGAACACATTCCCGACCTCACAGGGTCCACAGGGACCAAAAACAATCAAGAGCACCTTCTAGAACCAAACTTCAGCTTTCCGTTCATAGAGAAATCCACCCAGGACAAGACCCTCAGGAGAGCCATGAAAGAGAAACTTGCCAATATCATTGTGGGGAATCTCGTCTCTTTCATTGTAGTGGCTGTACTTGAATATCTTCTCCACCCTAAAGCTTTGCTCATGAAATTCTTCTTTCTTCAGGTCCTGGTCCCCTAGCACTACCTTTAGATGTCTGGTTTTTATGCTGCAAGGGAAAATGAGATGGTCAGGAAGGCTCTGCTTCTGCTCAGCTGTGTGGCCTTTGGCAAATCTGACCTTCTGCAGACTCAGCGTCCTCATCTGTAACCCTTGTCTCACTCACAGGACTCTGCTACCCTTGTCTCACTCACAAGACTCTGCTGTGGTGGGGTCCAAATAAGGTTATGGAAGGCAAGTGCTTTATTAACAGAAGCAAGCTCCAAATGTAAGCTAACTTTCACTCACTTCTCATGGGAGACCTCCCATTGTCCCTAGGCCTTCCAAAGAAACAGCCATTGCCATCTTGAACCAGTCTTCTAAAATCCATTGGCAGGTGCTAATGTTTGCCTGCTTGACCTCTCTTGAAGAGCAGCTCCTAGAATCTCAGAGAAATCATTTACTTCAAGGTGAACTGGAAGACCTTCGTGGCCACCTCCAAAACCCAGGCTTTGTTGGACTAGCCTTGACCATGAGCATAGGGAGCTCAGAAGGGGGTGACTCTTCAGCTCCCCAGAAGTTACTTGCTTCTCTAAAGCACACAAGAGGCATGGATGAAGACACCTGACTCAGAAAGGTCACTGGTGATGGCATCAGACAGAGGAGCATGCTTTCCTCTGTTCAGGGCAGGACAAAAGAAGTCAAAGAAGCAGATAGAATGGGGTTTCCATCTTCCTTGTCCACTTGACTTTCCATACGACTTTAGGCAAGGTAAAGGCAGAATCCCAAGGTTCAAGATCCTCACTTACAAAAAGGGAATAACAATATTTTCCTCCATAAATATTTCCTCAGCACTTGCTATGTACGAAGGCACACTCAAGACACTGGAGATCCCACAATTAACAAAACAGATAAAAATCCCTGACCTTCCTCAGCTTGTCCTCCAGCAGACAGCTTTGAGGATTAAATGTCATTTAATAAATGCTGTGCCCATGGTAAACATTCCAGACATGGTAGCTGTTTTCCCTCTGGCTTTCAGGAGCCATTCTTTTGCCCTTGAACAGATCAGAACCCCTAATGCTGCCAGAGCTACCAAGATGTTGCTCAGAGGGGAAGGGAAGAGCACCCCCAGGCACTTAAGCCACCCTGGTCCCTGTCCCAGCCAGCACCTACTCGGTGCAGTGGGCAGCAGTGAGCACCCAGCAGGGGTGGATCAGCGCCCCTCCACAGAAGTGGCCCTGGGGCATGGACACGGTCAGAGGCAGCGAGGACTGGAGGGACGCCTGCCATGGGTGCTTGCCCGCTGTGCTCTTAAAGCCTCCATAGATTCTCTTGATCTTCCTCTCTGCTATCTCAGTCTTTCCGCAGGAGTCAAACCCCAGAAGCTTGGTTGATGGCTCAGTGGGGATTTCCTCTGGGTAGGCAATGTCTGTGGGACACAAGAAAGACAAATTGTGCCTTTCAGCCTCCCTCCAGTTCCTCAGCAGGGCTCAGGCAGAGGTATGACTCTGAGTCCAGCAGCTGAGCAGGGGTCCAGAGCTGAGAGACTGCACCGGTGCACACAGGGTGGGCATGCAGTAGGTGCACAGTTGATATTTGTAGAATACATTGCGTAACATAAAGCAAGTCTATAGAATTAACAATGCAGATTTTTTTCTTCCATTTCAAAGTATGTGACTCCTAAGATTGACATATACACACATACATTATGTTTATGTAAATATACAAATCCATCACTGGGTATTTACTCTACATTGACAAAGGCCCCACAATTATAAGTGTGCATGATCACTGTGCCTTTCATTATTAGTACACAATTACAATTGTGGAGGCTTTTTCAGGGTAGAGGGGAGGGTATTCAGATGAACTAGAATAGGTGAGATAAAACGTTTGCACAGATGACTGTGATACAAAAGGAGAGAGCAGTAAATGTTGTATAGATGTCGCCTTGTTCGGTTCCTTGGGATTTGTAAGGAGGCAGAGATAACATTTTACTTGAGAAATCAAGGAGGACTTCCTGGAAGAGGGGATATTTGAGTTGGTTCTCAAAGAATAGTTGTATATGCACAAGAACAGATATGGGATAGAGCGTTATAGACAAAAGCGACCATAAGACCAAAGGTGCATATATGAAACTGCTCAGGGAGGGAATCCCACTGGTCAGGGTGAAAGGGCACATTGTTCCAGATGTGGGCACAGAGTGGGGCCAGGGCAGATGGCCAGGAAGACTGTGAGGCTGGAATTTGGATGCTTTGCATCCTGAGAGGCTATGGGGGCCCAGCCAGTTTGATCACCATTGTACACCCAGGGCCCAGCATAGTGGCTGGCAAACAGCAAGAGATGGGTAAATATCTGTTGAGGGCACGGATTTGGAGTCAGAAACCGTGAGTTTAGAGTTGGACTACCTGACCTGAACCCACAAAGGTATCCAGACCTGCTTGGCATCCTGGTGGGTGCAGATGGTTGGGCAGGTGGGCTGGCAATGGGCTGTGAATTGATAAAGCAAGTGTGGAGAAAGAATGGGGTGAGGGAGGGACCAGGTGCCAGGGACATCTCCCTACAAATCTCCATCCCCCCACCCCCTGGGCGTCTGAACAGCCATGGCCTTTACCTTGGGCTGCGCAGGCTGAGACATCACAGTATTCCCATTTCACCTTGTCATTGCTAACTTTAATAAAGCACCAGGGCTTTTTGTCCGCGTCTGGGTTTCTAAAATACAAAACAAAACAACTCAGAGTCAAGGCTTGGTGAACCCACTGGATCTTATTAAAGAACCTTTGCATAAGAACGTGCCAGGCTTTTGTGCTCCTCCGGGACCACATTTTTTTGAATCCTCCAACAGGTTATAAAACCTTAGCACAGAAGGGTGTTTATAGTTTTTTGGCAAAACCTTGACTTCCAGAGGAAAATCTCAAGGACAAGGAAGCAGTCCCAAGTCTCATGCCAGATCCACAGGACGTATCAAATTATTTGTAGGAAAAGAAATGAGATCCCTGTTGAAGACCTTTCCACGTCAGGAGAGTAAAATCGTCACATAAACATGGTGAGAGTTGGGTTCCTCTGCCTGAGCCTTTGAATTTTATGTATGGGAATCCTCTGAGAAAGGCTACCAAGAGGTCCCCCTCCTCACTGCCCCTGAAGACAGCTACACAAAGGGAACAGCTCAAGGTGAGAGGAAGTGGAAGGTACTAGTGTTTTGTGAAAAAAAAATCTTCATGGCCAAGTGCAGTGGCTCATGCTTGTAATCCTAGCATTTTGGGAGGCCAAGGCAGGTGGATCATGAGGTCAGGAGTTCAAGACCAGGCTGGCCAAGATGGTAAAACCCATCTCTACTAAAAATACAAAAATTAGCCAGGTCTGGTGTTGTGTGCCTGTAATCCCAGCTGCTTGGGAGGCTGAGGCTGGAGAATCGATTGAACCTGGAAGGCAGAGGTTGCAGTGAGCTAAGATGGTGCCATTGCACTCTAGCCTGGGTGACAGAGTGAGACTCCGTCTCAAAAAAAAAAAAAAAAAAAAAAAAAAAGTAAAGAAAAAAGAAAAAAAATCCTTATTTATGAAGCCAGTTCAAAACCACACAAAGACTTCCTCCCCTTAATCTGTAACTCATCTGACTCATTGGCCTTGGCTAGACAAAGGGTAGTGGCAGGAAGCCAACGGAGTGGCCTGGAGGCAGCAGAAAAGGAAGAAGGAAACTAGATCACCACCAGGGAGGGTGGTGGCATTACCCTCACATGGGAAAGCCTGAACATCTTTGGGTTAGAGACTGTCACCTTCGACAGATATTCCACTTGCTCTTCTCCATCCCTGCCTGGAAGTTATGTGGGCTCATGTGATTATTTCTGACCAACAAAGTATGTGTGGGAAGAGGATGTGTCCCTTCTAGGCTGAAGTAGTGAAAAACTCATGCTTCATTCCCCAGTCTCTTCTTGCCGATCCTGAGTATTTGAGTAGCCCTGTGGAGCTGAATCCGCTACCATCACCACCACCAACCCACATGATACTTGGAACATTAGTAAGAAATAGACTTTTTTTCTTTTCTTTTTTTTTTTTTTTTTGAGACAGGGTCTTTGTCACCCAGGCTGGAGTGCTGTGGTTCACTGCAGCCTTGACCTCCTGGGTTCAGAAGATCCTCCCATCTCAGCCTCCTGATTAGCTGGGGCTGCAGGTGCTGACCACCACATTCAGCTATTTTTTTTTTTTTTTTTTGTAGAGACAGGGCTTTGCCATTTTGTCCAGGCTGGTCTCGAACTCTTGGGCTCAAGCAATCTGCCTGCCTCAGCCTCCAAAAGTGCTATGATTACAGGCATGAACCACAGTGACCGACCCGGAAATAGAGTTTGATGTGTTTGAGCCACTGAGATTTGGCAGTTGTTTACTACGGCAGCATAACATTGCCTATCCTGAGTAAGAAAATCTTCCTAGAAAGGAGGATGATGAGTTGCAATGATCTGTTTTAAAATAAGTGACCAAAATCAACTGAGCATGAATAAGGTAACTGTTACCTGCAGAAATTGTGCTCCCCAATCCCATGGGTTTCAGCATCCTCCATAAACATGTTGTAATTCTCCTGCAAGAGGAGGTGGGAGTTCCAGTAAAGGCATGCATGCTGGTTGACTGTCCTATTCATTTTCCCTCGGTAAGAGTAGCCATCACCAACATAGCAGTCATCAGAACCTCCGAGAGAGCAGGTAGCAATGTGAGAACCAACAGCCACTGGCGTGCTGCTCCCAAAAAGGGCTTGGTGGGTATGTCAAGTGGTGAGAGAACTGGACCTGCATATTTATCACCCTGGGATTTCACCACAAATTTCAGAAAAAAAAAAGTGTTGAATGTCCGACATTTAATCCTGCTTAAAATATGAAATATAGTGGTTGTAGGGTGTGGGAGCTTAGTTCTTTAATTCTGGCTCACACAAGAACTGATGGAAGGTGGGCTAAGGCCTAGGGATGCCCAGGAGGTTTGACTTGCCTGCACTACACCCCAGTTTATTAGTTTCTTTACACAAAGCCAGACACACCCTATCCCCTTAGGCGAGAAGTCTGAGGCAATAGTAGAGTTTGGGAAACTTTATTTGAACCACATTCTGGCAAAAAAACCCAGAGAGAAAAAGGGCTCCAGAGGCCTCACTTGTGGCCCTGATGAGGTGGTGGCAGAGACCCATACCTATTTCACAGAATTTCCCCTTGAACTGGTCAGGACAGGCACAGGTGAACTTGGATCTCCGCTTATGCCGGGAGCAGGTACCACTATTCTGGCAGGGGTTTGGCCTGCACACAGGAACCACTGTGAACAAAGGAATGGGGCCAGGAAGACTCTTCAGTAGGAGTTGCAGCCCACGTCTGAGATGACAAGGAGACATTGGTGGCATTCTACTAGTGTCCATCCTTTCACGAAAGGTGGGTCACCAGAGGGGAAAGACAGATCCACTGACACTCTAGTAAGTGTACACAGAAGCCTTAAGAACGTGAGCTAACGTGGATGAAGCAGTATGGCTGGAGGCCAAGACTAAGTGCACTTAAGTAGATGGGTTACTCAGTAAGAAAACGAAGAAGCATGGTTGGAGCAGGAGTGCTGGGCCCCGTCTGAGCTAGGTAGAGCTCTGCCTGATGATACCCATGTGGCCATGAGCAAATGAGTTCACCTGTCTACATTTCAGGCTCTTCATCTGTAAAACTCTTCCTTGAGGTGTTTTTGGAGAATGCAAAAGAGAACGTATGTTTCCTGAGACAATGCCTGCCTCACAGCAGGGACTCAATATGTATTAATTCCCCTACTTGGTCCCCCTCAGGAATAGATCAGGGTCTACTTCCTGGAAGAAGTGTTTCAAGATGATTCTTTTTGGATGGGAAGGGACACAGACCAGTCAACTCCCACTGAATTGAGTCAATCCAGGGATAATTAATCTTTAGAAATCCTAGGGAAAGGGACCATCTTGGATGCCTGCCACAAAAACATCAGGTGCATCTGGCCTTCCATGCAGAAGGGTGCAGGTAAAAATAGGGCACAGAGAGCCTAGCGTCGAAGGGGCCTCCACCACTTACCTTGGGAGCAGCTGGGGCCTGTGTAAGGGTGTTTGCAGACACAGCGGTAGTAGGGAGGACTCTGGGTAATGAGACATTGGCCCCGGCCACATGGGTTGTCCTTGCACGTGTTTTGCACTGTAGGAGATCCATAGAGAAGTGGGAGCAAAACATAAGACACTCTTTGGGGCACATTTTCCTTAGAGGGATACATGTGCTATACAATGTTTGGGGATGGGGTGACTGACAGGGTTTGTAGCCTTGTCCGTGGTCCTGAAACACTAGGCTACGCCAGGACAAGACTTCTGTCTAATTTTGGGGTCATAGCAGATTGTCTCCCACGTTGTTTCCCATGCCCATAGTCTTAATTTTTCTATCTTAATAAAAACATTGATAATTGTTACACCTTCAACAAACAGCTGCAATGTTAGTCCCTCCATTTTCTAGCTAACTTCAGAGTGCTTTTACAGTTTTGTCACTTTTCTGAGAAGTTGAGTGAGCCCAGACACTGTGTTTAACTCGATATTCTCAACCATCCTGAAAAATTTATTGAAGAAATTGCACGATTGAAAATGAAAAGAATAAGTGAAGAGGGCACCAAGGGAAGAAGTCAACCACAAAGCCATACATACACCTAAGACCCCCCCTTGCCCTCCACCAAGTAAGATTGTTGCTAGAGCAGCCTGAATCCAGATTTTCTCTAGGGGTACAATTAGCCCCTAGGAGTCCTATTCTTGAAGCTTTATTCCACGGCCTCATGTTATGCCCACAAGACTTCACTAACCGCAGACACAGTGAGGATGGCAGAATGAAAGAGCATGGTCCAGAAGTCAGGCACGAGGGCTCTAATTTCTGCTCTACACCTAGCTAGCTGTGTGACCTTGATCAAAGGCCCTCACTCTCTGGGTTACCTTTCTCTGACTGGGTTGGGTCTCATGTGCCCTGAGATCCTCCCTGCTCTCCCATTTGAGGACAACATTGCTCTGTTGCAGCTAGACAAAACACTCTAAGTATAAAGTCCTGGTTTGCAATACATCTTGGTTAAAGTCCAGCTCTTATCCCCTCTCACCCTCAATCTTCCCATCTGGAGAATGGATGTACTAGTTCCATCTCACAGTGCAGGGGTGAGGATCCAGTGAGAGGCTGCCTGGGACCCTGCAGAGGAATCCACTATGCATGATACAGTATTTGCAGTTATAATCCTTTCCATGGCATCATGCAGTGCTTTCTCACACCGAAAGGACCACTTCTTGTTTAACTCAGAGGAAAGAGTGGATCTAGTGATGATGCACCCACCTTTCTGACACTTATTCCCAGAGAAAGGGGCCAGGCAGCTGCATGTGAATGTCCTCCCATGAACGAGGCAGTCCCCACCGTGTTCACAGGGGTTGGGCTGGCACGGATCTAAGACACATGACAAGAAGGCAATGTCGGTAAGGAATGGCAGGTGAGAAGCCCCCCACTTTTTCATCTAGTTTCAGTCTCCTGCCCCAAATGAGAGAGTAACTACCAAGCCAGAAACTGGGGAAAGCAGGAAAACACACATTGTCCTTAAACAGCAAGGAAAACTGCAGTCACCTGACCAGAGAAAGGGATTCAGGTTAGTGAGAGGAGAGGCGAGAAGGAACCACGACTGTCTCCCCTCGGCCTGGCTTTGGATGGGGCCTTTCTCATTGAGAAACTCCCCTTTTCCCTCATCAGTGTTTTTCTCCTCCCAGTCTTGCTGGGAGTGCCACAGGGTCTGTCTCTGATGCTGAAGGTATTTCACAAGCCTGAAGACCTCCCCTACTTCCAGTGCCCAGGGGTGGAGGTCAGGAGTGGGGAAAGAAAACCCACCCCTAATGAAACGCAAGCTTTCTGAACATCAGGAGAGAAGACCAAAGGCAAGAGGGTGACAGAAGAATTGGCGGCGAGGAGGAAATGACCCAGTGGCCTTCATCTTTCTTCAACTACTTGTTCAGTTAGATTTTGTCATATTTCATCTGTGCCTGTGGCTTTCATGGTTGTCTGAATGGATCTTCCCTTGGGGAATTCTTTATCCTTCTGTTCACACACATTGTTCTTTGGTTCAGGAACTAGGATCCCTGGGCCCTGCTCTTGTTTTGATGGTCCCTTCTGATGTTCCCCCATGCCCTGTATCTTGGCCCTGCCTTCCAGGCCACTTTGCACAGTTACACAGCTTTTATTCCAGCTGCTAAGTGCTTTCCATTCCTTCTCCTGGTTTAGTCACATGGCATTGCTTGGACCCAGCTTCTTATTTTCTTTTCTGTCCCATTGCTGGGGTTAAGAAGCCACAAAAATAAAAACAAGTGTGGTAGGATCACATGTGTGTGAACACACACACACATGCACACACACACACAATCTAACAACTGTGGAAAGCTTCTAAAGAGTGAAGGGAGAAAGAAAAAGTTGAAAGGGAAGGAAAAGTCCTGGCAAAGGCAGGAGGGAAGGAAAGTCCCAAAGCTGAATGTGTACATGCTACAGTCTGGTGTTCAAGGCTGACATGGACTTTCTGCATCCTTAGGGTCTGACCTGTAATCTAAGATATGGGAATGGTTTTGAACACAGCTGCTATTCACAGCATCAGGAAACCCGGACAATGTTGCATTAACTTGCTGCCTGACCTTGGCCAAGTCATCTCCTCTCTTAGCCTCACTTACCTCATCTGTCATTTGAGGGTAGGGGAGATGGTCTCTAAGAACCTCCCCAGTCCTCACAGCGTATGAATCTAACAGAAGAAAAGCCAGTCCACATAATTTCTTCCATAGCTATTTTACAATGCTGGTCAGAGAGGAGTAGAGAGAGGCCCTTGCATGTGGTCCCATGTACACTCCCCTCTGTCCTTCTCCCAGGAGAGTCCCTGAAAGAGATTTGGTACCTACCAGCTTGGTCCTCAGTGTAGTACCAGTCAGGATTCTCAGGGTGGGTAAGTGTGCTACTGGTATTCTCTTCCTGATTATAATCCTCGTAGCTGTAGTCATACTGGTCAGGGGTCCAGTCTGCATGGTGGTAACAGGACAGAAGAAATCCTAATCATTCTACTTAAATAGGTCAGCATTTTACTTAGTTGGACACCTTTTCCCCAAAGAATTCAAAGTCCTGCAGGAGGAATCATGTGTCTCTCCAGTTCTGCACAGTGAGGGGAATGGAAAAGAGGGCTCAGGCTTTGCATCTTTTCACTTGGGGCATGTTATGACCAGCCAAGGTGGTGTTGACATTTAGCAGGGTCATGAGCACCTGATTGGAAGTGAAGAGAAGAAGCCAAGTTCCAGCTTTCTACTCCCTTGACCTTGGGTAAGCCAACTGTATTATCGAGTCTTGGTTTTCTCATCTTTGAACAGCAGGAAGAGGACTGGGACCTAGCACATCTACAGGGTCCTACATGGGGTCTGCCTGGGGTCAGATTACACTATACTTGAGTGCCTGGTTGGCTTATCCTGTGAATAATATTTCTTGATGGGACTTCATTTGTCACCAAGTTGAATGAAATCAAAGAAAACTCATCATTTTCCTTTTGATCATGGCATCAAACTACTCCCAAGCAGTATCTACAGAGTCATTTTAACAGATAACATTTATTGAGCCTTTACTATGTACCATGCCCTGTGCTAAGCACTTCACATGCACCGTCTAACTTCATCTTCATAAAAATCTAGGAGGTGTATTGTTCACTCTAAGTTGAGAAACCTGAGGCTGACAGAGATCGAGTAACTCGGCCAAGGTCACATAGCTACTAAAGGGCAGGATATGAACTATGGCAGTTTGTCTCCATATAACCCCTAAATCTCACTGGTTCAACTACAGCACTCAACTGTTTCAACTGGTGCCTTACATTGCCTCGGATATTCCCACACTTACCCTTGGGAAAACGTGTCCCACCATCCCCACGGAGTATCCAGCCTGACCATTAGGAATTTCCCAAGGATAACCTTGTAAAAGTTTATGGATCTTGCCTACGGTTGTAAACCTTACACTAGACTGGTCATTGGGGAAAAAACAGGTATGTGTAAGGTTAGCTGGACTCAAGCTCTTTGTGCTCTGGGGCCTTGTAGGGAGATCCTGGTAGCTCTGTGGCTGGTAGGTCTGTGGAAGTTTGGGATTTGAAGAAAATCAGGTTGACTTTGCTCTCTCCAGCCGGCGGGAGTATGGCAAGTCGGCAAGTTGAAGCTGCAAGGAAGCTGTCCAGAGATGCATATGATAATGAGGCGGGAGCAAATGCAGATAGCTGACTTGAAAAGGCCCTCCTACGGAGCCAGCTGATGGCTTGGAGGATGGCACTTTACCTAAGCCTGATTATCAACCACATTATCTTACTCGTCTCTCAGTCATTCTGTTAGTCTTTATCTCTCTGGCTTTTGAAAAATCGACTTTTGCACAATGGCTGTTTTATATTTCCCATTAAAATGGAACTAGCTTTTTATTTCTTTTTTGAATACTCCAACTCTGGTTTCTTGCCAAAGTTTCACCTCATTTATCACAGTGTCAAGTCAAGACTCCCTTGGCTTGCTCATTATTTCTCCCGAACTGCTTTTCCCCGCTATGAAAATGCTCCCGGGGGAGGCCACCTTTTTAGGGCTGAGGATCCAGGTTGAAGATAAGGCCATTGTCTTCCTGGAGCAAATAAAGTTTTCCTCCATCTAGCATGATAAAGCAGAGAAAGAGAGGGAGAAATTGAGAAAAAAAAATGTTTTTCTGAGTTTGACATGAAAGATTTCAAACTGACATTTAGGAGAGACAATGGGGTTTGGTAATGAGATGATTGCATTGCTTTGTTATTTCTTTTTCTTTGGAGAGTTTATTTTTGTTTTCTAACAGGCGTTTATAGATAAGTGCCCTTTAGGTTGTTTCTGTAATTTCTCCCATCTCTCCCACAGGTTGGCAGTCAGATCGGCTAATCTTGGCGAGGCCATTAAGAATTACTTCTTTTGCAGATATTTAGAAATGGGGAAGATTCTAATGTAGATGGTATGGTGTGACTTTTCCAGGTGACGAGGGATGAATGATATGTCTGTTAGAGGATTTTGACTTGAATCCAGACCTATTAACAAGGTCTGCTCACCTCTCAGTGAAGCCAAAGAAGAAATAAAATACATAGGCTTTGAATCATATTCCTGCTAAGAAAGTCTTCCTATTCTCTAGGGCCCGTGGGCCTCAGTGGAGATGGATAGAGCCAGCAGAGCTCAGTGGCCCCAGATAGCCAGGGTGGAAGAAGCCAACTAGCTGGTGGATATGCAAGGAAAGTCACCAAGATCCTTTCCATTTGGGATGGGCTGCCATGTGATTCGAAGGTGCTTTATCGGAGCATCATCTGAGAGAGTTTCTCCACTTCCAGGCTTAAACCTTATTTTGTCTTTCCCATTATGTTGGCACTTAATCCTATTGTCTGTGTAAGTAACTTGTCTTGTGAACCTACAACGGACCAAGTGTTATGCCAGGTGCAGGATGGCATTGGGAATGGTGGAGAGTTATAACAAATAAGAGTAGGATGTGGCCTTGCCCTCAAGGAAGCCTCCAGCCAAGGTTGGGTAGGGGATGAAAGCCAGCTAAGGAAGGAGATTAAAGAGCAGTGAAGAGGTGAGGGAGCTAGAAGTGACCAAGTCTAGGCCTGGCGCCCTCAAGTTCCACAGTGAAACTCTGCCTTGGTATGAGCCAATCTGACGAGAAAAATAGCCCTTGATTCTCCACCCCCCAGTACCCATACCCTTTGCAATGTGACTTTTCAGCTTCTCCCACCAAGAGATTGAGTCAGTTTCCCTGCCCTTGGTTCTGGGTTGACCTTAGGACATGCTTTGGCCAATAATAGCATGTGTGATGGAAGGATGGTGTGCCAGCTCAGAGCCTGGGCCCCAAGAAGTCTTGCTCTCTCTTGACTCGCTCTCTCTCCGGATCCTGGACCCATGTGACTGCCATGTGAACAGTTTGGCCTATTCTGCAAGAGCGTATGAGAACACGTGGACAACAGCTGGCCTAGTGGTCCTAGCTGAGGCCTCAGACACAAAAGAAAGCCCAGTCAATATTCAGCAAGATAAGACGCCAGCCAATCTGCCAGCTTCTGCAGACACATGAGCAAGCCCAGTCAGGATCAACTGAGCCTGACTCAGCCCAGAAGAACTGCCCAGCTGAACCCAGCCAAGACTATCAACCCAAAGAATTGTGACCTAAATACATGGTCAGTGGTTTAAGCTACTGAGTTTGGGGTAGTGTATTATGCAATAATAACAAACCGACACACAGGACTTGATTGATATTAGATTGCTAATGGGCTAAGAATTTTAGATACAAGAGCATTCCTCTGTGGCCCAGTTGGCTGGAGAGTTTTAAGTGTCACAGCTGGATCTCAGATGGCACCTCTATCTTGGGTATTTGGTCTATCTTATTTGTTTCCTCCAACTAGATAGTTTCTTAAGAGGAAGGGCCATTTCCATTCCTCTTTTAACCCCAGAGTGCCCAGCACAAAGCCCTACCTGTAGTTAATGCATGTGATTGACAGATTTATTTTTCCCTTAGTGGTCAAGCCTTCCTGCCTTCTGATTGGCCTGCATGCAGCTTTGCTGGCCGAAAAGATGGTGCCTGCTTAAAGCAGAGCAAATAGGGAATTTCAGTAAGAAACTGTGTGAGAAATGGGTCAAATGTACTTGGCAAAGAAAATACCTGATGAACTCTGTGGAAATCTAGAAACTCGTTCACATATTTTCCTGGGGAGAGAGGGACAGCAGCCTGACGTACATTTTGGTGCCACTGGTAGATTGTAGAAAAACAGTTCAGGTTTAAACACAGATTATTTGTAAGTTTCTCTAGGCTACAGAAAAGGGAAGAGCTTTGGGAAAGAAAGGGGCAGGTGTTCGAGCATTTTCTATCAGGAATAAAAAGAAATTCTTGTGTGTTTGTCTAGTTTTCAGAGTCTGTTTCTAGAAATTATCAGGAAGGATCATGACAGTATCCTGAGTTAAGCCAAATTATCCTAATAATAGGTTATAATGTGCTGAGTATTTTCTAAGTATCAGACACTAAACTAAATAAATGTGGTTACCCACAATCTTACTTCACCCTAAAGCAACCCTATGGCATAGGTCCTATTTTGCAGATAAGGAAAAATGAAGGCCAAAGGAGATGACATCATAACCCAGGTCTACCTAACTCCAGGTCTTATTTGCCTTTTTACGATCCTGGAACCTCTTACAGGTTTGGATTTCATGAAACTCCATGGGTTTTAGCTTTCAGGAAGTAACATGCATTGGGAAACCTTCTTAAGCTCATGTTCTGGGTCCCTTGACCAGGATTAACTCGGTCCATGTTCGGGGTCTCTCAGAAAATGCTCAGAGTTCCTGCGATGGGGGCTTTGCAGCTGCTCTGGTTAAGGAGCTTGCCAGATGTGTGGAACGGAATCAGAATCCCCGGAATGTCGTCCCTGTTGGCGTCATCCATCACTGTGGCACAGACGGCTCCTCTGAGGGCCTCCTCCAAACCCCAGCCCTGTCGGCCTGCATTTGACGCTTCCAATCTGGCTGGCGGGGCAAGCCCAGCAGAGACTCTCGCTGGCAGGCAGTAGGACAGCTGATGGATGGGCTCAGCCTGCATTGCTGGGCAGAGCCAAGCCAGCTTTGAAGAGGCATTTCCACAGGCCTGCTGGCTGTTGTGGCACCTGCTTTGGGGAGATGGGCAGAGTCTGTGCTGTTTGCTGGCTACCTCCTCCACCACCCATTGGGGACTGTGGACTGGGCACCTTCTGCTCCAGCAAGGCCCTCACTGTGCGCTGTCTCCAGCAAGACCAACCAAAGAAGCAGCTTGCCCGTGGGCACGAGCATGGGGTCTCCTTCGCCACACGGTTGTCTAGAGCCAGCAGGGAGCTGACAAATACCATCAAAGCACAACCCCTTTGAAAGGTTAAGTCAGATACTGAACAGGGATGTTTTTAAACTGAATCTACTCTTTGCAAAAAGGCCCAACCTTGACATCTCAGCCCATTCCCCGGAGGCTATGACATCTCGAGATGGACTCTGGATCCCGGGAGCAGTCTGCTTCGGGGTCTGTTCATGCACACACCGAACTGTCTGAAGCTGTTGACAGAGTTCTTGTAGGGCCCAGTTTCTTGAGAATTAAATTCAATACTCTTCACTCCCTATAAGTGGTTTTTCAGCCTGTGCTTAAAAAGCCTCCAGTGATGGGAAACTCATTACCTCCTGAGAAACCAATGGTCCATTCAGATTTCTGGACAACTCTGATGGTGAGAAAGTTCTTCCTGTTGGCAGATCAAATCTGACCCTGTAGCTCCCAGTCTGTTTGATTAAAGCTATAAATCTATGGGCACATAGGCTAACTCCACTCCCTTTCCATGATCTCTGTTCAGTAGGGCCACTGCTTACAGTTGTTCGAGTTGTTCACTGCACAATTCCAGGGTGTCATGAACTCACTGAAGATGTCTCTTACAACTTTCTGGCAGCTGGCAGTAAAGTCAAGGGCCTTTGAGTCTTCTGCACTTCCTTTTCTTCCACTGTGTCACCCCGTAGCTTCTACAGCCCAGTATCCCTGAAAATCAGACCCAAGGATCCCCTTCAGTGGTGCCTGAGCAGTTTGTGCTCAAGGCTGGGGAAGAGGCCACCCTTCCAGTCCCTTGGTCTCAGCTCCTCCCTGGACTCCTTGTGTGGGTGGTGGTGTGGCCGTCAGCTAGGGGATAACTCTCTGAAATACATGCCTTTGGAGGAACGGAACTAGGTGTCATTGAATAGCCTTTGTGTTGGGGAAAGACACAGATTTTCTCAAAACCCCACATGCCATGCCCATATACACTTCTCCTCAACTCCACAAATATCCGTGGAGCACCTGGGACAGAACGAAGACCTAGCCTTATCTTTCTGCCCATCCAGGGGTTTGCTGCTGGAGAATATTGACTGTCAAACTGAATTTGGCCCAGTTACTGCTATCTTCGTGCCAAATAAATCCCTGATTCAAGGTTCAGATGTGGCCACAGTCTCTGTGTGTTGTCTGCCTGGCTATGGCGCTCCATGGGTGACCAGCCTGTATTTCTACCAGTGGGGATGTTGGCCTCTGGCCAGATGGAGTGGTGAGCAGAATTTTCTCCCCCGGGGCTCAGAGCTGCAAAGGGAGACTCGAACCCAGAGCCAAAGGACCAGGAGTGGTTGATGTGGAAGGGGTGGCCCTGCCTAGCCTGTGCACGCTGTGGGCACAAGGCCGAGGACACAGGAAAGGGAGACGATAGGAGAGTGAGTCTGTGAGACAGAGAGCCTGTGTGAAGTTACAGGACCCACCGGGTGGTAGACGCGTTCAGCCTGAGGAAGCAAACCATTTGGGCAGAGGGGACAATGGCAGAGGTGCTGGTGAGAGGATATCACCAGGCCGGGTCAGCCTGGAGGCCGCCCTTCCACAGAAAGAGGTGGAGCAGATGAGTGTGGCACAGGGCCGGCCTGCCTGGAGCCAGGCATTGTCCCATCTCACCCTTGCTTTGCCTCGGCCTTTCACCTCATTTTAGCCTCCAATTCGCTGTGTGGCCAGGAGTAAGTTGCTTCCCCTCTCTGGGCCTCAGTTTCTTTATAAAATCAAGGGTGTTAACTACGTAGGCAGTATTTCCCTTGGGACCCTGAGCCGGGGCTCAGTGGTGTCCACAGGAAACTCAAAATTACGTGAAGCATTATGGGTGCACACATTTTGAGGGCAAGTTCTCAAAGGTGCCTGTGACACCCTGGAGCCAGTTGAACCCTGGGGTCCCTCCAACACTTCCATACTTAGGCCTCCTTTTCTCCAGCCCAGAGCCAGCCTGGGATTGGTGGGAAGCCCCTAGGAGATCAGCGCACTCACCTGGGTCCAGGCTTTCCAATAAAGACATCAGGGAGAACTGGAAAACAAAACAACACAGCAGATCAGCGTTGAGATGAGGCTCGGCCGGGCGCGTTCCTCAGGTGTCAGCCAGGGGAGACCGTATGGGATGCGGGTGCACTGTGTGCTTTCTGATGGTTGTGGCTGGGATGGAGGTTGAAGGGAGGAGGATGGGGTCTGTCTGAAGATACACGTCCCCCCCAACCACCACCTATGCACGCTGAGCACTGAAGCATTGTCCTTCTCCACAGCAGGGGGTCGTGTCGCTTGTCTGCCCCTGTCCTTGCTTTGGAACACGGCTGCCCAGGTACTGGCGTGCTCGTCAGTTGCAGTGAGTTTCATCTACTCCCTGCCTGATCACGCATTGCTGCATTTCATCCTTGTAACAGCCCTATGAAGAGGCTTGCATCAGCCTTGTTTACAGATGAGAAAATTTGGACTCGGAGGTCACGTAGCTGTGGTAGGATTTGGAATTCGTGCTGAAATCTAGGTGATTTCTTCAGGTGAAAGTTCCTGGGGATTTGGGGATGAACAGACGCTTAAAACTCTCCAGTGGCTTCCCATTGTTCTTAGAATAGAATGCAAACACCTGCCATGATCTACAAACCTCCTCCCATACTCCTCCCTCCCATTACCCCTTACTAAGCTTCAGCCACACCTGGCTTCAAAATGGCACAAGCTAAATTCCTCCCACCGCAGGGCCTTGGCAACTGTTGCTGCCTGGAAGCCCTCCTCCATGACCTTCGCTAGGTCTCAGTTTAAACGTCCTCTTCCCCGAAATATCCCATCAATATGACATTTCCCTGTCCCCATTGTTTTGTCACTGCACTTGTTTATTCCCTCCATGATCCTTACTGCAGTGCATAGCTTTACATTTATTTATTTTCGTGTCACCTGTCTCTCACATCAGACTCTGTCCTCCAGAAAGGCAGGGATTTTATCTGTTTTGTCATTGATGTATTGCCCCATACCTAGCATAGAGCTTGGCACATGGCATTCCTCAAAAAGATTTGCTGAATAAATAAATAATGATATAAAGAGTTCCTTTAATATGCAGTACTCAACCCAAAAAAGAAAGTTTTACTCATTTAATACCTGGAGTACGCTCTTCCACTTTAATCAGGGGTCAGCAAATAAGGGCCCTTGGGCCAAGTCTAGCAGTTGTGTTTTTGTAAACAAAGTTTTACTGGAAAACAACCATGCCTGTTTGTTTATGGCTGCTTTGTAGAGCGAAAGTATGACCCCAAATATTTATTATCTGACACTTCACAAACAAAGTTTGCTGAACCTTGATTTAAAGAAATAAGAGTTCTACACCACACAGCTTTTCTTTTGGGTCTTGGCTGCCAGAAAGCTGAGATCAATGAGATACATCAAGCTAGGCCGTTTGGTATATTCACTGCTTCTACCCTCTGCAGAATTTCTAATTTTCTGTTTTCCTGTAGTCTTCGTTACATGATTTTGGGAAGTAGGTAGATGATACATCAGGAAAGAAAAATAAAAAGAATAATGCATCCGAATACGATGTACTGAGGATGTACAATATCAACAGATAGTATTCTTGGCAAAAATGCTTACCCTGAATTTACTCATGAGGAACATGACAGATCCAAATTGTGAGGTTCAAATTGCAGAACATTCTACAAAACCCCTAGCCTAGCCTCCAGCAAAATGTCAACACCATAAAAGACAAAAAAAGATGGGAAGACTGTATTTTTAGTAAAGGACATGGCAACGAAATGCAGTGTGTGACTCTTAATTGGATCCCGGATTTAAAAACAATGGCATAAAGGACATTGAGTGCTGTGGTTTGTGCTGACTTGGATATTTGTCCTCTCCAAACCTCGTGCTGAAATTTGATCTCCAGTGTTGGAGGTGGGGCCTCAATGTCGGGTCATAGGGGTGGATCCATTACGAATGGATTAGTGTTCTCCCTCAGGGTAAGCAAGATTTCACTCTATTAGTTCCTAGGCGAGCTGGTTGTTAAAAAGAGCCTGGCACCTCCACCTCTTCCTCTTGCTTCCCCTCTTGCCATGTGATCTCTGCACACTGGCTTCCCTTTCCCTTCTGCCATGAGTGGAGGCAGCTTGAGGCCCTTTCCAAAAGCAGCTGCCCAATCCTGGACTTTCCAGCCCTCAGAAATCCAAGTCAAATAAACCTCTTTTTTAAAAAAATTCGTCACCCAGCCTCAGGTATTCCTTCGTAGCAACACAAAATGGACTAAGACACTGAAACAAATGGGAAATTTTAATATAGACATATTAGACAATATTACTGTGTCAATGTTGACTTTCTTGAGAGTAAACAATGGCATTGCAGTTCTGTAGGAAAATGTACTTATTCTTAAGAGACGGTGGCCAGGTGTGGTGGCTCACGCCTGTAATCCCAGCACATTGGGAGGCTGAGGTGGGCAGATCACAAGGTCAGGAGATCAAGACCATCCTGGCTAACAGTGAAACCCCGTCTCCACTAAAAATACAAAAAATTAGCCGGGCGTGGTGGTAGGTGCCTGTAGTCCCAGCTACTCGGGAGGCTGAGGCAGGAGAATGGCGTGAACCTGAGAGGCAGAGCTTGCAGTGAGCTGAGATTGCACTACTGCACTCCAGCCTGGGTGACAGAGGAAGACTCTGTCTGAAAAAAAAAAAAAGAGAGACGCTTGGTGAAGTATTTAGAGTGATGTCTGCAATTTACTTGCAAATGATTCAGCAAACAAACAGACAAAGAAAACAACTACACACACACAGGAGAACGAGAGACACAGCAACTATAATGACATTTTAACAATTGTGGCATCTATCTGATGAAGAATATTCATTGCATTATTCTTCCCACTTTTCTGTAGGTTTGAAAAATTACAAAATAACATGTTGGTGAGGGGAAAGGAATGCAAAAAAAGGAAGAGAGGCCATTTGTTATCTGGGACTGTGCCTCTGTCTAATGACTTCCTGGCTAACCACCTCCCCCACACCCTGTTTCTGCAGGCAGTGAGATGGGACGGGTGTTCTGTTTGGGGGCTGAGGGTGGGGGTTGGTATTGGGGACGCCTGGCAGACGAAGGGCAGCTCAGGCCTTAGGGGTGCTCCCGGGCCTAGGGTGCTTGAACAAGGATTGGCAGAAATGAGTACCTCTGGGGGGTGAGTGCCAGAGAGGTGCCATGAGGGGACCCTAATATGGTTTGGCTGTGTCTCCACCCAAATCTTATCTTGAACTGTAGCTCCCATAATCCCCGTGTGTCATGGGAGGGACCATGTGGGAGGTAATTGAATCATGGGGGCATGTTTTTCCCGTGCTGTTCTCATGATAGTAATTAAGTCTTATGAGATCTGATGGTTTTATACAGGGCAGCTCCCCTGTACACACTGTCTTGCCTGCCACCATGTAAGACGTGTCTTTTACCTTCTGCCATGATTGTGAGGCCTCCCCAGCCATGTGGAACTGTGAGTCTATTAAACCTCTTTTTCTTTATAGATTACACAGTCTCGGGTATGTCTTTATTAGCAGCATGAGAATGGACTAATACACTAAGACCTCAAGGACAAAGGTTACCCCTCCTTCAATCTCACCCTCATCACCTCCAGTCATCTGGGCCTTAGTACTGGTCCTTTCTCCCTGCTGTGCCTTTCTCAGGGCAGGGCCTGTCTGCCTAGACCTGTCTCCACCCAGTCCTGAGGAGATTCCCTACAAATTCTTCTCTTTGAACTGCATAGGATGGGCCATGCCCTAAGAAGTGGGCAGAAGACTTTGAGGGACATCCTTCCTCAGGGTCCAGCACGGAAGGGCCCTCCAGGACCTGCACCTGGGCCAGCGTTGCACATCCTGGCTCCAGCTGGAGCCTGAGGGACAGCCGGGTGCCGTGCTGCCTACAGCCAGCAGGTGGCAGACGTGTCCTTCCTAGGAGCTGGCGCTCAGAGGGAAATCAAACAAAAAGAAAGCCTAGACTTCCTGGGCTGGGCTCTCAGGGAGCCTGAAGCTGATGTGCGGCTTGGGCTGCCTGTCAGGCGGTCGCCGGAATCTGAAGCAAGTCACTCATTTTGTGACCCACAGTGTCCACCCACAGAGAGGGGCCGTGGTGCAATGTGGAAACTGGTAGCCCCAGCACCCGGCTGGATATTTGGGGACGATATGGGAAAGTCCCGGCTGAGAATGGATTACTTATGCCTGTATCTGGATCCCTGAAACTAACCTGGATGATGGCAGGTGGGAAGGGTGGACACAGTATTTACCTCCTTTCACTCCATCATTCCATTAACTCTTACCCCAGAGACAAGGAAAGAAGAACGCTTACTCCTGCGACTCGCACATCCAAAGAGAAAGATCAATGCAAGAGTAGGAGCAAGAGATAACTAAGAAGCAGAAAACTGATGTCAGTTCACATTCCTTTAGAGCTGACGATGTGCCATCAGCTGTGCTAAATATTTTGCGTGCGTTTTGTCTTGTTTGTTGCACACAATACTTCATAATTTAGGTATTATGATTAGGTCCATTTTAGAGGTGAGAAAACTGATGTTTCCAGATATTAAGTTGTCTAAAATAACTTAACTAGAAAATGCAGGACAGGAGAGCGTCGGTCTCACATCAGAGTCCTTGCTCTTCTTAGTCACCATTGCCCTGAGGGACCAGGAAGCTGCCACGTGTACACAGTAATAAAGCGAGGATGGAGGAGAAAGAAACAGAAAAGCTCCTTAACCTTAAGAGAAGCAGGTGTTGAGCTAGGTTCAAAATCAGGGGCACTGTTCTTGGAACACTTTATAAAAAGGCCTATCTGTGGGCCGGGCGTGGTGGCTCACGCCTGTAATCCCAACATTTTAGGAGGCCGAGGTGGGCAGATCACTTGAGGCCAGGAGTTGGAGACCAGCTTGGCCAACATGGCAAAACCCCATCTCTACTAAAAATACAAAAATTAGCCAGGCATGGTGGCAGGTGCCTGTAATCTCAGTACTCGTGTGGCTGAGGCACAAGAATCGCTTGAACCTGGGAAGTGGAGGTTGCAGTGAGCTGAGATCGTGCCACTGCACTTCAGCCTGGGTGACAGAGTGAGAGTGTCTTAAAAAAAAAAAACAGCTTGTCTAATCTGGCCTAGGCCTGGCTAGGCCTGGCAGGCCACAGAGAGGGCCTACTTAGCCCCAGTGACAGCTGGAGAAAGTACAAAAGTCAGATTGAGCCTCAACCAGCCTCCTACTGCGGTAAATACATCTTAACAAACATCTCCACCCACATCAAAAGGCATGTAAGCCACTACTCACTTCTCCCACCACATCCATTCCTAGTTTCAAAAGGGCTAAAATAGCACGTGGTCCCAGCTGAGCCATCTTCTCTTAGAGGGTGGACGCTGCTGCTTCTGCACATGGTAAAGTAGCTGCTTTGTAGTATATTTAGAAAGACCATTCTAGATCCAACTACCGTTTCTTCTACTCCACACTTGGGATTTCTCAATGGATCCCTGGCTTAGGACACTGACCTCAAAGTTAAGAGCAGGCCCTTAGCAATGCTAAACTGCCTAAACCACCAGAATCTCAAAGTCTGGTGTCCTCCCAGGTTAAGGCTGGTTAGTGAGGAAGGCAGGGAGAGAAGGATCCCGTGTCTCTGAGTCTTACTGATTTACAGTGTAATCTCCTTGGTTGTGGGGTGCACATACATATAATCTATTTTGTCCGATCTTTAATCCAGTGATTATTTCAACTAAGATTCTTCCTCTGCCTTCCAGAATTCCAAAACTTCTGGAAGACAAAACAGAAAGCCTAAAAGTCTAAGCTGATGTGTTCCAGGAATTCACTGGTAGAAAATGTTCTCAGAGGGATTAGGAGGCAGTGACGGGGGAGATGGGGCCAGATTCGTCTTTCGGGGAAAGAGGCTCAGCTCAGAATGAACTAAGAGCAGAGAAATCTTCCGCTTGCTGGGTAAAAGGCTGGGACTCTAATCACACCATCCCTTCCTCCTTGCATGTTCTACCCTATGCCTGGTGGTAGTCCACATGTTGCCAACCACCAGGGAGGGACTGCATTACTCCCAAGGGCAGCTGGCGAGGAGAGCCTTCTACACTATGGCCATGGTTAAGGCTTGCAACCGCTGGACTGGAAGGTGGACAGGACAAGTGTGCACAGTTCAGCAGGGCCAGTCCCCCTGCTGGGCAAAGAGCTCAAGGCCAGAGCGAGTAGTGGAGGTGGCAGAGGGCAGAGGCTGCCAGTGCCCAGGCCAAGTCCTGCCTCATGTTGTTCTTCTCTGGCTCCTGCTACAAAGATAAGCGACGTCATTTCAGCCTGAGTTGAAATCATCACTGGATTAAAGATAGGACAAAATAGACTAGATGTATACACTCCCCACTTCCAAGAAGATTACACTATAAATCAGTAGGATTCAGAGACACAGGCTCCTTCTCTCTCTGCCCCTCCCTGACTTTCTGTCTAACCAACTTTATCCTAGAAGACACCAAGATGAGCAGTTGTGCCAACCTACTCAGTCCTTTTATTTGAAAATTGCGGTAACTTACACAGAACATCACGTTTATCGTTTTGACCGTTTGTAAGTGTACTATTCAGTGATACTAATTACATTCACAATGCTGTGTACCCATCACCACGCTCTAATCCCCAAACTTTTTCATCATCCCCAACATAGACTGTACTCGTTGAACAGAAATGCCTCCTTCTTCTCCCTCAGCCCTTCTAATCTCTAGCCTATTTTCTGTCTCTGTGCATTTGGCAATTCTAAGTATCTCATGGAAGCGGGATCCTACAATATTTGTCCTTCTGGGACTGCCTTTATTTCACTCTGCGTCATGTTTCCAAGGTCTTCTAGGTAGCATGTATCAAACTTTCCCTCCTTTTTGCAGCTAAATAGTATTCCATTGTTGCCATCTATCTAAACACATGTTGTTTATGCATTCGTCTCTTGATGGACATGGGTCATTTACACCTTTTGGCTATTGTGAATAATGCTGCTATGAACATTGGTGTACAGCTTTCTGTTCGTCTCTGCTTTCGGTTCTTTTAGATATGTGCTTAGATGTAGAATTGCTGGGTCCTAGGGTAGTTCTACGTTTAACTTTGTCAGGGACCGCCATACTGTTTTCCACAGTGGCTGCACCATTTTACATACCTACCAGTGAGAGTTCCAATTTCTCCACATGCTCACCCACACTTGTTATTCCCCATTCTTGAAAATGATAGCCATCCTAACAGGTATGAAGTGAGCCATCCTAATAGGTGTGAAGTGGTGCCACTCCGTCCCTTCGTAGGCACAGGAATCTTGCCCTTCTTGCTTTTGCACACGTTGCTCAATGTCATCTCAAGACTGGCAGGTTCACGGCAGCTTTGCTTTCACCTGAAGCTCAGGGCAAGGGGGCAAAGACTTTCATGGGGAAATGTGGAAGCCAAATGAGAAGGCGCTGGCCAGCAGTGCCTGTGGATGGTTTCCTTCCTGGATACCTGGGTGAAGCTGTTCACCAGACCACAGTGATGAGCCAGGAGCCACTGTAGAGAGGAACTGGCTTAGACCCTTCATTTGCAGAGGAGGAAGCTGAGGCCCAGCATGGTGAAGTGGCTTCACCATGGACAAGGTCAAGGATGCATTGGGGCAGGGGAGGGACTCAAGCTCGGGTCTCTTGGCTCTGACACTGGTCACCTGTGCTTGGCTCAGAGGGACTCTGTGCAGCTTCCATGCTCTAAAGCCCAGAGCTGGCCACTCTGACCCTGCCCAGCTAAGGGCTGAGCTGCAGCTTCCTGTGACAGTGGCAGGCAGAGATGGGATGGGGTAAGAGGCAGAAAGAGAAGAGTCCCATTTGTACATCCGGGGAATTTCCATTTTAAAGACATTGGTTCTTAAACCTCAATGTGCATAAGAATTGTCTGGACAGCTTGATAAAAATACAGATCCCTGGGGCCCACCTGCAGAGGTTGTGTGTCCATGGGTCTGAGGTGGGCCGGGAACACAACACCCACGTTCCACCAGTGCCCAGGCGACTCTGCCCTTGGCCACACTTTGGTTATACCAAGCTCTCTTGGATGTGAAGCTTCTGGCTGAGGGGACTCAGGGCCTATCTTTGCTCCTGTGCAAGTTGTTGAGTTTCTCTGTGCCTCAGTTTCCCCAGTTATAAAAGTAAGACTTCCCTCTCCCAATTCCAGTGTTTTATTCAAGGAGCTTTGGCTGCTCAGGAGGAGAATGGCATTTGCAATGATTACTCTACAGGTGAGACTTGGTGAGAAATACCTGTACAAATGGCTCATCCCAGGGACTTGGGGCAAACAGATGGTGGTGGAGGGGAGCTTTGAAGGTTAGGGAGTGAGGCCATCCAAGACAAGGAGGCTGGGTGAAAATTCTGCATCTGATAATGCTCTTGGAAGACTTTTTAAAAGGCAAGCAAAGGCCAGGTGTGGTGGCTCACGCCTGTAATTCCAACACTTTGGGAGGCCAGGGCAGGTGGATCACTTGAGGTCAGGAGTTTGAGACCAGCCTGGCCAGGATGGTGAAACCCTGTGTCTACCAAGAATACAAAAATTAGCTGGGCGTAGTGGAGGGTGCCTGCAATCCCAGCTACTTGGGAGGCTGAGTCAGGAGAATCGCTTTAACCTGGGAGGCAGAGGTTGCATTGAGCCAAGATCGCACCATTGCACTCCAGCCTGAGCAACAGAGTGAGACTTTATCTCAAAAAAAAAAAAAAAAAAAAAAAATTAAGACAAGCAAGTGGACAAAACGAAAGCGCAGCTGAGAGTGGGGCCTGCCTTATAAGCACAAGCCCCCACATTGCCCTTTTTGGTCAATCAGCCCCAGCAAATAGTCCAGGGCTACAGGAAGGTAACTCCCCCGCAGGGCATCCGCACCACCTCTGCTGAAGCTGTGCTCACTCCTGCGCTTTCCAAGGCATCAGATGTGAGCCACTGGGGGTACCTAAGTTGACTGAGGTGGTGCCTAGCCAGGACGTGAAATAACAGCATTAGAATAAAACAGAAACAGCGTGAGAAAGTCTTTCTTTTCTCAGGGTGACTGTCCTTCCAATCCCACCAAGGGGAAGGACTGGGGGGTGCTGCTGTCTCCATCCTCTGACTCCTACTGATCTTTCCTCTAAGGAGGAGAAAGCTGCTTCAGGCTCAGAGCTTTAGCATGTCACCAGCAGCCAGCTAGAATTCAACGACATCATTTCGCTTTCTTTGTAGTGATGACAATTTCCTTTAGAACGAAATCAATTTAGAGGAAAGGTGAGTCTTTAACAAAAGTATTAAGAAACTAATTTGGGCATTGGCAGAATTTCTGAAGATGGCTTCATTCATAACTGAAGTTTTGAAAACACTGAATGAACTGGTTTGCTAGCTGGCAAGACTCGATCTTTGTGATGTTGGAAAGCAAAGCTTCGGGGCTACCGAGGGAGGGTCCAGGTGGGAGTGACTTTGTCTCCTGCTGGAAGCTGGAGTCTCAGGCTGCTGCCCATTTTGACACCTTTGATACCACACGGAACGGTCTTGTTTGTCTTTGGGCGGTGCCAGGCGTGATGATCTCAACCACAGTGCTTATGAGCAAAGAACTTGGTGTTGGACAGACCTTGAATCCCAGAACTGTAACCTCCCAGAGGTGCCATCTTGGGTAGACGATTTAACTGCTCTGTGCTTAGTTTCTTGTCTATGAAATGAGAATGACATTGGTCCCTGCCTCATAGGGTTTGGGGAAAGCTTAAATGAGATAATAAACATAAAACATGCCTCATCTGGTATAGGTAGAGACTTTATAAATGGTTGCTGCTACTATTAATTATTATGATTACTCTTACTGCGATTATTATTAGCCACTGTTGTCAGTGAGTTCATTTTGTTTCCTCAGGGTGCACCCCTGCCGGAAGGGCCGACTAAGGAGAACTTACTCAGCGTCAACTTTTCCTGGAACTTGTTTGCAGGTCACAGGCATGGCGCACCAACCCCCTCCCCTCACCATTTTTCCTGGGATTGTTGCCAAGTCTTAAGCCAGGAAAGCTTGTTATATTAATTATGAAGAAAAAGCATGTTTTATTTAAAATCCCGGCTGCCAAATATTCTGCCATGCTGTTTCTCTGTGACAGCAGAATTGCTCTTGCATTTAGGAAACTCTAATGAATTTAAAATATAAATATACCTGTGCCTATATACGCGTGTGATTTCCCGCCACCTGATTTCCCTAAATACTAGTGTACACCGCTAAAGGTAATGAGTTGGACTTGTGCTTCGGATCAGTTAAAAAAAAATCTATGAGAATTTGCAGTGAAATTCAGTCCCTCCCCTTTCTCTAAGACTGTGTAGATGGCAGTAAGAGGGAGGAATGCCTCTTCAGTCTCTCCTAGGCCCAAAAGAGACTGGCATTCTGGAGGCTTTGAAAAGAGTGGCTCTCATCTTCCTGTCCAAGGCCTTGTTTGGTCCTGGAGCCCATGCAGGTGTGGATGCTTGAATTAATCGGATGCTGAGCCTGGTCACTTGCCCATCTCACACTGGCTCCGATAAGTCAATATCCACAGTGTTTCTGAGCAATAGCCAGAGAAGTGCACTAAGGCAGAACCAGGCAGACAATGCACACTGGTCAAGAGGAAGCCTTCTAGATAGTATAGGGGCCAGGCATGATGTCTTACACCTGTCATCTTAGCACTTTGAGAGGCCAAGGCAAGAGGATCCTTTAAGGTCAGGAGTTCGATGCCAGCCTGTGGAACACAGCAAAAACCAGTCTCTACAAAAAAAAAAAAAAAAAAAAAAAAAAGAGTAAAAGAGAGAGAGAGAGGACTAGCAGGATCTGGGAAACTCAGCTTTCTTTCTTTCTTTCTTTCTTTCTTTCTTTCTTTCTTTCTTTCTTAGAGAGAATGCAATGGCACCTTCTCTCCTCACTGCAGTCTCCACCTCCTGGGCTCAAGTGATGCTTCCGCCTCAACCTCCCAAGTAGCTGAGACTATAGACATGTACCACCACACCTGCTTAATTAAAAAAAAATTTTTTTTGGTAGAGACAGGGTCTTGCTATGTTGCTAGTCTCAAACTCCTGGCCTCAAGCAATCCTCCCACCTTGGCCTCCCAAAGTGCTGGGATTCAGGCATGAACTAGCACGCCTGGCCTCAAACTTCTAATAACAGCAGCAGTGGCTAGCCCTCTCCATGGTGCCAGCCAAGAATGTGAACCCAGTGCTACTCACATGTCTGATTTTCAAGAAAAGCTGGGAATCTGTAACTTTATGGGAAATGTTCTGTGTTCCGATTTTCAAATGTGGCCAAGCAATTAAAATAAAACTAAAATACTCTTCGAGCCAATCTTCTACCCACCAAATTGAACTTGAACTGTGAGCAAAGTGTATTTCAAGCTGCCAATTTGCAACTTCTGACCTAGGCAAACTTTTCTGTAGCTTTATACCTGGGAAGATTCTAGAGTTCTAGGGTTTCAAAAGCCCAGAAATGTAAGCATCGTTTTAATTGAAAGCACCTCCTTTGCAGGGGAGAGAAGGCTTTGTCTTTCCTCCTTTCTAGGGATGGGCTGAGTAAGCAGGCAAGCTTGACAAGCATTGTCCTCTGGTTTCTGGGCTTGGAGAGGTCAAATTCCATTATGGCTGAGCCCAGCTGGGCCCCAAATCACTCTAAGAATCCTAGCAAGAAGAGATTTCTAAGACAGTCCATGCCTTATTTACAGTTTAGCAGGCCTCCTGTGATGAACGTGGAGTCAGACAGTTCTGGCCCCAATCCTGGCCGGAAAGTTAGTTTAACATCTCTGGGTTTGTATCTTATCCATAAAACAGGAATAATGATAAGAGGCTGTGCTGGACAGGTGCTCAAAAATGATAGGTTAGAAAAACCAAATCTCGACTAAAACAGGAAGGCACAATGAATGATGCCTTGGAGTTCACAGCAATGATTTTTGACCCATATCTCTTGGGCTAGTGGATATCAGAATAAAAATCTCCATGACAGATGATTCCAAAGAACAGTCCTCATTTGCTACACGATCTGAATTCACGGGAGAGTACCTGGGCATCTTTCCAATGAATAGTGACCACAGATCTTGCAGCTGTCTTTCTTTGGAGTTTCAGAGACACGTGGAGTCCATTACGCTTCACCTAGCAAACATGTGCCTGATCTAAGAGCCTCCTTTCCCTACAGGAAAAGCCATGCCCCTGAAGCTGTACGAGCCAAAGAAATCTCATCCTCACCCAGGGTCCCAGACAGGAGACTGGCTACACAGAAACCAGTCTGTAATCTAGAGCTCAGCTCTGCCACTCATCAGCTGTATGACTTGGGACTGGCCCAGTTTTCCAGCTTTGTTTCTGTAAAATGGGAGCATAGTAGGAATTACTTCTTGGGGTCCTTCCAGAGATGAACTAATTCATGGAAAGTTCAGGGGCTAGCACTCAGGACTCCTCATTCAATGGTAGCAGTTAGTTATGACTTTCAGCTGTGTGGGGCTGGAGAGGCCGCCCAGCCCAGCTGGCTATGTGGCTTCTTTACCCCCCATGATGCCCCAAACTCTCCAAAGCATCTGAACGAGTTGGCCACTTTCCCCTGATGTCTGTGTGCCGGCCTGTGGAACACAAGCCGCCTTCCCGACCACCTGTCTGGCACACATCTGGGGTAAGAAAGCATTCCAAAGCCCCGAATCCTCTCTTTGGAATTGACTAAGCTCATTGCCTGAAGGCTAACTCTCATATTTTCTCTTTTATCCATTATTGACTTATAATTTCATCGCTAACCCTAAAAATTCACTAGGGTTTGCAAAAAAGGGATTTTTCGGGACCATTATCCTTTTGTGAACTTCAAACAGACTGTGTCAACGTTTCTCCTTGCCTGCAAAGTTTAGGATCTAATTCTTTCTGACTGGTATGTTCTCTGGGTCCTGTGTGGGCCTCTGATGATTTCTCCTGCCTTTCTCTAGACCTGTGGTATTTCTGCTGTGTCTCGGCCTCAGACACCCAACAAGCCATCAAATGATGTATGGGCTTGACAACAATTTGTAATTGCAGCCACCACACACACACAAGTCATGATTTGAAAAGAAAACCCTTTCAGAAGTGAGTCACCTGGCAACTTAATACAGAGCTAAGGTAGGTGTCTGAGCACAGTTGACGGAAAAGAAAGGAGAAGCTATTGTTTTAAAAACATGCTAATCAGAAAACCTGTAACTTAATCTGCTTCTTTCAGGAAATGCTCTATGGAGTGAAATGGGGAACAACATGCAAAGGTACTTAACAAGACAGAGAGGTTATGACTGTTATTTCAGTTCTCATCCTCTGCCCACTTTCTAGCACCCCTCCCCAACAAGGCGGAGCACTCCCTGATTTTTATAGAGAAGTTGTGTTCATTCTTGACATTTTAAGGGAGTAGAACTCACATTTATTTGCAAGCCACATACATGACCTCGTTTAATTGCAGCCCTCCCCAAATCTATGAGAGGTTAGCACTTGATCTGCAGAGGACAACACTGAGGCTCAGACACATTATGTTCCTTGCCCAACATTCCACAGCTAGAATGTGGCAAAGCTGAGATTCAAACCCTGGCTCCAAAGCCCACATTCATGCCTCAGACTACAACCAGCACGGAACTCCCAGGAGACTCTATTTCTGTGCAAGGCCCTGTTTCACATGCCCACAGAGATCCATCTGACGCTCTTGGACCACGGCACGCAGGAGGAACTAACGTCTTGACAAGTCATCTGCTCTGTAAGGTCCTGAGTCCTCCATTCAAGACTCTCTGACGGGACTTCCCTTCCCTGCTCACTGCAACCTCCCTTGGGCCCCTGCTCACCTTCTCTGCCTCATCCGCTGCTGTCATGGGAAAAAGGAGACAAAGTACCAAACACAAAGCTTCTCCCCAAATCCAAACGATTTATGCGGACCCATTTCCAGGATCGTTTGCAGTCAGCGGGCTTCCCCTCTAAGGCCATAGTGCATTGGTTCTTACCCTAGTGTCAGCCCCACATCGCTGGAAAGCTGTGTGTGTCAACACCAATAGATAGGTATATTTTCCTGGGGAGAGACTTTATAGCTTTCCATGGCTTCTCAAAGGGGTCTATGAGATCCACGACAGGTTACAACACATGCCCTGGGGCACATTTTCTTGCCCCAGTCTCCTTTGCTGGAATGCATTCATCAAGTGCATTCCAGCACTTTGAGCCACCTTGGAATGCTCCAAGGTGGCTCAAGTCAGACACATGTTCCCTTGGGAGTGGCTCTTCAAAAGAAACCAAGCCACAGGCCTGCACTGGTTCTTGTAGTTAGAACATCTCCAACTTGGCAACTCCAGCCTTTTACTCTAAAGTTTCTCATCACTCCCAACCTAGCTTGGTCCTCCTAGTAAACTTCAGAGTCTCTCAACTACAGTTATTAGAAAAGAACACTCACCCCACAGGCTGTCTTTCCCACCAGAGCCATTAACAGCAGAACATGGAGATCAGACATCTTGGCAAACATCTTTGTAGTTTAAGGACTTGTGTTTTGCTCTCAATAAAATTTCTTTTGTTGTCTATGCCTTTAGGGGGGAAAATGTCAGTCTCCAAGGATTCAGGAACAAATGAAGAGGATGCAAATTATTAACTAGGCATCAAATACTGTTTAATGTTTAATGTTTTGCAAACCAACTATCTTGATTAAACAAATGGCAACTTTGGGGCTGGGCTGAGTCATGAGGTGGTTTCTCTTCTGGGGAGAAACTCTCCAAAGAAAGTAGCTGACATAAAGAGCCCCTGGCTCCACGGTGCACATGGCAGCTGCTGGGTGTTCTGTACAGAAAGCCTGACAGTGTAACTAGCATCCCAGCCTCAGGATAAAAGATCAGGTGAAGCCTGTGCCACAGGCCTCTGCCAGTGCCGATTTGTACAGAATGTTAATAGACTTCTGGTTCATCAAATCGCAAACAGAATTAAGGCATGGATGGGTTCCTAATAACATCACACTTTATATTCGTGAGAGATCAATTAAAGGATGCAAAACTGCTATTGACAAACATTGATTCTGGGCCCTTTGAAGTGTTGCCCACAGTTGCTTGTTGCCTTCAAAAGTTTTCTTTTAAACCTCATTACATAAGGCTTTTACTTTTTAATTATTTTTTCCCTTTCATTGGAGTCTTTCTTTGATCAAGGGGAGGAAAAAAAAACATGGTGTTCATATTTCGGGACAATTGTTTCCTATGTTCCTTATTTAGTTATGCTTGTTGCAGGTAGAGTTCTATTAAGCAGCAATTACCTATTAAGTGTGGGTTCTTGTGGATACAATTGATCTCTTTAATAGGCATGATCTTGATCTCCTGTAAACAACTGACTGCCCACAGTAATCTATGCCTGGGTTCCAGGAATCCTCCGGACCTGAGTCATAAATCCAGGTTTTGAAATGCCGCTGCCAGCGGAGGCACGTGCTCACCCGTGCCCCCTGCCCAGCCCTTCCCCCACTTGCTATCCCTGTTTGGCACGTGGACTGCGTCAGTGGTTGCATCTACTTCTGAAAGCCAAGTTGCCAGCCTGGGAGGGCCGCACAGGTCTGAGCCCGGAAGAATGCCCCAGTCACCAGATGAGCCTTGAAGGACTGGCCAAGTCCTGGTCCTGCCATTTTACCTCCTAAATAACTTATTTTCTTTTATCCATCCTATTTTAGGCAGCCACCAACTCCCCCCACCCCGTCCCCCGCACCATCCACATCCACCTGATCACCGTAATACATGCCCATGTTAGTAGTCCCTTTTTCTTTGTATTATTGTTATTATTACTATTATTATTATTTTGAGACAGAGTCTCACTCTGTCATCCAGGCTGGAGTGCAGTGGCACGATCTTGGCTCACTGCAACCTCTGCCTCCCGGGTTCAAGTGATTCTCCTGCCTCAGCCTCCTGAGTAGCTGGGACTACAGGTGCCTGCCACCACGCCTGACTAATTTTTGTATTTTTAGTAGAGATGCGATTTCGCCATCTTGGCCAGGCTGGTCTCAAACTCCTGACCTCAGGTGATCCACCCGCCTCCGGCTACCAAAGTGCTAGGATTACAGGCGTGAGCCACCACGCCTGGCTGTAGTCCCTTTTCCTAGAAAGTTCTTCTCTAGCCTTACTCTGTCCTTCCCCTAATTCTTATGACAACCATAAATCTTTTAACTGGAACGCTGCTCACTCTTGAGCAAGTTAATTTCGTTAACTTTCCCGGTTAAGGCATCTTTCATCTTTTAGCCCAAACATTACTTCCTCAGAAGTCCTGCATGCATTTCTTCTTTACAGCATTTATCGAGGTCGTAATGTCACAGCCGTATTGCTATTTCATTCATATTTGTTCCCCATTGTCCCTATTGTTTCCTATGTTCCTTATTTAGCTATTAGACTGAAAACTCAGGAGAGCAGGCCCTCAGGAAGAGCAGGCCCTCTGTTTCGATCACCACTGAATCCTGGGCATAAGTGCCCAGCACTGGATAGGCACTCAATAAATTTATGTTGGCTGGAATGAACAAATGAATAACCACTTTATTCACGTGACAGTTGGACATGTTATCACCAGGATGCCTTAGATAGCATAGCCAACTCAATGTGAAAGGAAAAACTGGATGTGAAAAACTAAAAGCATTTGTGAAATTTTAAGCACACGTCAACTTATTCATGAACACTCCATTAATATTCATCAAATACTTATAGAGGCTCCGCTGTGAGCCAGGCATTGGTGATGTGGTGAGAAGGAGGCAGGTGTGTGAACTGGTTGAGGAGGAGATGGGCAGAGAGTGAAAAAGTAAACAGTCAATTTTCGTTAGTGATTTCTACGAAAAAGAGTGAAACAAGGTGATGGAATAGAAATCCTCATGGGCGGGAGGATGGAAGGTGGCTATGATGACATGGTGGCCACGGTGACATGGTGGTTAAACAGGATATCTGTGCAGTGCTGAGGATTTTGTTGGTGGTTACCTGATCCCGGAGCAAGGCCAAGGAGGCAGCACACATGAGGACTTTGCTGGAGTCTTCACAGTGTTTGTACAGACGGTAAAAAACAAAAACGGAAATGTTCAGGCAAGCCAAACCACGAAATCACTCATGAGACTCAGGCGTCTCTTTTCCCCTCCACTGCCTTGTGTGAATTACTGACCTTCTGACTTTGTGGAGAGATTCCCAGAAAACAAGCCAGAAGCTTTTCTTCCTGTGTCAACAGGAAGTGACCTGGTGAGTTTGCTGTTCATCTTTGTAATCAGATTAATTTCCCTGACATGTAATCTTCTCTTTATTTTCAAACAAAAGGGAACAATTTTGCTCTTTTTGTAATAACTGCAGGCCTTCCACATATTGTCTCTTATTTCCCTAAAGTTTTGTTATCATGACAAAGTGAAATTAAATAAATTTCTACACTTAGTCCTAAAGGAGAGAATTCTCTAAAATATACTTAATCTTTTCTAATTTAGAAGGACAAAGGAGGCTGGCTAATCATGTAATATGTCCTTATCTGGGGAGCTGGAACTAACCTACCTGGGATCTCTGGTTTTTAAATCCAAACACAAAGGCTTTAGTGCTCATCCAGATGGGGGTTTCAAATGTTATCAAGTTAATCTGGTCTCTCTGTTTCCTGGGTGACACTTTCTCACGTGTTAGGTTACACACCACTGGAGAGAGTCCCTGCCCTGCATGGGAGGCCTTGGGAGTCTGGTTCTCTAGTTGGCTGATTCTTTACCAAAACGAAAGGCTTCTTCACAAGGCTCTTGCCAGAGAGCCACCCTTTGATGTTCTAGGCAAGGGATTGGTTTTTGTTTTTGCTTTTGTCTTAAGACACAGGGTCTTACTCTGTTGCCCAGGCTGGAGTGCAGTGGTAAAATTGTGACTCACTGCAACCTCAACCTCCCAGGCTCAAGTGATCCTCCTGCCTCAGCCTCCTACGTAGCTGGGACTACAGACACTTGCCACTATGCCCAATTAATTTTTAAATTTTTTGTAGAGATGGAGGTCTCACTATATTGCCCAGGCAAGTCTTGAACTACTGAGGTCAAGCGATCCTCCTGCCTTAGCCACCCAAAGCCCTGGGATCACAGGTGTGAGCCACCATGCCCAACTGAGGAATTGTTTTTATGCAGCAATCACCTGTTGGGCCTGAACAAACGTGTTTCGTGTTTGTTTGCCTCCAGTGCCTTGAGGCTTCTTCCTGCTAAGCCCTCAGGAAGGGGAGGCAGCCTAGAGAAGCACCTAAAAGCAGCACTCGGACCCAGAACAGACCTGGGGTGGAGCCCCAGCTCTGCCACCTCCCCAACTGTGTGACCTCAGGCCAGTCATTTATCCTTGCTGGACCTCAGTTTCCTCATCTATAAAATAGGGATAATGTAGCTCTTTCTTCGTGGCGTTACTCAGAGATGTAGATGGGAGGATAAAGGTAAGGTGCTTAGTGTCATGGCGGGCATAGAGCAGACCTTTGCAAAACACCCTGGCTTTGGAATCAGTGAAGTCTTTCCACGAGATGGGACTTGCTGACCCCCTCAGAGATGAAAGGGCCTGGTGCTCAGTAAGTCTAGTCTCCAACCCAGGGAAGGAATGACGACCTTCTGGGGATGAACCTTGTCTAATTTGATCTCTTTAGGTTGGGATCAATAGACACTTTCTGAAAGGGCCAGAGAGTCATTTTCTGTTGCAACTACTCAATCCTGCAGTGGTAGCACAAAAGCAGCCACAAGTGACACTTAGGATAATGGACATGATTATGTTCCTATAAAGCTGTATTTACAAGAAGAGGGCCATGGTTTGCAGACACTGCTTTGGGAGAAAGTGATGCAGCCAAAGCATTGCACAGTTACAGGGGACACTGGAAAACAATGGAGGCAGTTGAGACATGGAAGGGGCACCTGGGCTGTTGCCACAATGCTGCCCTCAGAGCATTTACCCAGAAAGCATGCACACACACCACATCTGGAAATCATCAGACTTTTTTGTCGGGTGGGGAACTAAAGATCATTCAGTCAGTCAATCCACAAGTGTTTACTGAGCACCTACTATGTGCCCAGCAGCGCTCTAGGAAGTAAAGAAGACAGATTGGGTTCTAGCCTTATGGAGTTACATTTTCACAATGAAATTGCTCAGTCATGTGGCTGGTCTTCAGATACACTCCTAAAATCTTCGTTGATCAGAGAAGAAGACATCCTGCAGGGAAGTCCCTGCTCTTTCTTGTGGTCTCACAGCCGCCCTGACTGGTCCATTAACTTCCACTTTTGGGAGGAAGGAGCAAGGGAAATGCCTTGTTAACTGGGCATAAGCCCTTCCCAGCTCTGCTCCGAGACCCCAAGCACAGTTCAGTATGTTCATATCTACTGGAAATTCATCGGTACTGAACACCCCATTCTCTAACCTGGAAGGCACTAGGATGCCCCATTTGTGAAAGGAATGTATTTTTGAGCATATGTATTGAGCAGCTTCTGTGTTTCAAGTGCTTTTACAATCCTGAGCTCCTACAAGTCTTTATAACTACCATGTGAGGTAATCTGACCCATTTTGCAGTTAAAGAAAGTGAGGCTCAGAGAGGTTAGATGTAATAAATTGCCCGAGGGCACATAGCTTAAAACAGGGCCAGGATTTGAAGTCTTCTGACTTCAAGCCAACTGCTTTTCCCACTCTACTGCATGGACTCCAGGGCCTGGAATAGGGCTACCTGAGCACTTATTGAAGAAAACAATATATTGAAAAGCTAAGACTTCCCATTGCCTGGCCAGTTTTCATTTTCTCTTCTTCCTTACTATTACTCTTTAGGTGTGGCAATGGGCCCAGTGTTTATTAAAGAAATGATGCCTTTCCAGTGCCCTTCCAGCAACAGCAGCCACTGCCATCTTAGGCTAGGTTGGGAAATAGAGCCACTGAGACTGTGTGCAGAAAGTTTGACGGGGAATAGTCTTGGGATCCATACGCATGGGGGAGGGAAGAAAGCAGGACTGGGCAGAAGAAGAAGAGCTTGCAAATGCAGTTGCAACAGAGACCCAACCACAGAAAGTTCTGGAGCTAGGATGTCCTCAGTGTTGTCCTGTGATGACCCAAGAGGACTGGACCTTTGTAATGGGATGGTCCTACCATTGGATATGAGCTGCCCTCCTGGAAGAGGTGTGACTTTGGGCAATTCTCTTTGGTTAAGAACAGTCCTCAAAAAATAACTGGATGAAATTATTCTGTATACTATATAACCAAATTATATAATAATAATAATATAATATACTATATAACCAAATTATATTATAATAATAATTTGGTTAAGGGTAATCCTTAGCTGAGAGCACTTTGCAGCTTATACCTGGTAGCTGAAAGAAAGGGTTCCTCGTCTGTGAAGAGGGGACCTATGGGCACACACAGCACCCACTCCAACTATTAGCTGGCAATTCATTCCACATCCCTTAGCCTAAGTAACCAATTCAGGAAACCTGAATGGCTCAGTCAGATGTTGGATGAACATCACGATCTATATTTGGTCTACTCAGAGATGGCTGGGGCCACAAACACGGCTAGGCTGATCCACGGGGCAGACAGGGATGGATGTGTAGTTGGATTCATCAATATCAAGGAGAAAAAACCAGAATGCCATTGTGGAAACCATCAGCTCTACACAGTCATTAATCTGAGCTACAAATTTATAGCTAACCTTCTTGTTGGCCAAAGGAAAAAGAAAAATTCGATCATTTGGCATGATTTACATCATCATGTAAGTGAATTTTATAGGAAAAAATAACGTTTAATCCCCCCATGGTCAATTCCAGGTCTGATTTCATTTTTACAAAAACCTTATGAGGTGGTGAGCACAGGTTGGAGTTGGAATCCCCTAGGACACAGGGACAATTGTGAATTCCATGTGACTCCTCAGCTTAGTCAGACGAAGTGTGCCTGTCTGAGGCTGAGCATGAGTCTGGATAAACCCGCGATACTGATTCTCTTTTTTTTTTTTTTTTTTCCCAGAAGCAAGTGTTGAGTGTCCAGCACACAGTCGGTGCTCAAGCAGTGCCAGCGGGAAGCAGGAGGAATGAACAGCCACTTCCTGTGCTCTCTTAGACAAGCGCTTTAGTACATACACAGCTTTTCAAGTCAGAAACCTGGAAATCGTCATTGGGCTCCTCTTTTCCTCCCCCTTCCCAAGTCCAAATTATTGGCATGTTTCTACCTCCAGAATGCATCTCAAATCCTTCCAGCACCTTCCACTTCTTCTGCCTCCAGCCTAGTCCAAGGCCGTGCCATCTCCTGCTGCACTTGCTGAGGTAGCCTCCTCCCGGCTCTGTCTGTTTCCGCTTCTGCCTCTTGTTAAATCCATCCACCCATCTAGTTGCATTTATCTTATAAAAACCTCATCAGAGACCAGGTGCAGTGACTCACACCTGCAATCCTAGAACTTTGGGAGGCCAAGGCTGGCGGATCACCTGAGGTCAGGAGTTTGAGACCAGCCTGGCCAACATGGAGAAACTCCTTCTCTACTAAAAATACAAAATTAGCCGGCTGTGGTGGCACATGCCTGTAATCCCAGCTACTCGGGAGGCTGAGGCAGGAGAATCACTTGAACCCAGGAGGTGGAGGTTGTGGTGAGCCGAGATCACGCCATTGCACTCCAGCCTGGGCGACAAGAGCAAAACTCTGTCTCAAAAAATAAATAAATAAATAAAAGAAAAAAACTTCATCAGATCATATCACACCCCTGCTTACAACTCTTCGAGACCTTTTCTTTACACTTCAGTTTTTTTGTTTGTTTTGAGATGGAGTTTTGCTCTTGTTGCCCAGGCTGGAGTGCAATGGTGTGATCTCGGCTGACTGCAACCTCTGCCTCCCAGATTCAAGTGATTCTTGTGCCTCAGCCTCTCGTGTACCTAGGACTACAGGTGCGCGCCACCACACCTGGCTAATTTTTGTATTTTTAGTAGAGATAGTGTTTCACCATGTTGGCCAGGCTGGTCTCGAACTCTTGACCTCAGGTGATCCACCCACCTCACCCTCCCAAAGTGCTGGGATTACAGGCGTGAGCCACCATGCCCGGCCTCCTTTGCACTTTGAATAAAATCTCCATTTCTTATGGAGATGCTGCTTGATCTGACCTCTGCTTACTTTTCCAGCCTCATTTTGTGCCTTCATCACTCATATGCTGTTCTTCATAAGGCAGGGGACCATATCAGTCACGTCCAGTGCCCTGTTTTTATGTCCTCACTCAGGACCTGGTGCAGAGTAAACATTAGTAGCTGGGATTACAGGCATGCGCCACCATGCCTGGCTAATTTTGTAGTTTTAGTAGAGACGGGTTTTTTCCATGTTTGTCAGGCTGGTCTCAAACTCTCGACCTCAGGTGATCTGCCCACCTCGGCCTCCCAAAGTGCTGAGATTACAGGCATGAGTCACCGCACCCAGCCTCTGATGAGGTTTTTATAAGATAAATGCAACTAGATGGAAGGATGGATTTAACAGGAGGCAGGAGTGGAAACAGACAGAGCCGGGAGGAGGCTACCTCAGCAGGTGAGGCAGGAGATGGCATGGGCTTGGGCTAGGTTTGAGGCAGCAGCGGGGAGGGACAGTGGGTAGCCACGTTTGATCAAAAGATAGTAGGCCCAGCCCTTTGAAGGCTGAGGCAGGAGGATAGTTTGAGGCCAGGAATTTGAGATCAGCCTGGGCAACATAGCAAGACCCCATCTCTATGTCAAAAAATTAAAAATTAGCTAGGTGTGGTGGTGCACATCGGTAGTCCTAGCTGCTCGAACTCCTAGCTGTCCCAAGCAGGACAAAGTGAGGCAAGAGGATTGTTTGAGCCCAGGAGTTGGAGGTTACAGTAAGCTATGATCATGTTACCACATTCCAGCCTGGGTGACAGAGTCAGACTCCGTCTCTTAGGAAAATAAATGAATAAAGACAGACAGAAATCCCTCTCTTGGCTACAACTCACGGCCAAGCCATGGACTCCAAATTTGGAGGTACCTCCTGCTTTCCATAATGACCCCTAGCTTTAAGTCATTGGTGGTTCGGACTCCTGTGATCTACGAAGTTTGGAAAGATAAGAGCCATTGATGCAGTACGACTTGCAGCCTCCAAATGTGGCACAGCCCAGTGTGAATGAAACACCTCAAAATCATTGACCTGCCCATTTGCACTTCTTTCTTTAATCTTTCAGTGGGGCTTCAATCTTCCCTCTCACATTTTAAATTTCCTCTGTTCAGTGGTTGTCTATGAAGGAGTGTTTTTCACCCCCTCCCATCTCTGCCATCCCATAATCAGCTCTATGGAAACACAAGTTGGCCTCCTTGGATCTCCAGCCTCATAAACAGCCAGCACCTGGGCCATGTGATGATTCTTGTTCTAAGGGCACCATTGACTTATTAAACATTTTTGCATAAAATTCTGCATATGTTTTGCATGTTGGAAAGCTACCCCCTTCCCTTTTGTGTAATAGAAAACCTGAAAGAGAGCAGGGATCTTGAGATTTGGGTGTCCCTTTCTATCCAGATTTGTTGGCTTTCTGAATAGAGTATGCTGTGATAGTTTCAAAAGCCATTTTACTTTTGAGGAAGGCAGACCTCTGAGCACCTCTCTAAAATGTACTTCTAGACACTTCCAGGCATTGCCATCTTCCCTAAGCACATTTGCATGCTAGCTCTGTAGTGTGCTAGCAAGAGTCTGGGTTGGCATCAGACAGAGCCAGCAGAAAAGCCATTTACTTGCTGTGTGATCTTAGGGAAGTCACTTAACCTCTCTGAGCCTGTCTTGAATAACTTTTGTGTGATGATATATTTCTGATGATCTGTTTTTGAGATGATACATGTGAAAGTGCCTGGAACACAGTAGGTTCTGGATTCATGTTCATTTATCTTCCTCTCTTTTCCTATACCATTGCTTGATTTATTTCGAATTTATTATGAAAACCATACATCTTCTTCCAAATTGGCATGATGATCGAAGGAGAAAATTTTCATAAATGGAGTTAAACAAAAGTGGAAACAGCACCACACACAGAGCTCTGTGGTTCCTCTCCCTGAGTCGTGCATTTATTCACTCATTTTAGAAGAACTGATTGAGTGCTGGGTACTATAGAATCTTAAGATGCATAATATACTTCTGTCTCTGTTAACAAAAGCCCAAATAGGCAACTCTGCAGACATTTAGGCAACCAGGTCCTGGCCAAGGCCAACTCCTACCCTTGAAGGACACAAGAGAATTGGAGGAAGGCACGTGGGAACATGGTAAGTGTGAAATGGGTACCATCAGTCATGACAGGCTAGCTCTCAGCTGTTACCCATCCTCTACCACACAGTCCAAGCTCAGGCCATTCAGTGGAACCAACCGCCATTTTGGTGATTATTATCTATTACCAACATGTATTTATTTATTGTGTTCCCAGTGTCAGGTTTGGATCTGTGGATAGAGGGGAGAACAGAACTCAGCCATGGTCATCTTCTCCATGCCTCAGTTTCCTCACCTGTGACATGAAGATAAGAATAGTTCACACCTTATGGGCTTGTTGTGACAATGACATGGATTAGGATGTGTAAAGTTCAAAGTGCTTGGAACCATGCCATCACCTAGGGAGTGCTCTGAGAGCATTTGTTAAATGATCCACCTTCTGGAGTATCTATGGCAGGGACTTCAAATGTTACTATGTAAATGTGCGTCCATGGTGGTGCAGTTCACTAGCATAAAGAATGTTAAAAAATGCATTTCATTGATGAAGTGAGCAAACTCAAGATAGATGGTTAGGGCCAGGTGTGGTGGTTCATGCCTGTAATCCCAGTACTTTGGGAGGCCGAAGTGGGCAGATCACTTGAGGTCAGGAGTTCGAGACCAGCCTAGCCAACATGGCAAAACTCCGTCTCTACTAAAAATACAAAAATTAGCCAGGTGTGGTGGCGCGTGCCTGTAATCCCAGCTACTTGGGAGGCTGAAACAAGAGAATCGCTGGAATCTGGGAGGCGGAGCTTGCAGTGAGCCAAGATTGTGCCATTGCACTCCAGCCTGGGTGACAGAGCAGGACTCCATCTCAAAAAAAAAAAAAAAAAAAAAAAAAAAAAGGTAGATGGTTGGCTAAAATGACTGAACAGACACCTTTGCCCTGGAATGTACAAGATAAAAGAATCTGGCAAAGTTGTCTCCACCTTCAGAGGTGATTTCTAGGTCTAGACCTCCATTTGGTCTTGCTTCTGACTTCTGGTCCAACCAGAAGGCCAACTGACCCTGCTGTTGAACTGTGACTGCAAAATGATTCTTTCCTGCAAAATGTGTGTCAGAGTGCTGCAGAGGCAGAGTGGGACTTACCGGGACCCACATGTGGGTGATTTTCTGCCTCTTTGTACATGTGGCAGAACAACTTTCATTGTAAAACCACCAGGTAGCAAGGTTGAGAGGGGGAGATGTATAGCTCCCACCTTCCTCTAATTATCAGAAACCCCTATTATTTCCAAAAGAGCCTGACAGCTGTTGAATGGACAAATTGGCTTAGGTCAGTTCACAACAGCTGAAGTGTTTAGAACAGTTCCTGCCATGTAGCATAGATCTCCCATGTTCAGCCATTACTACCCAGTAGCATAATTAGAGCATGGTCAAGTGTTAGACCCATGGAACAGATGACATTTCAGAAGCCTCAGAATTTATGAAGAGCAAGGTCAGGAGAGTGTAGCCAGAGCTAAACTTGGCCTCCAGGGACTGGGATTTCGTGCTAGTTCCCTCTCGTACCAGCTTTGCATTCCTGGGCAAATCAGAAACGCCCCTAAGCCTCAGTTTTCTCAACTGTAAAATGTAGTTCATTTGATCCATTTTGCCAGTGCAGTAATTAGGGAGCTGGAATGCTTCCTAAACACATTGCCTGCGCCAAATGTAAGCGTTTCTTATTTCCTTGCCCCTACTGATCTCCCTCTGTCCTCAAAGTTGATTATTGATCCGTGTGCTGTCACGGTGCTTCGTGTTGAGCAGCCATCCCTGCGATTGTTTGCACAGTGAGTTTGTGCAGTGCTTATCAGTTGGCCTGGAGACAGGTGATTTTGCCCTGTATAGTCCCCTTTCTCCAGAGTTCATTTTCTCCTCCAACCCGCCCAGTCTGCAGAATGTCGATCTTCCAGCTCGCAGGCCTGGCTCACCCTCAGGCAGGGATCTCTGCAGAGAACATCTGCGGGACACCCGTTTGGGCACCCACAACATACCCCTTGCGTCTGTCCTCTCAGCACTCTCCTCACTGCTCTGCCTGTGGTTCAGGGTCTCAACATCTCTGCCTGGACCTTTGCAGTAGCCTCAGCCCTGCCCTGAAACCCAGTCTTCACGGTGCCAGAGGAGTCATCTTCTAAAATACCCATCTGGTTGTGTCACTTATCTGCCTAGAACTCATCCTCCATGCCTCATTGCCTATAGGACTAAGTCCACACTGATTAGGGTGACACAGAATGCCCTGCTAACTGGCTCCTGGCAACTTTTGCTGCTTCTTCTCTCCACCCGGCTTTATTCCTCACCATCCCCACTCCCCTGATAAACTCCCTCCTAAACTCTCACCTTGTCTAATAGCTTCATTTATTTATACTCCGGAAGAGTCTTCTTCTACCTCCGGTCCTTGGAGAGCTCTACCCTTTTCTCTTTAAAAACACAGTTTGAGGCATGGCATGGTGGCTCACACTTGTAATCCCAGCACTTTGGAAGGCCGAGGCAGGTGGATCACTTAAGGTCAGGAGTTTGAGATCAGCCTGGCCAACATGGTGAAACCCTGTCTCTACTAAAAATATAAAAATTAGCTAGGTGTGGTGGTGCGTGCCTGTAATCCCAGCTATTCAGGAGGCTGAGGCAGGAGAATCACTTGAATCCAGGAGGCAGAAGTTGTAGTGAGCCGAGATTACACCACTGCACTCCAGCCTGGGCAGCAGAGTGAAAATATGTCACACAAAAGACAAAACAAAACACAGCTTGAGGGGCCCCTGTGTGAAGCTTTTTTCCCCTAGAATCAGAGTCAGCTCTCTACTCTGAGGACTCCTCTGGCATCTTGTGACTTTATGGTCTTGAGACCCTGGTGTGTCACTTCTGAGGATACTTTGAGGCCTTGACTGTGGTTCTTTCATCTTTGAATGTCCAGCACATGTGGCATACAGTAGGTGCTCAATCATTGCTGAATGAGACGGATGTGTGGATGTCACCTTAGGGGTGTGTGGGATAACAGGGATCTCAGAGGGGCATTTGGAAGAATAAAAATGGAAGGAGAAAGAGGGGCATGGGGAGGCAGCCTTAGAAGCCAGCAGTGGCACCCTCTGGAGATGACGGGCCCACAGATCCAGTTTATCTTTCACCTCTTTAGCCTTGGGGCTAGGTCAATAGGAAAGGCAATGACAGCACATAAGTAAGGGACACATTTGTCAACAGGCTCCTGGGAATTGATTCTTGCAGAAACAGATTTCTTCCTGGGCTGTTAATACTCTGGTTCATGTGGGTTCTGGCTCCAGTCTGACTCATCCCCTGGCTCCCACGCAGATCTTTGCTGCGAGCTCACCTCGAGGGCTGGTGATCATAGGCAGGAATGACAGAGCTGGGGAGTTCGGGCTTTGGATTTTTGTACCTCCATGTTCTAGCCCAGTGATCCAGGACTGGTTATTTAACCAGTGAGGACTAATAAAACCCATCAAATTAGATAATACGTGCGAAGATCTTTGCACATAACCCTTGCAAGTGTAGTAAGCACTCAGTAAATGTAGCTATTCTTTTCATGGGCAACCTGAAAGCAAGAAATTCAACAACCACACAGAAATGCAGCTATTGCAGGAGAAAATTAGTCATGTATTTTATATGACATCTTAACGGCTCTTTTGTGAAGCTGACAGTCTTCATTTGATTCCTCCTCCTGTGTACCTGGAGAAATCACAGTAAAAACCATTATACACTGGAATTATTTCTTGGAGAGAAAGCATCTTTTTTTTTTTTTTTTTTTTTTTTTTTGAAGCTAAGCTCGTTTTGTGGTTAGATCTGGGACTTTGTGATCACATAGAAGCCAACAGATCCTAGGGGTCTCTGGGTCACTTTTTAGGCAGTTTCTTCCACTTCTTCTTCGTGAAACCAGTTCTCTAATATATTCTTTATAGGTATGGCTTTGAAATATCTGCACTGGAGGTAACACCAGCCCGAGAGAGGGATACACTTACAAGAAGAGCTACTGGAAATTTCCCAGTTTTTAAGAAATCATTAGTTCAGCAGTGATTCTCAGATCAGCTAGCCAATTCCTCATTTTTCACACAAGCAGTGGGGTGCAGGACCTGGCTTAGACTAACTGGCAACCTCTCTTCCCAACTCTACATTCAGTAACATCGCGCCATTGCTGGAAATCAGCCACATGGGAATATTTCCATCATAGAAATGGGCAAGCTCTACAGGTCAGAGCATCTCCTGCAGCCTGGAGAGCCATCTGCTTCATGCTCATGAGCCTACCACTGTATCCAGTGGAGATAAGGAACCGAGATGGAGTGGCTCTTTAATGGCACACAGTACAGTAGTTTAGAAGAGAAATGGTTATGCAGAACCTTTTAGAAGATGTGAGACTTGAATTGGACTTCTAAGTGAACGTGATAGAATAGATGATAGATAGGCAGAGAGATAACAGAATGCCCCCTGCCCCCCGCAAAGACGCTCATGTTCTAATCCCCCAGAACCTGTGAGTATGTAACCTTTCCTGGCAAAAGGGACTCTGCAGATGCGACTAAGGATACGGACCTTGAAATTGAAATAGTATTTTAGATTTCTGGGTGGGTCTAATTTTTTAAAGACCTGAGTCCTTAAAAGAAAGCAAAGAATGCTTTCTAGCTGAGTGAGAAGAGAAGAGAAGAGAAGAGAAGAGAAGAGAAGAGAAGAGAAGAGAAGAGAGAGAGAAGGGAAGGGAAGGGAAGGGAAGGGAATGGAAGGGAAGGGAAGAGAAGAGAAGAGGAGAGATTCCAAGTATGAGAAAGACTGGACTTTGAAGGTGGAGAAAGGAGTTCATGAACCAAGGACATAGGTGGGCCCTTGAAGCCGACAGCCAGCAAGAAAATAGGAATCAGCAACACAATCAACACACTGGTGACACGTGTGTCTGATCCACAGAACTGTAAAAGAACAAATACGTGTTGCTTAAGCCACTAAGTATGGTCATTTGTTATGGTAACAATAAAAAACAACTAATAGTGAGGCTAAAATTAGTTGCTACAGTAGAAATAGGGAAAACAGGCAAGGGTAACGACATGAGCAAAGCTTGAAGGTGGGAGGGAAGTGCATGTTTAAAGAATGGAGAGGAAACTCCTCCTCCACACGGAGGTCTCATGAGGAAACAGAGTGGGAGGGAACTTGGGGAGGACAGGTCTGGGGCTCCGTGTGGTGCCAGGGGAGCTGGTGGCAAGTGGCAAGGACAGAAACAAGACAGTAGGTGAATGAGACTGGGACCCGCAAATGCAGATGCCTACAGGGCAGGTCATCTGAAATGAGTAGAATGAGGGAGGCAGAGGAACACAGCCTGAGGACTGGGACAAATGGCAATTAACTGCAGGGTTAGGGGATCACTAGGGAGTGGTGGAGACTGCGGCTAGCTGGGGATCTCAGGCCTGAGGTAAGGGGGCAGCCCCATCCAGTGTTAGCATCCTTGCCCTGCAGGAATGTGAGCCTCATGTGGTCAGACAGCTCATTTTTCTTTCTCTCTTTCCTTCCCTCCCTTCCCTCCCTTCCCTCCCTTCCCTTCCCTTCCCTTTCCTTCCCTTCCCTCTCTCTCTCTCTCTCTCTTTCTTTCTTTTTTTTAAGACAGAGCCTCGCACTGTTGCCCAGGCTGGAATGCAAAGGTATGATCTTGGCTCACTGCAACCTCTGCTTCCTGGGTTGAAGCAATTCTCTTGCCTCAGCCTTCCTGAGTAGCTGGGATTACAGGCACCTGCCACCACGCCCAGCTAATTTTTTGTATTTTCAGTAGAGATGGGATTTCACTATGTTGGCCAGGCTAGTCTCAAACTCCTGACCTCAAGTGATCCACCTGCTTTGACCTCCCAAAGTGCTGGGATTACAGGCATGAGCCACCGTGCCCGGCCTGACAGTTCACTTTTTAAAAGAAGCCAGAAATTCAAAATGCTCCTGATACCCAAAAGTGGATGACAATTCATTGATGTTTAACCTGTATGGGGCGACATGGTGTCTGTCACCTGAAGCACATCTGCAGGCCAGCTTCTGACCTGTGTTTTCCACTCCCAGCTTTCTCTCTTCCTGGTTTCTGGATTCCAGGCTGATTCTCCCTGTGGACTGAATAAGCCCCCAGGGTGATTACACAGTTCAGGAGTGGGAGGCTTCAGGGGTGCAGAGTCTGGGCTTCCCACTAGCAAGGGCCCCAGTGATTCATTCTAAAAATAAGAGATGACATCATCCTTCCTCTTCCCAACCCCTCTCCCCGTGCATCCACCAAAGAAAAGGAAAAGAAAAAAGAAAAACGCTTGCTGGCATGCTTCCTCTTAACTTTTGGGGCCGAATGGTGTCAGTCAGGAGTGCAGATGCCATGTATAAAAGTGAGTGGGCTGCCATTCTCGAAACATGCTTAAGGCTTGCATGGCCTCCGATACAGCAGTCCCTCTGAGCCTTAGTTTCCTTACCATATAGGGTTTTGATGAGCATCACATGGGGTAGACCATGCAATGTGCTTTGCTGTTGTTTCTTGATGTGTTGTATCTATGAATATGCAACCTAGACTGCATGCCCCCAAAGTGAAACATGCACACGCATGCATTACTTATTAAAAGTAATGCAAAAACCACAATTACTTTTGCAACGAACTAATAACTAATAACTAATAAGCCCTTCCCCTTAGACCCTGGCCTTTGGTGCTGAGGAAGAACAGGCCCAGGTCAGGGCTTGCTGCCTGGGTTGAGGGAGGGCAGGGACAGAACAGCCCGTGCAGCCCTCCCTCCTGGCCCCACCCAGACTAACCTGGAGCCTTTGGGAAGGGTGACAGAAAGGGAGGGCAGTTGTTTGAATTTCATGTTAGCAATTAATTTATGCTGCATTTTAACCTGAACTGAATTCAGTATTATTCTTCCTCAAAGCTACTATCTATCCAATTCTCTACTAACTCTCTATCTATTGTAATTAATTCTTTTTACCTTTTGCTTTTGGATTTTTTTTTTTTTTTTTTTTTTTTTTTTTGTTGGAGTCTCACTCTGCCGCCCATGCTGGAGTGCAGTGGTGCAATCTCAGCTAACTGCAACCTCCACCTCCTGGGTTCAAGTGATTCTCCTGCCTCAGTCTCTCGAGTAGCTGGGTTTTCAGGTGCTGTCATCACACCCAGCTAATTTTTGTCATTTTAGTAGAGACAGAGTTTCACCTTATTGGCCAGGCTGGTCTTGAACTCCTGACCCCAAGTGATCTGCCTACCTCAGCCTCCCAAAGTACTGGGATTATCAGTGTGAGCCACCACTCCTGGACTTCTTTTTACCTTTTCTATGTTTCTAGGCTGAGTGTTACTGGAGAAGCAAGTCTAAGCGCCAAAGCCTATATATGCGAAAAATTCAAGTGGGAGTGGTTGGCCTGGGTATTTGTCTCGGAGTTTGCCCTCCTGAAGGAGCAGATCTGCATTACCAACTGAGAGAGTTCAGCCACTTCACCATGTGACAACACCACAGTGTCATTTTTCTTTTTCAACTTCTATTTTAGATTCAGGGGGTACATGTGCAGTTTGTTACATGGGTATATTGTGTGATGCTGAGATTTGGGGTACAAATGATCTCGTCACCCAGGTACCGAGCATAGTACCCAGCATGCAGCCTAGATTGCATCCCCCCATTTTCAACCCTTGCCCCTCTCATTCCCTCCCGCTTCTAGCAGTTTCCAGTGTCTACCGTTCCTGTCTTTATGTCCAAGAGTACCCACTGTTTACCTCTGAGACTGCAGTTTGACCAAAAGTCTCACTTGAGCTAACTTTCAGGGCTGAATGGTGTCAGTCAGGAGCACAGGTGCCAGGTAAAACTGGCTGGACTGCCACTCTGGAAACAGGCATAAGGCTTGTGTGGCCTTGGATAAAGGATAAAGCAGTCCCTCTGAACCTTAGTTTCCCTACCTTATAGGGTTTTAGTGAAGATCATATAGGGTAGAACCCCCTTTCTTTTTTTTTTTTGAGACAGAGTTTCACTCTGTTGCCCAGACTGGAGTGCAGTGCCATGATCTCTGCTCACCGCAACCTCCGCCTCCTGGGCTCCAGCAATTCTCCTGCCTCAGCCTCTCAAGTAGCTGAGTTTACAGGTGTGCACCACCATGCCTAGCTAATTTTTGCATTTTTAGAAGAGACAGGGTTTCCCTGTGTTGGCCAGGCTGGTTTTGAACTCCTGACCTCAAATGATCCGCCCACTTCAGCTTCCCAAAGTCCTGGGATTATATGCGTGAGCCACCATGCCCGGCCTTGATGTGTTATATCTATGAACGTGCAACCTAGACTGCACGCCCACAAAGTGAAACAGGCACACTGTTAAAGCAAACTAAATATGGCCTGATAAGGACTCCGTACTTCTATATTTGAATCTTTGCGGATGAACTGTAACCTAGTTTAAGAGTCAGACAAAATTGAAAACCTAACTTAATAGTATGCACCCGTAACAATAGCTGAGTGTTGGCCAATCCCAGCGGCCATCCTTCGACCACTCATAGGCTGCTGAGCATTCAAACTGTGTTCAAATAAGGCCAATGCTGAGCTGTAATCAATCTCGCGGTTTTGTAGTTCACTTCTGGTTCCTGTACGTCATTTACCTTTTTTGTCTACAAATTTGTTCTGACCACGAGGCATCCCTGGAGCCTCTGTGAATGCTGTGATTCTGGGGTCTGCTGATTCGTTATTCAGTCATTGCTCAATTAAACTCCTTTAAATTTAATTAGACTGAGGTGTTTCTTTTATCAACATGCACGCACACTGTATGTGATATCTGCTTGTTCCTGGATCCACTCCCCACTCCTACGTGTTCCTCTGTTGCTTTACTTTGCACTGGAAGGCGCTATTAGGTTGGTGCAAGAGTAATTGTGGTTTTTGTCACTGAAAGTAATGGCAAAAGATCAGGCTCTATACCCAAAGGAATATAAATCATTCTACTATAAAGACACATGCACATGTGTCTTTCGGAGCACTGTTTACAACGGCAAAGACTTGGAACCAATCCAAATGCCCATCAATGATAGACTGGATAAAGAAAATGAGGCACATATACACCATGGAATACTATGCAGCCATAAAAAAGAATGAGTTCAGGTTCTTTGCAGGACATGGATGACGCTGGAAGCCATCATTCTCAGCAAACTAACACAGGAACAGAAAGCCGAACACCACATGTTCTCACTCATAAGTGGGAGCTGAACAATAAGAACACATGGACACAGGGAGGGGAACATCACACACCAGGGCCTGTTGGTGGTGAGGGACAAGTGGAGGGAGAGCATTATGACAAATACAATGCATGTGGGGCTTAAAACCTAGATGACAGGTTGATAGGTGCAGCAAACCACCATGGCACATGTAGCAGACCTTCAAGTTCTGCACCTGTATCCCAGAACTTAAAAAAAAAAAAAAGATCAGGCTCTCTTGTCTGCCTTCCAGGTGGGTTTGGCCACTTAGGGGCACTAATGAAAGATGGGCGGACGGAAGCAGGTGCAAAGTTAGGGTATCCTTTCCCTTCACTTTGCTTCCTGTGGCATCTCTGGAAACTTCTGTGTCTCCATGATCTCAACTCCCCTAGACTCTGGTGGAATTTTACTGGTTGCTATGACAGGGAACTTCCTTGAATATATCCACGTGCTAAGTGCTTCACATGCCTCTTAATATACTTTAATCCCCTTAATAGCTCTATGAGGAGGATGCTACAATCCATAGCTCCATTTTACAGATGGGGACACTGAGTCTCAGAGAGGTTAACTTGCCCGCTGCTGTCCCACTGCCAGGCAACAGCATAGCCAGATGGTGAACCGAAGCAGTGTGACTCCGGAGCCCGTGCTCATTTTACTCACCGAGGGTGTCTGTGTTACAGGTAGTCTGTGCAGCCAGCTCAGGCCTCGCTGGAATCAGCAAACCACATCCCTAACCACTAGGCCGAGCCACCCCCACAGGCTGTGGCAGTTAAAGTTTTAACAGACACAAATAGCTGGGCCAGAGAAAGACTCTGCAGCTTTGATGGGAGACAGGATCCCATCCAGGCAGTTCCAGGAGATGGCTTTGCTTTGAACAGACAATTCAATATAAAGGAGAAGAGAAAATGGAGGGGTGGAGAGAAGGGAGAGGCAGGGAGGGGGTGTGGAGAGAAAGTCCCCTGTTTCACAGAGCCCAGCCCCGAGGAGACACTCTCTGATGACCAAGGGGAAGGCTTTGAAAAGTGGAGGGGCAGCACCTCAAGCCCCGCTCCCTGAAAGTGGGGGTGGATCCCGGCAGAAATCACATGAGGACCCCTGCTGTGGAGCCGGGAGACCGGAAAAGAGTTCAGGTGATAAAAAAAAAAAAAAAAAAAGATGTTAATAGAGGACTGAAATGCATCTGTCCGTAATTCCAGTCTTCTAATTCCAGTTTGAAATCCTGGAGAAAGAGCATTGGCAAGCTGCTGCATCCTCCAGCCCAGCCAGGCTCTGCTCACCCCGAGATGCTGCTCGAAGCCAGGCACATCTTTTGTTGGTTTATGATGGGAAAGTCCCCATGTTAAATGTGGCCAAGCAGGCATCTGGATTTCAGCGACTCTCTCCGTCCCTCTCCCAGGTCCCTGAATCCTTTGCTGGCCACAGATGATAACATCTGGAGAGGACCCCTCTTCCCACAAAAATGGGTTCACAAAAAAGGAACCCTAGTCAGGTGTGGTGGCTTACGCCTGTAATCCCAGCACTTTGGGAGCCAAGGTGAGCAGATCACTTGAGGCCAGAAGTTAGAGACCAGCCTGGCCAACATGGCGAAACCCTGTCTCTACTAAAAATTAGTGGTGGCACACACTTGTCATCCCAACTGCCTGGGAGGCTGAGGCCTGAGAATCGCTTGAATCCAGGAGGCAGCAATTACAGCGAGCCAAGATTGTGCCACTGTACTCTAGCCAGGGCGACAGTGAGACTCAAATGAAAAAAAAAAAAAAAAAAGAACCCCAAGGATGCTTCCAGTCCATTCTCCAGAAAGAACATTTTCAAGCACAAAAATTGGTCCTGCCTTTTCCCTGCTATAATTTTTGGTGCCTTCTTATTCTGCTTAAAAAAAAAAAAACATTCAGACTCCTTACTCAGCCAACTAGGCCCTGTGTGATCTTGCCCTTGCCTTCTGGAAACCTCACCTTGGACCACTCTCCACTTCATCTACCAAGCTTCCACCGATCAGCCCCCTCTCCATTCCTTAAACACACCCCACTCTCCGTCTCTACCACAGGGCCTTTGCACACCCAGCTTCCTCTTCTCGTGCCTCCCTTCCAGCTACTACCTGGAAGCCTGGCTCCTTTGAATGCTCCGGCCTCAGCTTTCACGCCTGGTGGCATTTCTCTTCAGAGAGGAGGTCTATTCTTTTCTATCTCAACATCCTTTTTAGTAATCCCCCATTATGTGGCTAATTTATGGATTGCCTGTCCACTTCCCTGGCCTTGCAGGATTCAGGGAACGTCAGGCTTGTCTGACGTGCACAAGCCCCTGCCCTCAGTGCTCAGTGTCTAAGCACAAGGTGGGTGTTCAGTGGATGTTTGATGATTCCCTGAGTGGCTGAAGGAGGACAGCAAGCAGGAAGCAGAGCTGGAAGCTGCTGCAAGAAGATTGGGACCTGCCAGAGGTGACCATTCCTGGAGGGGCAGGGACGCAGTGTCAGTAGCCAGGGGCTGGCTGGCAGAGAGGGAGCCAGAGGCAAGAGGCAGCCTCTGCAGATCTGCTTCCAGGGTGCCCAGCCTTTCTGTTGGCATCTGACCCTCCACTGGTAAACCCTGTGTGTGGTTAGAGTGGGTGGATGTGGGCTTTGATGCCTTCGTTTTATTTGGGTTGGTTGGGCCGGGGACACCAGCTTCTTATGCATTTCACTCATTTCTTCTTTTTGCACATCTATGCAACAGCAGTAAAGCTGTGAGTGGTTATTCCCCACCCCACCACATTTTTTCGACTATTCTGAGATCATGATGGGAAAGCACGATGAGAGACGTGGTAAGGCCGAGCTTGGTGGCTCATGCCTGTAATCCCAGCACTTTGGGAGGCCGAGGCAGGTGGAACGTCTGAGCTCAGGAGTTTGAAACCAACCTGGGCAACACAGTGAAATCCAGTCTCTACTAAAATACAAAACTTAGCCGGGCATGGTGGCATGTGCCTATAATCCCTGCTACTTGGGAGGCTGAGACAGGAGAATCATTTGAACCCGGGAAGCAGAGGTTACAGTGAGCCGAGATCACACCACTGCACTCCAGCCTGGGTGACAGAGCAAGACTCCATCTCAAAAAAAAAAAAAAAAAAAGATATGATAAAACAGAAAAAAAAGACACTATAGCGTGCACATACAGACACATAAATGTGTGCAAATCATACATGTTCAAAATAATACACATTATTATTTAATATGTATGCTTTATTTACACAAAAGTGACCAGTAGAAGAATTAAGAACCGATTTAGCTATCTTGGGAAGAAAGACGGAGGAGAGGTGGGTGAGTTTTTGAATGAGCTGAGTCTTCATTTATCCCGGTAGAAGGTCAGTAGTTAAAGTGCATAAAGCAAGAAGTGGTGATAGAAGCACATTATTTGGAGATATGGAGGTGATCACCAGAACTAAAAACAGAAACAATTTTAACATTTAAAAAGAAGTTGCCTCTGGGTTTGAGAAGGGAGGATTATTTTTCATTATGAGCCAGTTAGTGCTACTTATTTTTAAAATTATGTGTACCTATAACTTTGGTACAAAATTTACATTTAAAAAGTTTACATTTAGATTTACATTTAAAAAGTATGCAATTCTGTGGTTTTGATAAATTTTAAAAATATTTTATATTTTCTAAAATATTAATACATTTATTTTGTTTTCTTCAAAAGATAAGGACAAGTGAAACTGCAGCAGGAAGAAAGGGACAGGTTAGAAGGGATAAATGCCACTTAAAAATCTGGAAAACAGGCCGGATACAGTGGCTTACGCCTATAATCCCAGCATTTTGGGAGGCTGAGGCGGGCAGATCACGAGGTCAGGAGATTGAGACCAGCCCGGCCAACACGGTGAAACCCCATCTCTACTAAAAATACAAAAATTAGCTGGGCGTGGTGGCACACATCTGTAGTCCCAGCTACTTGGGAGGCTGAGGCAGGAGAATCGCTTGAACCCAAGAGGCACAGGTTGCAGTGAGCTGAGATCGCACCACTGCACTCCAGCCTGGTGACAGAGCAAGACTCTGTCTAAAAAAAAAAAAAAAAAAAAAAAAAAATCTGGAAAACAGGCCGGATACAGTGACTTACACCTAAAATTCCAGCACTTTGGGAGACCAAGGTGGGCGGATCACTTGACCCCAAGAGTTTGAGATCAACCTGGGCAACACAGTGAGCCCTCATCTCTCTCTCTATATAAAAAAATCTGGAAAACAAGTTGAGGCTGTGTAACTGTGCATGCTGTGCCTCTCCCAGGCTTTTCGGGCTAGTTGTATGGACTGTTGCTTTTTCTGGCATGTTCTCTCCAGTTCTGCTCCATTCTGTGATTCTAGGAATAACTCAGCTCCTGGACAGTCATGCAACCCCAACGTCTTTCTTCACCATACAATTGTGGGTAGAGAAAATGAATTACAAAGAAACCCACATGGCCCTGAGCAGCGTCAGTAAACAGTACGCGAAAATCAAAAGGTCCCTGAGATGTCCAGATCCCTTCAGTGGAGTGTATTTCCTCACAAAGCCGAGGGCAGTGCGGGGAGCTCAGGGTCTTCCTGGGGCACCTTCCCCAGGTAGCCCCACATGGTCACCTTCCTGCAGTCTCGCTGAGTCCTGCAGACATCGCTGCCATTTCCCTGGCTCCTGGACTGTCTGAATTCTACTTGGCATTCCTCGAAGCTTTAGACAGAAGGGAGAATGAGCGACTCCAGTTTCTCTTTAGCTGGGAGCCATCTCTCCCTCCCTTACTGCTGTTTCCCTCTTCTCCCACGGGTCACTCACAACTGCCCTGGGAGCTCCACTTCTCCGTCAGCCCCTCCCTGCAGGGCCCTTCCTGGGCACTGCGTTCTGCCACATCCCTGCTCTTGACTGCTGGGCCTTGCAAGGCCATGTCTGCAGACGCTGTAGTTCGGTCTTTACAGGTGTGACTATAAAATCATGTGACTATTAATTTTATTTTTTGAAATAGGGTCTTACTTTGTCACCCCACTGGAGTGCAGTGGCACAATCTCAGCTGACTGTAGTCTCGATGTCCTGGGGTCAAGTGATATGCCTGCCTCAGCCCTCTGAGTACCTGGGACTACAGGCGTGCACCATCATGCCTGGCTAAGTTTTGTATTTTTTGTAGATACGGGGTCTTACCATGTTACCCAGGCTGATCTTGAACTTCTGAGCTCAAGAGATCCACCTCCCAAAGTGCTAGGATTACAGGTGTGAGCCACCACACCGGGCCTGTGACTGTTATTTTAAGTCATCAACACCTCCAAATGTGTGCTGTCCCCTTGGACGCTCTCAGGCCCTTTGGAAAACTCAGGAATTCTAGTCATGCTGCCATGAATCCTGTGGGGATCCACTTTCAGATTCCACGTCCCAGTAGCTACTTGGTGCCAATCTTCAGCCTTCAAGCACAAACATGAGTCCTTTGGGGGCTATAGCCTGCTTCTCTCAAACAGGCCACAGGCTGGAAACCAGGCATGCTCAGGAAAGGGGGTTAGCTTGCTTATGTGGGTGTGACGGTCCTCTATGAGTGTCCTCGCCTGAGACTGGAAGCAAAGCCGGCCTTACCAGAGCTCGGTCTCTGCGTTAACCCAATGCATGTGTTTTCTACGGTGTGAGCCCAGGCAGGTCCGTGGTCCCAAGGCTTGGTGGGGAAGACGCCATGGTGCTTTGACAAATCATGGAGTCATCACCCATGTGGCCCCTGCTCCTTTCCTTTTCCTCTCCTCTTTCCCTGACTGTCCTTAAGGAAACTCTCACCCTCTATTTGTCCTCTGCGGTCTTGTCTTTCTGTCCTTTGGCGGCAGGGAAAGGACGCAGTCGGCATTTCTACAAACAGCTCAATACCCGGGCTTTGCCAAGGGGCTCTCTCTTATCTCTCAGCTCTCCATTCACAGAACGATGTTCAGGGCCGGTTTCAATTCGGGGATTAATCTAACCAAAGTACAGAATTTACTTCTCTGCATGGAGAATGCACTCCAGTCTTGTTTATCTGTCCTCCTTTCTACCCCTCCCTATTGCACCCTAATCTTTGGAGCTTAAAAAGGCTTAAAATGCTTCTTAGGCGTGGAATAGTTCTTATACAGCAACTATTGATGAGCTAAACAGAAATGACTTCGAAACTTAGTGTGTGAACTTTCCTCCTTGACCGCATTGCTGCATGTCAAGCAAAAGGGGAAGGAAAGAGTCATCCTGTTGTCTCATTTTGTCAGATATTTTCTTCCTGGGAAAAGGGTGATCATCAGGATGTTCGAATCTGGAACCTTGACTCTGCCTTCGAGGCAGCGATGCAGAGCCAGTCCCCTCCCTTCAGCCACTCAGCTGATAAGATGGTGACAATCAGCACGGTGGCCTCACCCCAGCACAGCCTAAGCGCAGGGACTCTGAGCTTACCCTTATAGGAGGAACCATTTCCTTCCACATCATCCCCGCTGTTTCCACTGACTCACAGCAAAATGTCATAATATAATGTAAATGTCAGGTATTATTATTATTGGAGCAGAATCTATTTTTTTTTTTTTTTTTTTTTTTTTTTGAGACAGGGTCTCACTATTTTGCACAGGCCAGAGTTCAGAGGGGTGATGACAGCTCTGCAGTCTTGACCTCCCAAGCTCAAGTGATCCTCCTGCCTCAGTCTCTTGAGTAGCTGGGACTACAGGCACACACCACTATACCCAATTAACTTTTTTGATTGTTAGTAGAGATGGGGTCTCACTCTGTTGCCCAGGCTAGTCTTGAACTCCGGAGTTCAAGCAATCCTTCTGCCTCAGCCTCCCTAAATGTTGGGATTATCAACGTGAGCCACCGCATTTGGCCCCAAGTTGCCCCCTGCAGTTTGAAAACTGCTTTCACCTGCATTATTTCATTCACTGCTCAGTACAGCCCAGTCAGGTAGGTACAAAGATTCCCATTTGCCGGATGAGGAGACTGAGGCTCACAGAGGGGAAATGACTTGCCCAAGGGATCTAGTTACCAAGCTGTTGTGTTAGGATTTGACCCCAAGGTTCTGAATCCTCAGCCCTCCTGTGACCCATTCCAGGTCCAGCTGCTTCTGGTAGTGATGGCAAAGTTACAAGGTAGAGGTGAGTGGTGACAGTGGGCAACTGTGGGTGCAAGCACTTGGCAGTATCAAGAAAAGTAACCTCCATGATTCATTTTCAAATCAAATCAGTTGCAGGCTCCATTCAATAGGATGGGAAGGGAAAGGACCCAGAAGGTATCTGAGTTGAAATGCACACGCGAAGAGCATTTACCTTGTGAGTTGGGGAATTACAATCCAGTGACATTCAAACCATGTTGGGTATGTTAAGCTTACCATGCACATGGGAATGGGGCTGGAGAGCGAAGGACAAGGCCAGATGACTGAGAGAGTATGGATCCTTCTTGGGGAAACAGAGGTTGTGCGTCTCTTGATAATGCCATGCCTTTCCCCTCACTCTGCGTGTTTAGACAGGCTGAGCTGGACAAAGAAGGAGAATCTCTGAAATGCTATCTTGTCCTAGCAGCCTTCATCAAAGCTGATTTCAGAGAGAAGCTGCAGAAACACAAGTTTTGAGGTTGGAAACCTTTTAGGCTGATATTAGCTTCTGAAACTATTGCTTGCATTGTTGAGGAAACAGTAAATACCCCATGCTTTCTTTTGAAATGTTTGTATATTGTACTTATGTGGAAAGACAAAATTGGCATGAGGTGAAAAGAAAGGAATTTAGTAATCAGAAGAGAGGCCAGGACATATTTGTGGAAATCTGTGGATACTTTTTCCTGAGTTTTGGAGGAACGAAGCCCCAGGCTGTCTCCTCTAAATCACCCGAGGAACATGTGATATCTACTCAGGGACTCCTGGAATACCCAGTGGTGTCCTAATGAAATACTAATGGGCACATTCCCCCCTCCTCAGCATTTCTACAGGGAAGACTTACCATTCCCGAGACAGGGATTAGACCTAATAAATTACACTTCAGGACGCAGGATACACACACATCGTCAGGGCTGCGTACACACATGGATGGTCCTGAGCACAGAAAATCCATCATCCTCAGCTTAGACACACAGCAGGCGCCAAGCAGCAGGAAGTGGCCTGGAATATGTCCCAGTGAAGTTGTTCGTGGAGTAGAGAAGGAAATGCCAGCAGTAATGCAGAGGATATTTACCTCGGGGGGATTCCGTGGCCAGAGAGACTTGGGCACTGCATCTGTGAACCGCTGCCATCTTCCTAAGAGCCTTTTGCCCATCCTTGGGTCTACACAAGGACTTCTCAACCTTGGCACTGTTGACACTCCAAGCCAAACAATTCTTCCACCAGGGCCCAACTCTGTGTGGGACTAAGAGCTTGGCTTGGGGTCTAACTGATCTGTATTCAAATTCCTCCTGTGGGTCCTGGTGAAAAAGTCACACACACACTGGCTGTTAGATCTTTGGTAAGCTGCTTACTTCTCTAAGTCTCAGTTTTCGCATGGAGGAAATGGGGATAACAGTGGTCCTTTCCTGGCAGAGTTGCTGGGAGAAAAACATGAGATGATGCCTACAAAATGCTTAGCACGTCCCAGGTGCAATGAATATAACCCTTGGTTATATAACAAAGTGTGAGACACAAGGCTGATCCACAGGGAACTTCGAGTCTCATTTCATTAGAGACTAGGAGAAGTCAAAGATAGAACCATTTGGAAATCTTCAATGCCAAAGAGGCGCTAGAAGGCCTCTGAGGAAAGGAGGAAGCACTGGGTGGCAGGTGGTGCTCACCACAGAGGTGGGACAGCAGAAGCTGCGGGAACAATTGGCTCATAATCATCTCCATTTGCACTGCACTTGATCTACAAAACTCTTCCTCATCTGTTGCCTCATTTGATCCTTACAACACAGTAGGGCAGACCCCAAGAGACCCCTTTCTTTTCCCTATGACCAGGAAAAAGAGGCTCCCAGATTATAAGCCAGATTTTCTAACTCCAAATTCATTCCAGTTTTCAAAGAATTAGAGTATGGTTAAAAAAAAAAGTACTTAATACTATTCTGATAATAGCTACCATTTGTTGTAGGCTGCAACGTACCAGGCGCTATGCTAAAAGCCTTGAAGACATCACTGCATTTCATTGTCTGCAGAGCCCTGCTAGGGAGGCCCTCTTAGCATCTGCTCTTTGCGGTCAGGGAAGTGGAAGCTCAGAAAGATTAAGACACTTGCTCAAGGGGGCAAAGCTGGGATTTGAATCAAGACGGATCTGGCTTCAAATCTGAATGTCTGAGCTCTGACATTCTGCCTGCACCTCCAAAGCGAAGCACCACAGAGCTCCCTGTCCCCTTGCTCCCCATGGCCCAGTGTTGTTTGTATAGGCTGGGTAATGGTGGCAACAGAAATCAGAGGAATGATTGTCTTTATACCTTCAACTTGGACAAGCCCCGCCAACCCCAAGGCTCCCCGAGGATGAACCAAAAAGGGGGTGTTAGCTGCATGTGGGGTCCAGGGTTAGTGAGCACTCCATTCAGTGGGGAACCCCAAGGGGTGCCTGCTGCCACCTACCTCCTCCCAGCCGTAAATGAGGTCACTTTGCTAATGTGTCTCCCAGTAGGGTCAGAAGTGAAGGCTCCCATGGGTCTCTGAGATTCCAAATAGCAACTCGGGGCTGTGTGGCCCTCCGGCTGTGTGCCTGGGTCTCTCTCCCTAAGAGCAAGCTACTTGGGGACCATGTCCATTTGCGCTTTGCACCCCCAGCTTGCGGCAGTGTTCTAGGCCCAGAGAAAGCTCTCAGTGAATGTTCCTGGAGTAAACGAGGGAATCCTTGAATGAGTGAAAGGTGGTCTTTTATTTCATAGTATACCTGGCCTCACTTGTGCTCAGGATCCAGGGATAGAACAGCATCAGAGGTCTCTGTGCACCATCCTCCAAAGGCCTGTGTGACCTGAGATACCTCTTCATAGTACTCTTTATACTACTGCTACCTGAGATTGTCCTGAGACACTAAGACGCATCACCGTACCTTCATGCCAATGGCTGCAAGAGACCATTCTGCAAAGTTCATGTGCCCTCTCCTGGCCTGAAACCTTCAAGCTCCTACTCCTGGAGCAGGGAATCCTGAGAGCAGAAGTCCCTCCCTGCCACTCCAGCCTTGCCCTGCCTCTCTCAGGGGCTTCTTTAGAGTGGGTGGGGAGGTGGGGACAAGTGGGCACATCCCTCGGTTATACTTTCAACAAGGAGAGCCATTCAACTCCACTGGGGCCGTCTCCAGCTCCTCATCAGTTGGGAGGAGAATGATGTCACAGGGATGTTTTTACCTTTCCTATTAAGACATGTTTGGGGATGAGAGGAATATCTGAGTAAATACAGGAATCAGAGAAATTCTATCTGTATCCTATTTATTCCCAGGAAGGGAACAAGGAGATGAAAGGACAGGAGCCCTGAGAAGAGTCAGTGGCTTCCTGAGGGTGACTCATCTTTGGGAACATCTAAGGGAACAGCTTTTTATCTGGGCTCAGGCCCTGGGAACACAGGACTTATGGGCAACTCCTTCACCAGCAGAGCCTCTCCTCAGAAGCTCAGGACTCGCGTGACAGCTGTTCCCCTTCAAGTCTGAAGTCCAGCCCTGGGATGGGGCTACAGCACAGTAGTTAAGAGTGTAGGCTCTGCAGTCAGACTCCCTGGGTTCAAATCTTGCATCTGCCCCTTAGTAACAGCAAAAGCTGAGGCAAGCTATTTAACGTCTCTGAGCATCAGTTACCCATCTGTACAATGGGGATGGTTATTCCCTGATAGGTCTTAGTGAAGATGGAGTCAAGTTGGAACATACCTAGAACAGTTCCTGGCACATAGTAATTGCTCAGTAAATGTTAGGTATTATTACATAGCACACTTAACTCTTCTACAGCAAATTGTCTTTCTATCTACACTAAAACCTTCCAGAATCTTCCAGATTTTTAGTCTTCTTCTGGCCATCCATGGTAAAAATTCTCCAAAGATCTCCAATAATAAGCCTGGGGTGAGAAGGCCTTCTCTGTTTACTGGCCATGGCTCAGAGATGTCTCCTTTGGTTTGGTAGAGCATCTGCTCCTACGGGTCAAGGGGCCCATAGCACAGGTCCACATGACCCCTCAGGAACGCCTGCATCATGTAAACTGGTGGAAATGGCAAAGACACAGGAGAGCAGACACTGGAACCCTCCAGCCCCTCCCCGAAAAACACACTGGTGGACCATGGCCAGCTGCTGTTAATCTGTGGATTCCTGAAGCCTCTCCTACTTTGTGTCTTACTGGAGGACTTAAACAAAAGAAACACACTATGTTGGTTCATATCAGGGTAAATTTTCTGTGTCCCTCAGAGGACTTTCCAGAAATCATGTCAGTGATGAAAATACGCACTGTCTGTCTAAAATCTTTAAAATGTTAGGTATTGGATAAAAGACAATTCTCATGCACTCAATGCTTGTTATGTGTCCAGTACTAGACACATAATTTTATATGCATTATTTCATTTGGTTACCACCATAGCCCTGTGAATGAGGTACTCTATTATCTCCACTTTATGGATGAAGGAACCAAGGTTCAGAGAGGTTAAGTATCTTGCCCAAGGTCACACAGCAAGGAAGTGGTGGAGCTGAGGTTCAAATCTAGGTCTGTTTGACCTTAGAGTCCAAGTGACTTTATTACCCATTAGGAAATGGAGTCTTCTAATAAAGGAATTGTCCCTCTGACCTCCCTTCTGATTGTTCGGGTATTTCAGTGAAATATGTACTTTCTTTCTCAGCAACAGGGACATTAGGAGTCCTGTACATGAGACTTACTGTTCCCTATTACCAAAAAAAAATTTTTCCTACTCATTTTAGGTGGTATTGTGAAAAGGATACTTGACCCAGATATGCAGTGTCTTTTGGAATAACCATATCGCAGTGAATGCCTCTTAATTAAGCCATGACCTTCACCCAGTTCGTCTTTTTCCTGAATGTGCTCTTTCTTTTCCTACCCAAACTGCTTTGAGTAAAAGCGAGGCTGGGCCCAGAAAGCATGAACTTTTTTTCTGTCTTTTCTCTCTAATATCTGCAGCTCTAGCTCTGGCTCCAGTCTCCCATTTACAGCTGCCCACAGGAAATTGCATAGATGTCCCAAAGGCTCTCCAACTCCACATGCCTGAAACAAAGCACATTCTCTCCGCCATGCCCAACCCCCCTTCCTGGTGGAGGTGCTGTTATTCTCCCAGCCTGTGGAGCTCAAGGACAGAGAAACCATTTGGATGGCACCACTTTCCTCATTCTTAATGTGCCAGGAGTCAGTGCGTCCACCAAGCTTTCCTTTCCAGCATCCCTCAGCACCTTGTCCTGAGTTCTAATCCTCCTACTCAGTCCCTTTGCAATCCACCTGGCACTGCCTGCCAGAGATCTTGCCCCCAAAGGACTGTTACCACAGTTACTTGCCCAGCAGCCTATGGCGATTCTCTGTTGCCTATTGCTTTAAGTCAGCCTGAAGTCAAGGGGCTCCGTAACTCAGCCTGTCTCTAATTTCCTTCCTTTTCCTATCAGATCTATCTCTCACTCATAATTCAACTTCCTTTACTGCCTCCAGCTAAAATGCTCTCCTCCTTCCTCTATACATCTTTAATCTATCCATGTGCCAAGAGCTGGAAAGGTAAATTAGATTGTATGCGATTTTCCCATTCTGCTTAACTGTTATAACTACCTGGAGATTTATTATGAGAATAACTCTGAAATTATATTCATGATCTACGTGAAAGAGATCTGTAATTGATTAGTGATGTCTGCCACGTGTAAGGAGGGAAAGAGCAAAGCAAACAGACTCTGGCTAGAGCCAACGATAGCAGCCTGCCTCCTCCATGCAGCCCTATGGATCACCTTGCCCATGACCAATTTTTCATATTAATAATAAACATGTCATTGCAGTGGGCTCTGAGAAGAAAAATACCTGAGATATTGCCTTTTAAAAAGCCATGGTGGTGCTGGGCTCGGCAGCTCATGCCTGTAATTCTAACACTTTGAGAGGTTGAGGTAGGTGGATCACTTGCGGCCAGGAGTTCAAAACGAGCCTGGCCAACATGGCAAAACCTTGTCTCTACTAAAAATACAAAAATTAGCCAGGCATGATGGCGTATGCCTGTAGTCCCAACTACTAGGGAGGCTGAGGCAAGAGAATCGCTTGAACCCAGGAGGTGGAGGCTGCAGTGAGCCGAGATCCTACCACTGCACCCCAGCCCGAGTGACAGAGCAAGACGCTATCTCCAAAAAAAAAAAAAAAAAGGCAAGCAAGCCATGGTGACGAGTCTATTTACCCAGGTTTTTAAAATCACATCTCACTCCGTTCTCTCTCTGCACCAGACAATTAAACACTTTACTTGTAACAATAATGGCTAGCTTTTATGAGAACTTACTCTGTGCTGGCATCATGCTAAGGCTTGAGACATAGCATCTCAGTTAATCATTATAATTTCGCGAAGGAGGAAGGAGGTACACCTAATAGGCCATTTTGCAGATGAGGAAACCACATTCAGAGCAATGAAGGGACTCCTTCGAGGTCACCTAGGCAGTCAATGGTGGGGCCGGGATACACATCAAGGGCCGTTTGATTCCAAACCTTGGCTACTAGACGAATGGGTATTTTTGTTTCTTTATTAGTGTATGGTGTTGTTCACTTTTGATGAAGATGTTAGAAATAGCAAAGTCTCTGAGGGCATAAATTTGTCACACACTTTGCTATATTTTTCTCTTCCACACCCAAGTACCTAACACAGTCCTAAGTCAGAGTTGATGGAGTCTCTAATGCTCTTTTTGCGGCTGCTCAGGCCCTATTAATTGCAGTTTCTTATTTATTTTAACATATTTTCAAGGCCCGAGAAGAAGGATCACCTTACACACAGTCTATGGGGAACTGGGCTCAAAATGACTCAGGGATCCCAAAAAGATTGTGCTCCAGCAGGTAAAAATATCCCCCTCTGTGGCGGCAATGAAATTGCCAGCTTTTCCAGATGCAGCAGCAACTTTTGGCCACAAGAGGACAGTAAAGACAAGGCTACCAGGACCTAGTCCGACCAGCCTCTCCATCCAGGCTTCATAAGCAAGCGGAGACCATGGCAGCAATTACTGTTTCTTTTATCACGGCCACTGTCCTACAATCTTCAGATGAAACGCACCTCAACAGGCTGATGCAAAGATCTGATGACTTCCCTGCAACTTCCAGCATAAAGGAAGCTAAAATGACCATTTATTCATGCATGCATTTGTTCCATCTGCATTCATTGAGCACCTACTGTATTATCTAGTGGAGATGATGGGCAACTACAGCTAGAGCCCTAGTACAGGTTTCCAAGAGGCATCGGAAGCACCAGAGGAGGCGCTGTGCTCTAAGAGTCTGGAGGGCATCTCTGAGGAGGTGACGTCTGCGCAGGGTGTTGGAGAAGGTCCAGGAACTCACTAAATAGAGATGGGAGGGGGCATGGAGGCTGGGGCAGGAATCCCAGACAAAGGGAAGGGGGAATGGCAGCCACAGACATCACTGGAGCGGATGTGAATCTTTTCACTGTTTGCTGTGGGCTGGAATTTGAAATTTGATGGCTAGTTTTGAAATGAGATTTCTGAGACTCTCCTCTGTCTTCTTTGGTCAGGTTTACAACCATCCATGGGAGTGGAGCTCTAGGCTCTGGCTAAAAAGGAGCAGTGGGGACCTCTTTTTCTAGAAAGTTCTTGTGATGATAGCCTTTCTGAGCAGATTTGTGGAGTTTCCAGTCAGGCCACTCAGGATCTTTCTCTGCGGAAAACCCAAAGGGGCCTGTGCAAGGCTAGGCAAGAACACAAGGGGCCCTCCCAGCTCCCTCCTACACTGGGCTGGAGGTGGGCTGAAGGCCCAGCTCTGTCCTCAGAAAAGCAGCCACAGTTCCTGAGCAGGTGGGTTTCCAGTCCTGCTTTTTCTCCCTGAGCTCTTTTCCCCAAATGGCCCTTTCCCCTTTTCTGCTGCTTAAGCCTTGCCCAGATTCTGTGGCAAATGACAACCATCCTGCCAGTTGATCTGAGTCACTGGGTATAGGAAGGGGCCAGAGCTCGCATGGTCATTCAGATCTAGACTCTGCCTACATCTTGGCTATGTGAACTTGGACTTGACACTTAACCTCTGTGGGCCTCTGTTGGCTTGTGGTGAGGTTGACAGAATACAGAGGTAACTGCCTGTGTACTTGGGTCCCAAGTGAGGGCCTAAGCTGGGGACTCCAACTTTCCGGAGTGCCTTGGGGGCATACTAGGTATGTCGGGGTGCCAGGAGCACCTGGGCAAAGGGCCGCAGCTTAACCTCCCAAGGACCTAATGGGGGAAGTTGAGTGCCCTCCGTCCCTCAGTGGGAAATCCCAGTGGATGAACAACACCCAGAGACTATTGGGCAAGGCTGTCACTGCTGTTGCGTCTGGTGCTGCCCCTTAACCCACAAAAGCTGGGAGTTGAGAGGCCTGAAATGAACAGAGGAAGGGCCATGTGGGATCCGGGCCCTGGGGGCGTTGGAGGGACGGTCATGGTCTCTCTCAGCCCCTTCTTCACAGAAGGGGCCGTTCTCAAAGGGAGCCAGAGACTGGGCATGCTGGGCTGATGGAGGGTTTGCCTGGATCGCAGTCAGGGCTGCACGTCTGGCCAGGAGGGTGAGAGGGACGGCATCCATGCAGCAACTGGGGAGCAAAGTGGACAGGGGTGGCTGAGCCCAGGAGGAGAGAGTGTCAGAGATGTGTGGCAACTGAGAGAAGGGCCTGCTGGGTCCATTCATCATCATCATCATCTTCGTCATCATCTTCATCATCAGGATAAGACATAAGAACATTAATAAAATAGTAACTTCGATTAACAAGCACCTACCATGCCCCAGACATTTTCCACACACAAAATCTTCACAGCAGTACTTCCAGGTAGGTGCATCATTGTTTCCATCTTACAGATGAAGACACCGAGGAGCAGAGAGTCTAGGCAACTTGCCAGCTTGCTTTTAGCAGCAAGAATCAGGATTCAAATCCAGACGTATCAAACTTCAATCTTTGGCCTCTTTCCAGTTCCACACTGCCTCCCTGAAAGAATTAGTGGCTCTTGATCCAAAAGATTCCCATTATTTTTTTCTTTGACAATGTGGTTACTCTGAGTTCAAGTGACTCTAACTCAGAGGCAGATTCTGAAAACTAACTGATGCTTAAGAGCTGAGCAGTGACAAAAACAGGATCCTGTGTGCAGGAAATGGAGACCAGCCCTGTGCTGTCAGCGTCCCACCACGGTGCCTCCCATTCAGTAGCCCAGCAGGCTGGGCCAGATTTGCAAGACCCTGTGTCCCTCCTCATGCTTGCCTGGAGAGTAGACATTCCTTTCCTTGCGAGGATGGGACCTCCAGCTCCAGTCCCACTGAAAGCCAGTGACTGAGAGCCAGACACACCTTGTTTCAAGTCCAAATAGTGGCTGTGTGGCCTTGGGCAAGTCTCCTAACCTCTCCAGGTCTCATCTGTAAGATAGGGTACTGCCCGACTTGCAGAACTCTAAGGTGCCACAGGTGATAAAATGCACTATTATTTTAAATACCACTGGAAAAGTAAAAAATAAATAAATAACTAAAATACTGTGAATTAAACTAGGATCTAATGCTGACATGCCATGCCTTGTAAGAGACATCCAAATGTTGGTGATGTCAAAATATGAAGTGGCGGATTGTTTTAGAATTGATAACAAAGCATAATGCTCTCCACACTCAGCCTCCGCGTGGGGCCTGGCTCAGAGCCATTGGGGGCCAGGGTGGGGTTTTGTTATCTGCATCATCCCTTGTTTATAGGGTCCCCATCAGAATTCCCTCTGCCCTTGGGGGCATCTTCCCAAGCACACGCTCTCTCTGCACTCCCTGAGTGCTCAGGAGCAATTTTTCCCTGGGCAAGAACTTGGACCCAAGTCCCTTCAGAAATGGAGAGAAGAAAGTAACTTTAAAAGTTCTCAGGGAAGATTTGATTTTTCTGTGTCTTTTCTCCGTGAGCATGTCAGACTCCTACCTGGCTCTTTGAAAGTTAGAACATTAGCTGGGTCAGCGGGGGAGCCGAGTAAACTACAGAACTTCTGCAGTTCAGCAAAAGTTTTCTTTCCGCCGAGGCGTGATTGAGCTCGCTCGCTCTTCTATCCCTAGCTCTCTCGGCCTCTCGCTTTCTGAATAGTGAAGCTTTTTTACCTTCTTGAAAGGCAGTCACGAGCTGTCTGAAGAGGCAGAAGTCAAATTTGGTGGTTCCCCAACTCTCTGCAGCCCCACAGAGCCACCAGCAAGGGCCCACAAACCCCTGTCAGCCGGTAATTGGCGATTCATTGAGGAGCCAGCAGTCATCCATCACCGTGCAGACTAGCATCCCAGCCAGAGCAGGGAGGGCCACCACGCCCAGCCCCACACACCCACCTAATTCCTCCATAGCTTTGACCTCCTGGTTCTGGACCGCTCACTTCCCCTTGGCTAGAAATTAGGAAAGAGAGGGCTTCGACAATCACAGATGCTTCTGGTTTTGAGCAGGAGCTGATGTGGACTCTGCCAGTCCCCTACTCTCAGCCACCCACACTCCCTCCCATGGGTGAAGGGACCCAACTCACCATCTTACCACCTGCTGCCTGCATGCAGGGTTCACCTGGGCCTCACCTGCAAATACTTCTTCCCTGTGTGTACCCATGTGCAACTCACAGTCATGGCAAGGCCCACCCACCTCTATTACGACCATTTGACTTCTTTTTTCTCTGAACCACCTGCAAGCGTTTCTTACGTATGTGTGCATTTGGACAGAGCGCCTTCCCTGCTCCTTCAAAACATTTACTGTCTGACAGATGCAGAATGTTCTGGAGACACCAGTAACAGCTCCCAATCCATGGTGGGAGTCCCAGGCAGGGGAGTCCATGAGTGTTTCATTTTAGTAAAAGTGAACCATATTTTTGCCTTTTGTTTGCTCAGTGATAGTCCTTTATGAGGAGACAAGGAGAAAGAACCAGGTTTAGTTCAAGGGAGACAGGAAGGCAAGTCCCCTTGTCGATGTGTGGGGAACCCAGCTGGGCACTCGAGACTCAACCACGGCAGCCGACTGGTGAGTCCAGGGAGAAGGACTGGCAGGGGCTGGGCCAAAGCCTGGAGTGGCTCAACTAAGATTCAAAAAAGACTTAAGTATTGGCCCAAAAGAGAAGGAGTAAATCTTGAAACAGTTGCTGAAAATTAGAAGACAGCAAGCTATAACGAATGGACACATTCAACCTCAGTTTCCTTATCTGTTGACTGGGCATTAATGATAATATAGGTTCAAAATTCCTTCCTGTCATCCTGAAATGCAAAAAGTTCTGAAAACAGAAAAGGCTTTCTTCCTTTTTTTTTTTTTCAAAAGTTTGGCACTGAGACTCATTTAGTGGTGAAGTCTGACCTGAATTGATATAAGGCAAATTCGAATTATTTGTCTCACCAAATGTAAATATTCACAGTTTTCACGCAAAATACGAATGTGTTTGATCCAAGGGTGCTACTGCAGACCCTGTGGGTGGCTGGTGGTGTTACATAATGTATGATCCATGCCCTGTATTGTTCCTTTTCTAAAATCTGAAGGGGAAAAAGGTCCATTTTTTTAACATTTATTTTTATTTTAATAATTTTTGGGGTACACGTGGCTTTTGGTTACATGGATACGTTCTTTAGTGGTGATTTCTGAGATTTCAGTATCCCCATTACCTGAGTAGTGTACACTGCACCCAATATGCAGTCTTTTATCCCTCACCCTTCCCAGCACCCCCACCTGAGTCCCCATAGTCCATCATATCATTCTTATGCCAAAAGATCAATTCTATTATTTTATTTACAGAGATGGGATTGTGTCAGGTTGCCCAGGCTGGTCTCAAACTCCTGAGCTCAAGTGATCCGCCAGCCTTGGCCTCCCAAAGTACTGGGATTGCAGGTGTGAGCTACCACACCCAGCCTAAAAGGTCAATTTTAAAACACACGAGGCCCCAAGCATTTTTGGATAAAGGCCTAGGACCGGCAATACCTTCCTCAAAAGATCATTCTGAAAATCAAACGACATAACACATGTAAAGCATAGCACAGGACTTGGCACCTAGTAATCCTGTGTTCAGATTCTACCTCCAAATTGCATTCCTGCCAGTTTTGGGCCCCAGACAAAAAAGACAGCTGGGCACTAATTTGAAGAGGGACCTCTTCTCTCAGGGACCAAAAGGGACTTCTCCTAACACTGGGAGAAACTCCAACATGTCCCCACCTTACACCCCCAAACCATATTTCTCCCAGTGAATCAAGATACACACCCTTGATGACTCCCAGTTTGCCTATTAAAATAAAAGTCAGTTTCGAGAAAGAACGTTGTATTATACACAGCTTTCTTCCCCAGCTGCTTTAGGTTGCAATACTCCCTGTTGGTTATGAAGTTGAAAATACATTCACATCTGTCCTTGATCTGGTAAGTCAAGAACATAAAAACTCTGCAGCACAAAGGCATTCTTCCATACCCCTTCCAAAAGGGCAGTTCCCATCAACTGCGTGGGTTAGTAACAGCTTCTTTACATATGTTTTTGATGCCGAAACTGTAACATTTGACTTTTTTTCTGCTGCTCCAAAGTGTTATCCAAATAAATAAGAATTAGATGATGTTTGTTTAAACTTAGATACATGACCTAAGATTCTTGTTTTTCTTCTGACTTCAGCATAAGGCTTAGCTACTTAATCCCTACACTTTAAAGCATGTGATTTATTTATTTATTTATTTATTTATTATCAAATTCATTTATGCTGTGAATCGCCTCTTCTTTGGCAAATATACTAGTGAGAATATTGTTATGTATTCTCAGCAAGGTGGAATGAAATCTATATTGAAGTCTTATGGCTAAGTGTGGACCACTTTACTTCCTTATCTGGAGCAGTGTAGATTCTTTTTGTAACTCCTAACCCTGGCCACCTGACTTCCAGCCACTGGCCACAAGAGGAGTAGGTGTTGAGAGATTAAGAAATTTGAGTAGCTGGAGCCCAAAGGGCCTTCCAGGCATGGAACTTCCACTTTTAAAACTGGGAAATTCCTGGGGAGACTGGAACAAAGTGGTTATCCTAGCATGGGTGTGAGCATGCGGTGTATCAAAGCAGCCCATCCGAATGACTGGATCGGAATGCAGGGGCCACTGTCTGATGGTTCAACCTCAACTCCGAAGAGTTTGGCTTATCACATGATCATGCAACCAGAGGCAGGGAGGGAAGGGAGAGAAAGGAGGCTAGAGAGTGTGAGGACTGGCAGGAACCTGGGAGCCCAGCTTCACCTCAGCAGGTACCAGCCACCAGGGACCAGGGTTGGGATACATCTCTGGAGAGGCTGGTGAGAGCAAGGGGTGACATAAGGAAGAGAAGCCCATTGGACTGTGCCTGTCCCATCATGCCAGGGTGAAACAGAGCCCTGCCACAACAAACAAACAAACAAACACCACAACAATGACTAGCTAGGGTGTCACAGGGAGAAGGGCGAAGATGGACTGAGAATAATCCAGAATTAACTGAGATCACATTCTGAAAAGAGCTAATATTTGCCGCAAAGAATTAATCTTGAAGATATTCTTTTAAATTGAATTTAAGAATGCCGGCCGGGCGCGGTGGCTCAAGCCTGTAATCCCAGCACTTTGGGAGGCCGAGACGGGCGGATCACGAGGTCAGGAGATCGAGACCATCCTGGCTAACACGGTGAAACCCCGTCTCTACTAAAAATACAAAAAAAAAACTAGCCGGGCGAGATGGCGGGCGCCTGTAGTCCCAGCTACTCGGGAGGCTGAGGCAGGAGAATGGCGTAAACCCAGGAGGCGGAGCTTGCAGTGAGCTGAGATCAGGCCACTGCACTCCAGTCCGGGCGACAGAGCGAGACTCCGCCTCAAAAAAAAAAAAAAAAAAAAAAAAAAGAATGCCAAGTATGAGGTTTCTTTTCTGTTGTTTTGTTTGTTTGTTTTTGTTTTTTCCCCTGCAGTGGAAGTACAAGGTAAGTTGACATTAGTTATAGGACAAAAGTTACATTCTGAGACACACCTGAATCTCAGAGTCTAAGTGTGAACAGCCTTCTCCCACTGGGGATTACGATTATTACGGCTTCCATTGCCTTTAGGGTAAAGTCCAAATCTGTACTTCAAGACCCCAGATGGAGGCTGGGTGTGGTGGCTCAGGTCTGTTATCTCAGCACTTTGGGAGGCCGAGGTGGGCAGATCACCTGAGGTCAGGAGTTCGAGACCAGCCTGACCAACATGGCAAAACCCCATCTCTACTAAAAATACAAAAATTAGCTGGGCCTGATGGCACATGCCTGTATTCCCAGCTACTCAGGAGGCTGCGGCAGGAGAATTGCTTGAACCCGGGAAGTGGAGGTTGCAGTGAGCCAAGATCATGCCACTGCACTCCAGCCTGAGAACCAAAGCAAGACTCCATCTCAAAAAAAAAAAAAAAACCCTGGATGGCACGGGCCTGCGCTGTTCCTTTTTAACTCCTACCTTGTACCATTGCCTCCCTTTCAGCGCCCAGTGCACTGGCCTGCTTTCCATGGCCCACTCTTACATTTACTCCTGCCCCACGGCCTTTGCATATCTCCCAGTCCTTCCTCCTGAACACTCCCCTTACTTCTTCTCTTGGATCAGTCTTATTTCCCTTTCTTAATCCCCATTAAATGGTGTGTTTGTTTGTTTGTTTGTTTGTTTGTTTTGAGACAGTCTTTTTCTGTCACCCAGGCCGGAGTGCAGTGCTGTGATCTCATCTCACTGCAACCTCTGCCTTCTGGGTTCAAGTGATTCTCCTGCCTCAGCCTCCCAGTAGCTGGGATTACAGGCGCCTACCACCACACCCAGCTAATTTTTGTATTTTTAATAGAGACGGGGTTTCACCATGTTGGCCAGGCTGATCTCGAACTCCTGACCTTGGGTCATCCACCCACCTCAGCCTCCCAAAGTGCTGGGATTACAGTTGTGAGCCACCATGCCTGGCCAAGTGTACTTTTTTTTTTTTCTTTAAGGATACAATTCATGACCTCTGAGTTTAGATCATAAGCCTCTGTTATTACCTAGATTCAATGGTAATTCATCATTTGTGAACGTCTTTTGAATTTCTAACTCAACCACCAGATTGTAAGTCTCTTAAGAGTAAAAACCAAATCTGTTTTGGTTAGTGCTTTATTTTTATTGTGTAGGCAGTGCCTAGCACATCTTACATTTGTGGAAGGAGAGAAGGAATGGGGGAGGGAGGATGGAGGAAGGAAGAGAGAGGAGGGCAGAAAGTAAGAAAGGCAAGAAGGAAGGGTGTAATATTTTACTGTTATGTAGAAGCACAATATTTTGTTAAGAATTTCCATTTATCCTAAGTATTGTGACTTCCTTAGGGCAAAGGACCTTCTCTTATACTTCTACATTTTGTCACTGCTATCATTTGGGGCAAACAATAGACTAACCAAAACCAAGCTGGGCAATAAAATGCTTTGGTAAATAAGGGGTTTGGAAAGTTCTGACACTTTCCTGAGAATCTAGAAAACCATATTCTTGCCCAAGGCTAGTCATATGCTCAGGAAAGACCTGAGGAGGTCCTAAGTTCCCACCTCTGGCAGACCTTCACATGGGGAATAAGTAGCTAGTAAAGGCTGAAGTACAGTTGTCAGCTGCCTGGCTGAGTGCTGAGGGTATCCTCCAACACACACACAAAGCTCATTCCCAAAGACCAGAAGATTTATTTTGTTTATTTGTTTCAGACATTTCTCTCTCTCTCTCTCTCTCTTTTGAGATAAGGCTCACTCTTTTGCTCAAGCTTGAGTGTAGTGGAGCAATCATAGCTCACTGCAGCCTCAACTTCCAGGCTCAAGTGATTCTCTCACCTCAGCCTCCCGCATAGCTGGGACTACAGGCATGTGCCGCCATTCCTGGCTATTTTGGGTTTTGCTTGTTTGTTTGTTTTGTAGAGACAGGGTCTCACTATGTTGCCCAGGCTGGTCTTGAACTCCTGGACTCAAGCAATCTTCTCACCATGGCCTCCAAAGTGTCGAGATTACAGGCATAAACCACTCCATCTGGCCTGTTCCAGACGTTTAAGAAAACCTCTGCTCAATCACTAGCTGACTACTAAGCTAATAGAACAGAGACTTCAGTAGTCACAAAGGACAGAAAATGCAGACTTTACAAAATTAGTTCAGAGACATCATTAAACAAACAACAAGTAGTACACCAAGCAGCAATTTAAAAAACAAAACAAAAAACACCTCCAGAAGGGAGGGGAATCTGATTTCCAGAGTTGCCACATTGTAATGTCCAAAATGTCCAGTTTTCAACAACAAAAGCAAACATTATGAGGCTTGCAAAGAAACAAGAAAGTATGGCCCATACACAGGATGAAGAGCAATCAGTAGTTCCTGAGGATGCCCAAATGTTGGACTTACTGGACCAAGACTTTAAATCAACTATTGTAAACATGCTCAAAGAGCTAAAGAAATCATGTACAGAAAACACACACACACACAACATCAGAATGACATATTACCAAAGAGAGAATGTCAGTAAGGGACAGAAATTGTAGAAAGGAGCCAGATAGAAATTCTGGAGTTTAAAAGTACAATAAGCAAGATGAAAAATTCACTAGATGCACTCAAAAGCATATGTGAGCAGACAAAAGAAAGAATCAACAAATTTTAAAATAGGGTAATTAAGACAATCCAGCCTGAGGTACAGAAAGGAAAAAAGAAGAAGAAGAAAAGTGAACCACTTAAGAAAACTGTGGAACACCATCAAGCAAACTAACATATGCATAATGGGAATCCCAGGAGAGAAGAGAGAGAGAGATAGAAGGAATATTTAAAGAAATAATGACTGAGAATTTCCCAATTTTGATGATAATATTAATCTACACACCCAAGAAGTTCACCAAACTCCAGGTAGGATAAATTCAAAGAGATACACTCTAAGACAGACTATAATCAAATTGTATAATCAAAGACAAGAAGAATATATTGAAAGCAACAAGAGAAAAGCAACTCACCATGTGCAATTGTTAATAAGATTAACAGCTGATTTTCTGTCAGAAACAATGGAGGCCAGAAGGCAGTGGGAAGATGCATGTAAAATACTGAAAGAGAGAGAGAAAAAAAAAAACTATCCCAAGAATTCTATATCTGGCAAAACTATGCTCCAAAAATGAAGAATAAATTAAGATATTCCCATATAAACAAAAATGAAAAGCATTAGTCACTAGTAGATCTTCCCTAGAAGAAATACTAAATAGAGCCTATTGAGCTGAAAGGTCTTTCAGATCATAACTCAAATCCATTCAATGAAATAAAGAAAACTGTTAGAGGTAACTTCATAGGTAAATATAAAACATACCAATAGTATCAATCTATTTTTGGTTTGTAACTCCTCTTTTTGCTATATAATTTAAAAAACAAACTATTGCACAAAATACTGACTACAAACCTGTGTTGATAGGCACACAATGTACAAAGATGTAATTTGTGACAATAACAGCATAAAAAAGAAGCAGACTAATATAGAATCAAAGACTTTGAATACTGTTGAAGCTAAGTTGGTATTAATCTGAACTAGAATGTTATAAATTAAGATGGTAATTATAAAATCCATGGCAACTACTAAGAAAAAATGTATAGCAAAAAAACAAAGGGATGAAAGCAGTATCCTGGAAAATATCTACTTAGCACAAAAGAAGGCAGTGATGATAGAACTGAGGAACAAAAAAGATATAAGACATATAGAACAAATAGCAAAATGAAAGCCTTTCCTTAACAATAACTTTGAAAGAAAATTGGTGCAACTCTCCATTTAGAAGACAAGGTTTGGTATGCTGTTTATGAGATATTTGCTTTACATTAAAAGAAGGAAATAGGTTGAAAGTGGGAAGACAGAAAAAGATATTCTAGAAAACAGCAACCAAAAGAGAACTGGAATAGCTACGCTAACATCACATAAAATAGACTTTAAGGCAAAAATTGTAAGAGACAAAGAAGAAGATTAAATAATGATAAAAGGATCATCTTATGAGAAGATTGTAACAGTTATAAATAATATATATCTAACAGACCCCCAAAATATAGAAAGCAAAAACTGACAGAATAAAGGGGAGAAATGTACAGTTCAATGAACCAGAAACACAAGGGAACTTCTTCAACCTTAAGAACATGTATAGAAATCCTTAGTTAACATTATAGTCAGTGGTGGAAGACTAAAAGCTTCCCCCCAAATCAGAAACTAGATAAGAATGCCTGCTCTTAGTACTTCCATCTAACATGTTACTTGAAGTTCTAGCCAGGGCAATTAGGCAAGAAAAAGAAATAAAGGCCATGCAGATTGTAAAAGAAGACATGAAACCTCCTCTATTTGAAAATGATATGATCTTAATATATAGAAAACCCAAAGAAGTCATGCACAAAATACATATATATATATATATATATATATATATATATATGTTGGTGCAAAAGTAATTGTGGTTTTGGACTGTGAACTTTGAATTATTATAACTAGGCTCAAACACATCTTCATTAATCGAAATAGGAACCATTACACATTTTTGCCAATGAGAAATGTTTGTTTATTCCTGCAGCATAAAAATTAGTGCTTTGAGATTAAATGAATTATTGGAAAGCATTTTCTGCATCCTGCTGGTTGTGCAAGTGTTTTCCCGCAAAAAGTTGTTGAGATGCTTGAAGATGTAGTAGTTGATTGGTGAGAGGTCAGGTGAACATGGCAGATGAGGCAAAACTTCGTAGCCCAGTTCATTCAACTTTTGAACGTTGGTTGTGCAATGTGTGGTCAGGCATTGTCATGGAGAATAATTGGGCCCTTTCTGTGGACCAGTGCTGGCTTGCAGGCGTTGCAGTTTTCACTGCATCTCATTGATTTGCTGAGCATACTTCTCAGATGTAATGGTTTTGCCAGGATTCAGAAAACTGTAGTAGATCAGACCAGCAGCAGACCACTAAACAGTGACCATGACCTTTTTCTGGTGCAATTTGGCTTTGGGAAGTGCTTTGGAGCTTCTTCTCAGTTCAACTACTGAGCTGATCATTGCCAGTTGTCATATAAAATCCGCTTTTCTTTTGCTTTTTTTTTTTTCTTTTCTGAGATGGAGGCTTGCTCTGTCTCCCAGGCTGGAGTGCAGGGGCACAATTTCAACTCACTGCAGCCTCTGCTTCCTGAATTCAAGTGAATCTCCTGCCTCAGCCTCCTGAGTAGCTGGGATTACAAGTGTGCACCACCACGCCTGGCTCATTTTTGTATTTTTAGTAGAGATGGGGTTTCACCATGTTGGCCAGGCTGGTCTCAAACTCCGACCTCAGGTGATCTGCCCGCCTCAGCCTCCCAAAGTGCTGGGATTATAGGCATTTAGCCACCCGGCCTAAAATCCACTTGTCATTGCACATCACAATCCGATCAAGAAATGGTTCTTTGTTGTTGCATAGAATAAGAGAAGATGGCACTCCAAAATGACAATTTTAAAAATTTTCACTCAGCTCATGAGGCACTCACTTACCAAGTTTTTCCTCCTTTCCAATTTGCTTCGAATGCTCAGCAGCCATAGAATGTTTGATGTTGAGTTCTTCAGCAATCTCTCCTGTAGTTGTAAGAGGATCAGCTTCGACGATTGCCCTCAATTGGTCGTTGTCAACTTCCGATGGCTGGCCACTACACTTCTCATCTTCAAGGCTCTCTTCTCCTTTGAAAAACTTCTTGAACCACCACCACACAGTACGTTTGTTAGCAGTTTCTGGGCCGAATGCGTCATTGATGTCTCTGCTGCTTTACAACCCATTTTGAACTCAAATAAGATCTCTCAAATTTGTTTCTTGTCTAACATCATTTCCATAATCTAAAATAAAAACAAACTAAATAGCAAGTAATAAGTCATTAGCAAAAAAAAAAAGTGAGAAATGTGCATTAAAATGATGTATAACATAACCACATTTATTTAAGAATAGTATTCCAATATCAAAGGGCAAATTTCTTTTTTTTTTTTTTTTTTTTTTTTTTTTTTTGAGACGGAGTCTCGCTCTGTCGCCCAGGCTGGAGTGCAGTGGCCGGATCTCAGCTCACTGCAAGCTCCGCCTCCCGGGTTCACGCCATTCTCTTGCCTCAGCCTCCCGAGTAGCTGGGACTACAGGCGCCCGCCACCTCGCCCGGCTAGTTTTTTGTATTTTAGTAGAGACGGAGTTTCACCGTGTTAGCCAGGATGGTCTCGATCTCCTGACCTTGTGATCCGCCCGTCTCGGCCTCCCAAAGTGCTGGGATTACAGGCTTGAGCCACCACGCCCGGCATCAAAGGGCAAATTTCAACAATGCAAAAACCGCAATTACTTTTGCACCAATATACAAAATCAGTAGTATTTCTATACTACAGCAATGAACAATCTGGAAATAAAATTAAGAAAATAATTCAATTTGCAATAATGTCAAAAAGAATGAGATACTTAGGAATAAATTTAATTAAGGAAACCTAAGACTTGTACACTAAAACTATAAAGCATTGTTGAAAGAAATTAAAAATACCTAAATAAATGGAAAGACATCCTGTGTTTACAGATTGGAAGACAATATTGTTGACATGGAAATACTACCCAAACCAATCTACAGATTTAATGCAATGCCTATTTTCTTAGTTCATCTGAGCTCCTGTAACAAAATGCCATAATCTGGGTCACTAATAAACAACAGAAATTTATTTCTTACAGTTCTGGAGACTGGGAAGTCCAAAATCAAGGCACATTCAATTTCTGGTGAGGGCTCACTTTCTGATTTATAGATGGTGCCTTCTTGTGGTGTCCTCAGTGGAAAGGAAGAGCTAGCTCTGGGAGGTATCTTTTTTAACAGCACTAATACCAGTCATGAGGACCGAGGCTTCATGGCCTAATCAGCTCCCAAAGGCCCCATCTCCAAATACCATCATTTGGAGTTTACAATTTCAATAAATGAACTGCAGGGGAGGTGGGGTGGAGGGTGGGTGAAGGGGAGGACAGAAACATTCAGATCATAGCACCTATCAAAATTCCAGTGAGATTTTTTCTTTGCAGAAATGAACAAGCTGATCTTAAAATTTACGTGGAATGTTAAGGGACACAAAATAGCTAAAATGGTATTGGGGAGGAAAACCTCATATTTTCTGATTTCAAAACTTACTACAGAGCTGTAGTCATGAAAACAGTGAGGTACGGGTGTAATGCTAGCTTCATGGATAAATGGGATGAGATTGAGAGTCCAGAATTATACCCATACATCTCTGGCCAATTGATTTTTGACAAAGATGCCAAGACCATTCAATGGGGAAGAATAGTCTTTTCAACAAATGGGCTTGGGTACAGTGGCTCACACCTCTAATCTCAGCACTTTGGGAGGCCAAGGTGGGAGGACTGCTTGAGCCCAGGAGGTTGAGGCTGCAGTGTCACACCACTACCTTCCCAGCCTAGGCAATAGAGCAAGACCTTGTTTCAAAGAAAACAAAACAAAACAAATCAAAGACAAACAGTACTGAGGCAACTGAATAGCCACATGGAAAAGAATTAATTTGTCTCTCAACCTTATATTGTATACAAAAAGTAACTCAAAATGGATCAAATACCTACATATAAAAGTTAAAATTATAAAACTCTTAGAAGAAAACATAGGTATAAAACCTCATGATCTTGGATTTCTTAAATGTGACATCAAAAGCACAAGTCACAAAAAGAAAAAAAATAGAAAATTGGATGAACTTTGTCAAAATTAAAAACTTCCATGCACCAAAATAAAATATTAAGAAAGTGAAAAGACATAAAACAGAATGAGACAAAACACTGGCAAATCATCTATTGGATTTAGTATCCAGAATATAAAAGGAACCCCTAAAGCTCCATTAGAAAAAAGACAACTCAATTTAAAGTTCAGCAAATGACTAGAATTGACATCTCTCCAAAGAAAATATGCAAATGTCCATATTGCACTTGAGAACAACGTTCAACATCATTAGACATAGGGAGATGCCAACCAAAACTACAGTGAGATACCACTTCGCACCCACTAGGATGACTAAAATTTAAAAAGAGAAATAACAAGTGTTGGTGAGGATGTGAAGCAGTTGGAACCTTCATACATTGTTGTTAGAATTGTAAGATAATGCAAATGCTGTAGAAAATAGCTTGGCTCGTCCTCAAAAAAAATTGAACATAGCATTGCTATACAACCCAGCAATTACTTTCCTAGATTCCCAAGATCATTGAAAACACGTGTTCAAACAAAAACATGTGCACAATGGCTCAGAGCAGCCTCCATTTTAATAGCCCCAAAGTGGAAACAACCCATATGCTCATCAACTGATAAATGACTCAGCCTGATCTGATATGTCCATGCAATAGGTTATTCAGCCCTAAAAAGGACAAACACAGATGCTTCTCGACTTATGGTAGAGCTACCTCCTGATAAACTCATCGTAAATAGAAAATATCTTAAGTCCAAAAGGCATTTAATATACCTAACCTACAGAATATTATAGCTTAGCCTATCTTACCTTGAAGTACAGTTTCTACTGAATGCATATCACTTTCCCACCATTGTAAAGTGAAAAATCATATCCCAAATCATTGTAAGTTGCATAGATGTGACATCTTGGATAAACTTTGGAAACATTATGCTAATTGTAAAAAGCCAGACACAAAAGGTCACATATTACATGATCCCATTTATATGCAATGTCCAGAATAAGCAAGCCTATAAATAGAGGGAAATTAGTGGCTGCCAAGGGCTGGGTTGGGTGTGGGGAAATAGGATGTGACTGCTTAATGGATTGGGGTTTCTTTTTGGAATGATAAAAATGTTCTGCAATTACATAGTGGTAATGGATGTACAGCATTGTGAATGTACTAAAAACCACAGAATTTACCACGTTTTAAAATGGGTAAAATGATGAATCTACTGTTATGTGAATTTTATCTGAAAAAAAATGTACCTATTTATTGATCAAATCTGTACAATGTTCCCACTGTCCTGGTAACAGTTAATGTATTAAGAGCTTAATAGGACAAGTATCCCTAGAAGAACCTTTACCAGTTAGGAATGCTTATGGCTGCATGTAAGAGAAATCTAACCAGTAATGTCATAGCCATAAGGACATTTACTACCAGTTGGGTATCCCTAATCCAAAAGTCCAAAATCCAAAATACTAAAAAAAAGGTGAAACTTTTTGAGCTCTGACCTGATACTGAAAGAAAATGCTTATTGGAGCATTTTGCACTTTAGATTTTAGGATTAGGGATACTCAATCAGTAAGTATAATGCAAATACTTCAATATCTGAAAATACTCTGAATCAAAAAGAACATTTCTGGTCCCAGGGATTTGGGGTAAGGGATACTCAATCTCTATTTACTTTACAAGTGATCTGAAGGTAAGTGATCTTAGAACTGGTCTGAAAGCATGATACTGTCATGAAATAGCAACTTAGTTTTTTGTCTTCATGCTTATTACCTTAGCGTTAAAAGATTAAGAGGGTCATACACACAAAGAGGGAAAGTTGATCACTTTGCTTTCTTCATGGTAAAGTCTCATGGAAGGCTCTTCTCTACTTTTGAGGCCCAAGGTTTTGTAATAATGGAAGACCTGGCCTTCTTCTGGTGTGGAAGATAGGATTAATTCTTCCATTACTTTCTGTGTGACTTTGACCTGGTTATTTCCCTTCTCTAGATATCAGTTATCAACCTTCTCCCAAAGAAAAGATGGTGTTGTACTACAGGGTATCCAAGGCTGCTTTGAGCTATACGATTCTTACTTCTTTAACTTTTATTCCAAAGGCACTAAGAATAAACCTCATTAAAGGCTTCTGGGTCATTCTCTATGGAAGTACCCCTGGTTATTCCTTCGGAGACAGACTTCCCTTGTGTGGCAGAAACCTCTGCAAGTTCTTCCTGCTTTCCACTTCCACTGAGCTTTTCAGCTTCTGGGAACTCTGCAGTGGGCTAACCAGTGACCCAGAATGGAGCCCCGAATCATTTCTTCTATTCATCCTCACACTTACCAATGTTTGTAAATGCTTTTTAAAAAAATACCTCATTGCCTATATTCTTCCACTAGATTGTAAGCTTCTTAAGGGCTGGGGGCCATTCCCACCGGAGGCTGCATCCTTAGCCCTGACACACGGTAGGCACTTACCAAATAGTCACCAATGGATAAGTGAGTGAACAGTGCTAAATGTAGCTATTGGCAGCCAAGTTGCACAAGGCCAGATGGCTCAAAGTTCAGGACCGCATGCAATGTGTGTGAGGTCAGCCAGGCACTGATGTTGGAGAGCTCCACTGGCCCTCAGTGAGATGATAGCTCTGAAATGGGGAACACTCATTTGCATCAGGAGCTCAGAATGGGAAGGATGGTATTAGAACCTTACACATTGCTCCCTGAGATTCAAAGTCCTGGCCAAAGTTCTCCAGCAAGAAAGAAAGCAAGGGGCTCCCTAAAAGAACTTCTTAGTGGTAGAGATCAGAAAAGGGAATGTCATCCTGAGCTGATGACCCAGGCTCATCCCAAGGTCCCGGGAGTTTTACTGGAGTAGGGAGACTGGCCCAGCATGGCTTGTGCTGATGGCTGGTACCCTGGCTTTTGTCATGCTTTGAGAATGAATTGGCAATTCATGATAGTGAATTAAAATAACAAATCTGAGGTCCTTGGTGGAACACCCTGAGATCCTGGCAGGGATCTTGAACACAGCAGTTTTCTGTGAAGGACCAGCAGGGACACCCCATGGCAGTGGCCATAGCAACAACTTAGCATACCACTCAGCCACCGCAATTATCTGTTTATTTAGCAATTAGAGCAAGGATTAAAAATGTTCACTTCTTCATTTAAATGCTCAGGATTCAGGAATGAGGACGCCGTCAAGATGGACATTCTGCTAGTAGTAAGTGGATGGTGTTCAAATAATGAATTGAAAAAATAGAAGAGATGATACCATATCTATGCCTATGCCCTAAGCTGGCAGACCATACAATTACACAAATCATACATGCATTCCTACATAATATAGCAAGAACAATTAAAAATAGGTGAAAAAAGGAAGGCAATGAAAACCAAAGCTAGAAGACTTCTCTGGTGACTGGAGATGGAGGTTAACTCACAAATTTGGGGCTGTGGCACTCTTGCCATGTGCGAGAGGTGGGAAAGACATTTGTCTCTAAGTTCCTGAGAGTTGATGTGAAGTGGCGAAGACTACAGGTGTCCATAAGGTGCATCCATACCTATTGGTTTGATATTATACCTGAAAGCACCTTCTCCCATAAATCTTCATGCAGTAGTCACTGGGTTACATCAAGGACAAAGCCCCAGTGACATCTTTACTGTACCAAGTGACAAAATGATACAGCTACTTTATCCTCAGCTACAGCATCCTCAGTGAAAGTTGATGGCCCACCTGCCCCAAGTGCAGTTCAGTAAAACAACCAGGAAAAACCAAGGTCCGTCCTTTTCCAATGATCCAAGGCATTTCCTTAACCCAAGCACAGATTTGTTTGCGTGTGTGTGTGAATGAATGAATGAATGAATGAAGGGACCATGCATCCTTTGGAGCTCAGCTGGCCTTTTGGTAGCTGGTGAGGAGCCAGGAGCTGTAGATAATACATTTTGTCAGGAACTCAGAGGGAAGCTTCTGGTACCCAGTGGTTTAGAGCACCAACTCAGGAGCAGACTGCCTGAGTCTGAATCTGGCTCCCTGACTCACCAGCTGTGTGCTCTTGGGGGGGTTAACGTTTCTGTATCTGCTCTCTCATGAGTAAAATGAAGTCAATAATGGTACCTCTTATACAGGGCTATTGCAAATGATGTACTGCACATAACATGCTCATCATGCACCCAGCACTTAGTAGACACTCAACCGATGTTAGTATTATTGCTGGATGGAGTCAGAAAATGGAAGGGTCATGTGTGTCCCAATGTTCAGCCATGGAGAGGGTCGGCATTGTCCTCTGGCAGAAGCTGATGAGGCTCTGGGGTCTTATTCTAGAAGTGAGCACCACTCTGCATCTGCGTAAAAGTGCCCAATAAAATCTTCTAAAATCTGAAAGGAAGTCATGATCCTAACTTATCTTCCAGCAAATCTGTCTCACTCCCTCCCTCCCTTACAGAGTTTCTGCTACTCGGTGGCAAGGACAACCCAAAGCCTCATTGTTCAAACAAGATGAGGATTAAATAAGAAAACAGTCACATGATGAAAGCTTTTATTCTGATGAAGCCTTTTTTTCTTTATCCAGGAAAACTTTAGATCATTAATTAGAGAGTGTTTGAGTTCACCAAAGTAGTCAATAATTTAGAGACTTGCTTTTGAAATATAGGACAAAAGGCAAGCAAAACCAATCTATCTTAGTAATGACAGCTCAAAAGTCAAAATGTATCAGTCATTATCTCACCCATCTTCTGCATAATCTAAGCTTTACCTTTCTTTGTTTGCCTTGTACTTTCCAGTTACTCCAGTTACTCTTAGGTAATGCCTTTTTCTTTATCTAACATTGGTAACTGTGCCAAAAGTACATTTGACAGAGATACCTTTGGTACCTGTCCCTTTCAAGGCTGGTCACTTGGAAGAAAGGGGTGGAGAGAGGTATAGTGAAATCTTGGACAGTCATGACCACTAGAAAGCTCTTAATGAGTGTATTAGTCAGCTATTACTGCAGTAATGCTGAGTAACAAACAATACAAAATCTCAACAACAAATGTGATTTTTTTCATTCATGGTTTTGTGGGTTGACTGGGGCAGTGCTGCTTCAAGCTGTGGACTAGATTCAGGTCTCCTCCTTGGGGCTTTCATTCTTGATTTGATGACTCTTTAGGCTCTTCTCATGTTGGGTGTTAGAACCTCAAGAAGGGAAGATAGAAACAAAAATTTGCTTCTTCTGAAGGCCTAGGGTCAGAGCTGGCACACTGTCACTTCTGTCCCTATTATATGGCCAAAGCAAGTCCCACAGCCAAGTATAACATCAATGGTATGGGAACTCACAGTGAACAATGAAAGAGCAGGAGGAGAGAAAGTATTGTGAGTAACACAATCTATGCCAGTGAGCCTGAGTTGGAAGCCCAGAGTGTGGTTGGGAGGTACTGCTATTATTCACTGCAAAGGGAAAGACAGGAACTGAGGCTGCCTATTTTAGTCTACCTCTGTTGAACAACATAACAATAACCCTTTTCCTTCTCTACTTAGACTAGTAGAATCTAGTGAAATGATCGATATTCTGGCAAAAAGTCTAGATACCACTTTCTGCTAAAATAGATCAAAAGTGAGAAGGACCCACACAAGGCAACTTTGAAGGCTCTACTCAGCCAGCTGCTAGAGGGCAAGGTCTCTGTCATCCACATCTACTTTTAGTCTATAATCACATCCTTTCAGTACAATACATGGGTCATACGTGTGTTTCAGTTATAGCAAAGAAAGGGTTGGTCCCCTTAAATATCCCCCAAGAGCACATGTCTTCAGAAGCTGCCTCAGAATATGGTCTGAGAAGAGTTCTAGCAAAACTGGTATATGTGGGAATTTTCATTCACATTCAGTTACAAACTCTTTTTTTTTTTTGAGACAGAGTTTCACTCTTGTTGCCCAGGCGGGAGTGCAATGGAGCGGTCTTGGCTCACTGCAACCTCCACCTCATGGGTTCAAGCAATTCTGCCTCAGCCTCCCGAGTACCTGGGATTATAGGTGCCTGCCACCACGCCTGGCTAATTTTTGTATTTTCAGTAGAGACGGGGTTTCACCATGTTGGCCAGGCTGGTCTTGAACTCCTGACCTCAGGTGATCTGCCCGCCTCAGCATCCCAAAGTTCTGGGATTACAGAAGTGAGTCACCGCGCCTGGCCAAAACTTTTTTTTTTTTTTTTTTTTGACACCAGCTACAGACCAAGCACTGTGCTAAGTTCTGGTATTGTTGCACGAACAAAACAAAGTCTTCTGTCTCATGAAGCTTCATTTAGTGGAGAAGGTAGACAATAAACCCATAAACAAGTGAACAGAATGGGAACAGAATGTTTACATAGCGATAAACACTTTGCAGAAAAATCTCTAGGGGTTGGGGAGGAGGGAGTGAGGCCTTGGGGAGAGGAGGCTCTTGCATTTTGTACAGGATTCTCAGGGACAGCTTGACAACGAACATGCCTTTGAGCAGAGACCTGAAGGAAGCGAGTGGGGGAGCTGTGAAGCTCTCTGGGGGATGAGTGTTCCAGGTAGTGAGAAGAGCAAGTGGGAAGGTCTTGGGGCAGGAGCAAGGCTTGTGTGCAGAACAGCAAGAAGGCCAATGGCTGGATCTGAGTGAACAGAGGGTAGAACCATATGAATCAAGGCCAGCGAAGTGGCAGGGTTGGACCACATGAGGTCTGTGGACAAGTCTAAGAACACTGAACTTGGGCTCCTGGACTCACTGGCTCAGTGATTGAACCAAATGAACTTGTCTGCCACAAAACTGTTTTCTTCCTGTATGTAAAACACCTACGTGTGCAGAGAGTCTATTGGAGATTAGGCCTGGCGGGTGGGGGGTCCTGGTCCATGTGGCCAGATGCTCCAACGAGCAGTGCAGTATTAAGCTACCACAGCCCTGCCTAATTGGGTCATTCCAAAATCATGAAGAAGCAAGCCAGCTGCTGAAAGGAAATCAATGGAAAGTGCACATAGGTGTGCTGAACACTGACATCAGCTCTATTCTGGAAATAGCAAGCCTCAATTCTCCCTTAACTGTATGGCTTCCTCCTGCTCCCTATCACCTATGCTCAGAACCCCTCCTTCCAGGAAGTTCCTCCTGGAAGTCGTGTGGCCTTCGTTTCTTCTCTGTGCACAAGCTCCCACTTGTGCATGCTCTCCTACAGTCATCCTGGCCTTGCTGAACACTCCTGGTTGATAAATTCTAGGGGGAAGAGCTACAGGCTAAAGATCAGCCTCACAGTCTGGGGCATGGCTGCTCATGAGTCATTTGGAAGAAAAAAAAAGCCTTACCAAGGACCTTTGTATCTGGGCGTAGGTTGGGGCTATTTCTTGGCTTCAATGTACATATTTAGGGTCTAGAAAGAAGGGCCAGTTTGGCTTTCACACCACGTTTGGCTTTCACACTTGAGAATTCCCTTTATTGGGAGTCATTGTGTCATCAAAACATTCTTGGTATTCATCCAGGATGAGATGATGACTGCTCTCAACCGAGTCCACTGCAGTCCACACAGGGTTAATCTAAATCTGCCTCTTCTCGCCTCATTGGTAAAAAGCTGGAAGCATTTCTGTTTCATTTCTCTTTCTTCTGTTTAACTGTTTTCTTAAGTTGCTCATTTTTTAAGAAATAATTCTTTTGTCCTTTTGGAAAGATAAAGTCGTTTTCATCTCATTGTGTTTACCAAAATCCTTATCACCAAGGGCTTGTAAGTGAGGCCTGCTATACCTTAGCTTCCAGGTATAATTAGTGCCCATTATAATCGTCCAACTGACCAATCACGGGATGCTCCCAAGGGTACCAGGACTGGGAGAGAGACTATTAACAAAATTATACTTCATAGACTCTTATCTTGCCAGGGGTAAAAAAAAAAAAGCCATGTCTGGCATTGCACAATCCAACGCCATACAGGCACTCCAGCCCTCCTTGAGGTGCAACTCTCACCAAAGGGTGCATGCAACAAACAAGCTTCAAAAGGAGAAAAACCACACACAGGAAATGCCTGCACTGCAATGTTTATGGACATTGCCAAAGAGAAGTTACCATGTGCTGTAAGTGGACAAGTGCACCTCCCAGCCCAGAAAACAGAAAAGGATGAAAAGAGGAAGAAGGACCGGCTCTTTTGCATCTCTCTGCCATTGCAGCTGTGAACAGAGGTGGCTGTTTTTCCCTCTCCTAAAGGTTTTCCTTAAAACTGCCGCAAAAAAAGCATTGCCAGGAAGTTAATGAGTCCCATCCCATCCATTTCTCCTATCCCCTCCCAAAGAGGCATAACAGGCCTGTTTACATAGGTCGGCATCTGAAGGTAATTAAAACTGTAATCTTATATTTGCAGCAGGCCCTCTCTCATCTATTGGAAATTCCCACCACCCAGTAATGCTCCTACTCTACGTCTGTGGTGCCCTTTAAGCTTCCTTTTTTCCCTCTCCTCACTTATGCATTGGGTTTAGATCCTCAGAGCAATCTGCCCCAACTGGGTGTGGAGAAAAGAAATCAGTTTCCCCATTGAACAGATGAGGAAAGTGAGGTGCAGACAGATTCCATGCCACACCCAAGTTCAACAGCTCTCTTTGTTCCAGTGAAGCCATGTTTTTGTTGTTGTGGCTGTTGCTTCGTTTTGTTGTGTTTTTTGGTTTCTGTGAAGATTTATTTCTACTGTATCATGAAGATGATAAGAAATGGTTTATTCCGGTGCATCAATGACTTTGGTCAACTCAGTTTCCATACATGCCATCCTAGGTGGCAAAATGTTAAAAAAATAAATTGAATGGAAAATACCACTGAATAGCATTTTATATATGATTTTATGCAGAATTTTGGACTTAGAAGTTGACTTGAAGGATATGTAGATTGTCAAAGAGAATCAGAACTGGACAGTAGTTCAAGTGGTAAAAATGAATTTTATTCAGAACCCTGTTGCAGGAGGGGTAAAGAGACCTCAGCATGGATCTGGAGCCATACCGAATACAACAAGAGCAACAGAGCAAGTGGAGATTTACAGTCAGGAAGTAGGTTTGTGGGGTGGAGGTGTGGAGTCAGTGGATGGAAGATTGCTAAGGAGATTCATCAAACGTTGGGAGAGATTCCTGCTAAATGGACTAAGAGGATTCTTGTTGAAGGCAGCCTCTGATGAACAGATTTCAAGGGTGGGAGATTTTCTCTAAACCAACTCAGCAGGGTTTTCTCTAAAACTAGGGTGTGCAGGCCCAGCAAGGACCGAGGCTGAGGTGGATGCGCATTTGAGCAGAGGGCGAGAAGCCTGGCTACAGTGTGGTCAAGGACTTTGTCACCACCACTCCTCACCTCCTGAACAGAAGCCCAGAAGGGGCAGCTTCCACCAACCCCATCACACCAGAGAAGTGGTAGTAGAGAGCTAGGAGCAAGGGCCCCCGACTCCCAGAAGATGGGTTCAGTTGTCTTCTTATGGATTCAGAAGTTACTTCCAAATCCTAATCCTGTAATAGCCTTGCCTACTCATTGTCAGGGACCAGCGTTGCACATGTGATTGAGTGAGAGTGGGTTCTAAATTAAGTTAGTATGTTAAAACCAAACAAATGCATGCTGGAATATTCCACCAGCAGCCAGCAGAATGTGGGAGACAGTGCACTCTACGAGGACAGTGCCTCTTTTCTGATCTAAGCTCCGTTAACGGTCTCCGGCTCCACCTCAGGGAAGGGGTTGGAGGCCCCGGGTGTGGTCCCCTATCTGCTGCTAGCTGGATGTCTGGTCCCAATTTCTCTTTTAGTTTTCTCATCTACGAAATGGGGGGACAGATTAATTCTAAAGGGCCCTTTGGCTTGAGAAACTTTTGGTTCTAGAGTATACACGTAGCACTGTCTCTCCCCACCCCAGCAACTGGGAGATCATCTTGTAATTGGCAAATAATTTAGGAGTGCAAGTCAAATATTCACTGAAATTCCAAAGGGGCTTCGATTTCACTTACATTGTACTTGAGTTCAGGAAGTACCAGTGGGGGCGGGGAGGGAGGGGAAGTTAGGAATCTTTAGTTCCATGGCTGTTTTTGTTCCAATTTAATGGTACTTGTTCTCTAGGATTGGATCTGTCTGTATGCACATTTAAGTTCCCTTAACAAAACATCTCCTCTTCCTTCAGACCAGGGGGCTCTTCCTTCCAGCAAATCTAGGAGCAACCCCCTCCTTATGGTGGAAGTGACAGCCAGGTGACAATGCGGCGTCTGGGAGAGTTTCCAGTCCAACTCCTCACTGTTCAGACGAGGGGGTCAATGGCAGCTTTAAGATCTCAGCTTGCCACGACCTCCCCAGCTAGTGACCCAGAAAACAGAAAAGAGAGAAGCACATGGAAAGGAGTGGTCAGCAGTTTTCTGACTGCTCTTCCTTCTCCTAAACCCATTAGAGAAGTTCAATTGCAGGTCTGTAGGGAAGACACCTCCATTGTGGATGCCCTGCCAGCTCAGGGGCCTGGCAGAGGTACGGCAGGAGAGCATCTTCTCCCACCTCCAAAAGCAAGAGGAACCCAAAGCTGGCCTCCCCCATGCTGCCTTGTTCAGGCTGCGTTTGCACATCGCCTCCCCCTGCCCCCGCCCCAACACACAATATTGAATAAATATGCCTGGCCCCGGCCCATGTGGGAATGCTGGAGAGCTACGATTGTTATTTCCAGGAATGCACAGACACCAGCAAAAATTCATTTCCCAAACGCATGGCTATTTTGAGAACCAAATCTCCTGCTCTGTAGCAATCAAATAGGGGGCTTTTCAAGTGTTGCTTTGCAATAGAAACCTGTCCTGCCTTCAGCTGCCTTTTACCTACAAGAATTCAATAAGAGAGAGAGAGAGGCCATTAGAGTTTCCTCTCCTCATCTCTGCTTTGGCGCGACGTACATCCCTCGCCAACTTTCCTGACTCTACATCTTAGTGAATCCTTCCTGACAATAGTTAGTGACAAGCGTGTCAGAAACAACAAACTCTGTCATCTATATGGCTTATCAATAATTTAGTCTTTTCCCCCTCGTGAGAGCCTGTGTGTTTTGCAATAATGAAATATATGATTTTAAAAATAAATAATAGGCTGTTGTCAGCTCGATTGTAGCTGCAAGTTATGAACGTGATTGATTGATTGAACATTTGACTTCATCCGCTCGAGCAGGATCAAAGGGAGACTCTTCCACCCGCCTAAGGCCACTAGCAATTTATTTAGAGACTGTGTTCGTATCCCAGCAGGTAGCAATATTGGACTGAGGTACACAGAAAATCAGCTCTTTGAGGTTTTTTCCAAGTCCAAGGGAAGCAACAAATGAGATTTTTTTTTTTTAGTTCATTAAATCATTAACCACTTAATCACTAAAAACAAGACATTATAAGTGGTCCGCTTAGCTGGGATACCGAGGAAAGAGAAGAACGCTGCTCTGTCGAGATCCGGTATTGGGAGGTGGGTCCTTTTTAAACAATGTGACAGTCTCTAATTTTTTATTTATGTGGCACTGCATTTTTTTCTTCATCTTAACTAATCAGTGTGGCAGCAGCAGCACTGACATCCGAAAGTGACAGGTGTCTGAATTGCAATGAGGTATCTATACAACAGCCAACGTGGGAGAAGGAAAAAACAAAGGTGTGGAGGAAATGTTTGGAAAACAAATATTGCAACTGCTAAGCTGGTTGAATGGAAAAAGAAAAAGAGAGAGAAAAGCAAATGGGCTTTAGAAAAGAGCTGGTTGGTGCAGAATGCAACCCCCCAAATTCAGCCACAGCAAAGCTCCTCCTTTGTTTTGGTGTCCAGCTGGCACAGGAGAAACTGCCCCTTCTTTCTCAAGAAGGGTCTCATGGTCAAGTGAAAATGTCTGTCGCTCACACAACAGTTTCCCTGAGCTTCTAAAAACCCAGCAAACCAGAGCTCTCCCCAAGAGCGAGGGAGCTGTCTGGCATTCCAATGAGCAGACTGGTGAGGAGCCAGAGCCTGGTCCTAACCAGGGTGCTGGGAATAAAGGAGACAGGATGTGAGGCCCGAGGACATCCACCCACAGAGGGACAGCGCTTCTTAACAAGAACAGGTTACGGTCTTAGTTGTTCTAGCAGGGGAATGGAAGAAAGGGAATGAGTCTTCCCTTTCTAGCTCCCCTAGTCCTGCGCTGTCTGACCTCAGGCAAGGCAATTTAATAATCATCCCAAAGCTTTTGACTTCATAGGGCCTTTCATCCACGGATCTCAAAGCACTTCACAAATACCAATTCATTAACCTTCACAACCCACCCCGGGGCACAAGGGGTGGGCATGTTTCCCTTGTGGTGGAAACACTCCGCTGGAGGCACAGGAAATGCAGTTCTCCCTCCAAGGTCACTTGAAAGTTGACCAGGAAACTCAAGAATGAGATCCAGAGGAGCTGGTATCAAAACCGGGTGCTGCTGACTACTGGCACCTCAGTTTACCTTCCTTTTTGTCGTCGGGCTAGGCCTGCACCTCCAATTCTGCTCACATAAAGCAAAGGAGCCACGAGTTCAGAAAGGGCAGAAAAAACATTGCTTACTGCTGGGTTATGCAAACTGCATTCACATACCACATCCCATCTACTCTCCACCAGAATCCTGAGAAGGTCAATAAAGCCCATTTTACAAGGCAGGAAATTGAGGCTAAGGGATGGTGAAGAATTTACCCAAGATTGCCTAACTCACAAGTAGTGGAGTTGACAATCTATTTGTGATCCAAAAAAAAGTAATGATAATAACGTGTAAATATTTATAGCCACTCCCTCAACACACCCCTAAGAAGAATCTGTTTTCAGTTTTGGACCTTTCTGGGTCTATGATCAACTCACGAATTGAGCCTGTGAGTTGTAACAGGAAATGTTAAGCCCAGGCAGGCCAGAAAGCCCGGATTGATTTGCAGAGGAGAAGGTGGAGGGTTATTTACTGGGACAAAAGAGTAGTTGGGAAAAGGCAGGAAGAGGTGGAGAAGTTTAGAATAACAGCTTGGGATGGGTTTAGAGAGAGGATTTTTTGGGGTGGCTTTGGCATAGGGGAGAAGAGAGGCTTGGGAGGCAGCTGGGGGTGTGCACTATATCTCAGAAGAAGGGGAAAAATAAATGTAAATTTTGCTTTGCATTATGATGTGGTATCTTAAGGGACTGCAATACAGATTCCAACTGCTTCTGGTTGCTAATGGATGCCAGGCTGATGCTTCCTTAAGTGCAAAGATAGTCCAAAAGTTAGTATGGAGTTCTATGGGTTGCACATCTGATTGGAGTCACTACCCTCCTCATGCCACGTGGCCTTTCATCCCTGTGGTCACAGCTGAACTGAACACTTCCACTCCTGTACACCCATGGTATTGAGAACATGCTTTGATCGCATGCTGTTCGCATTTCCTTCTCACTGTTTTGTGACCAAAGGATCCTTCATGCAAATAACTTTGGTGAGCTTGGTGGGACAAACAGCAGAATTGATTCTGCCATGTAGGTGAACTCATGCACACGCCAAGAGGCAACCGATACTTGCAATATGTATGAGTCAGAGTAGATTCACTGCAATAACAAATAACTCCAAAAGTCAGTGGCTTCACATGGTGAAAGACTATTTCTCAGTCATGTGAGGTCTCGTGTTGATGTCTCTGGCCAGGAGTTCTCTTACATGGGTCACTCCTGTGCCATAACTTAAGGACCAGGCTTTTGCGATCGTTTTCCCTCATCCCATGTGGCCTGGGAACGCTGCACAGCCAGTTGTAAGAGTGGTGGAAAGACAGAGTGTGAAGGGGTGGAGAAGACAGAGCCAGGGCTGAAAATGACATCGATCTCCCCTCTGCCAATCACATGGTTCACGGAACAGTGATGGAGGCTGAGATGCGTTGTCTAGCTGTGCGTCCCAGAAGGAACAAGAAGTCAAGTTTGGTAAACATGAAGCACTCTCTGCCACATAGGCTCCTCCACCACAACACGGGGTGCTCCCACATCAGCCCAACCTAGAACTCTGCTGGAGTTGTTCCTGCATGCAGCCAAGCATCCAGTTTGTGGGTGAGGTGTGATTCCCTTCCCCCCAAAATGGATGTATGAGTAAGCTAGAATTTTCACAAGTGGGGAAGAGCTTGGGGAAGTTTTAGAAATAATGCATTGACCCAGGACAATTGGGAGGCATTTGACATTTTCCATTTTCTGGTTGGAGGAAGGGAACGTCTAAGTTAACAACTGACTTTAAGCTGACCTTGACCAAGGCATCCTTCTCTTCATTCTGTAAATAACAAAAACAAAAGAAAAACATCTCCATCACATATAATGTGCAAAAACTGGATAGATAAGGATTCTGCATCTGGACACAAAAGGCGAGTGCTCAGCCATCTATTTTCCACGTCCATCCAGCAAAGATTGACCAGGCTTTCTTGGAATGTCCAGGCAACCTTAGGAAAAAGGGTAATTTGTCTCTCATTTCTGGGAAAACAGGCTCAGTCCTTTTTCTGTGTGCAGCCATGGCTTTAGCAGTAAAGCTGTTAGGAAACTTCATTCCTACATTTCCCTGGAGAAACCGTGATTTCTAGGTCACTATGACAATCCCCAAACATGCAGCTTTATTTTGGAACACAACAGTGCATACTCTTCATATATTGCAAGTGTTTAATGATGACAAAAACCTGTTTATAGCACAGTCTATTTCTTTCATTTTCCTGGAAAATACCAAACTGGTTGTTACAGAGACCCAAGGCTGAAATATTCCAAAGCAACGTTTCGCTCATCCTTCCTCCCAGATTCTTTTCTCTGCTGCAGTCAATTCCCCCTCTCTTTCCATTTGTAGAGACAAAAGGGAACATTCTATAACCACTGGCCTCTGTCCAGGAACACAGGAGAAAATGAAGCAAGGCAAACAACAGAGAAAAGTGAACAGCAAAAGAACAAACTCAAACGATACTGCTTAACGATCCTCCAGTGCAGACCTGGCAGGTGAGCGCTTTGACTTCTTTTCCTCCTCTTCCTGAGGGTCTAGTTCAGGGTCTCGATTCTTTCAGTATAATTAGAAATTAGTAAAAGAGCTCTGAAAACCCCCATATGGAAATTACTTGCCAATCTATATGTGTCCCGAATCTTTAAGGAATCCATCTGGCTTAACTTAGTAATTCTGCTTCTGAGACTCTATCCAATGTTAATAATTGAGTTGGGGGTCCCCTAAAGTAGAGCCTGAGACAAAGGTTTGGTGCAAGCTGTTTCTTTGGGAGGTGATCCCAGGAAGCATGGTGAGGGAATGGAGAATGCGGGAAACAAGGATGAGAGGAAAGCCAATATACGAACATGCTAATGAACTGGACACCATGAGTGGTCGGGTGTTCCGTCTTTCTAGAACCACTTGACAGACTGTGTAGACAACCTTACAGCTGTCACCCTGAGAAGCAAGGAAGCCGGGATGTTTACCTAGTAACTCCCACTCCCGTTGGCCGAGGGTTGCTCAGGGACATTAACATGGGCACATTCAGGCTATTCCACGTGTCCATAGACCAAGTATGCTTCCACCGCCAGAGAACAAACCCAGACAGGTGGCACAGGAAGCCAGCAGACTGCCCGTGGACTGTCTGCAGGCGCCCCTCAGAATGATTGAGGGAAAACAGCTAGATGCTGACAATATCTGCTCTAGATAATAATCTCAACATAGAAAAAGAAAATAAACATAACAAAATTTAAGCATTGCCTAACACAGCAAACAACTGGAGGCACTTTCACGTCTGCATTGGAAGCCAGGTTACATAAATTCTGGCATATGCACTTCATTACCTACTCTTCATTGTTATTTTGTTCAACAACATTTACTGTGTGCCAAGCTCTGTACTCGGTCCTGCTGTCACTATGATGAGCAAGAGCCGACTCTGTCCTTGCCTTCAAGAGTATATGGTGTCATTTGTTAATGTGGGGTTTGAAAAGAAACACAGGCATATGCCTAGGTTGTACCACAATACCCTGGAATCAGGGTTGTACATACCGTGTGACTGTAATTCTGTTTTTTAAAATTCATAGAAAAAAGACTGGAGGGAAATACATCAAATTGTTAATAGTGATTCTCTTTGGATCATGGGAGTTTCTTTGCTTCTTGCATTTCTATTTTTGCCAAATTTTCTATAATAAGAATGTATTCTTCTCATAGAGGAGGAAATAATAAACTTTGTTTGAAAATAAGAGAAAAAGAAGACACCTGCCAAGTAGAAGGGAACTCAAAGCTGGCCCTTCTCACCTCCTCCCTATTCGCAACTTTTATGTGCATCTAACATTTCTGGTTCCCTGCTGAACTTGGAACCAGCATCTAATGCAAAGTAATTTGGGGCACTTCTCAGGCATGAGTGGGGCCTGGAGGTAGCAGGCATCTCATGATTAAATGTGAAGTTCTTAGAGCACCACAAAGAGAACAATAAATAACTATTCCTTTTATTTTTCTTAAATTAATTCACAGAAATATAAAGCCCACAGTCATGTTGTCCAGACTGACTCTTCTGTCTGCTGATTAGCTTTGATACCATCTTCAATAGTTAGCCGGTGACTTCGGTGTCAGCAAATTTCCTTCTTCTGTTAGAGACTTACCATTCCACCAGAGGAAGGACCTCCACATTGGGGAATTTACTTGCCAATCATCTCTCAAATAGATCCTGGAGAGTTGGGGATGAAAGATGTTACCTAAATACAGTGTTCTCATCAAATGCTTGTAAAATGTAAAATTAGCTAGGCTCAAAGGAGCAGGAATATGACTATATTTAATATAATTGTATTTACTGGCTTAGTTATAACTGGCAAAGTTCATCCTGAAATATTTTCCATGAAGTTAAAAGAGTTAAATATCTTGATTGCATTGGGAGTTATACCTGATATAAATGACAAGGGGATGAGTGCTGACGAGTTGATGGGTGCAGCACACCAACATGGCACAAGTATACATATGTAACAAACCTGCACGTTATGCACATGTACCCTAGAACTTAAAGTATAATAATAATAATAATAATAATAATAATAATAATAATAATAATAATAAAAAGAGTTAAATATCTTGGAAACCCTCTCCATAGACTCCCCCACACCCCTGGATTCTAAATTATTTCTGATAGATGGAAATATTTTAGTTCCTTTGCCTTTCATTAATCCAATATTTGATGATAGGTCCACACTTCAGGGTTGTCCAACTCCAGCAGACCTTGTTCACAGGGCTGTCCCTTGGAATTGTGCAACACAGGGTTCTGTATGGATCCAAAAGTGACTTTTTAAAACAATTCTGTATGATGTTTCTCAATTTCTGATATGGCTCTTGGAATTTAATTCTTATTAAACATGCTCAAGCTAGGGTCAGCTACAGTTGAGGATCATAGTGAGCAACACTTCAAAGTGTGCTAGACATTACTAGTTCCTTGGGATGCCAACAGGTATTTTGTAAAAGAAAAGATCCATGACATCAGCCTTGGCAAACAATTTATGGCTAAGTCCTCAAAAGCAATTGCAACAAAACCAAAAATTGACAAGTGGGACCTAATTAAACTAAAGAACTTCTGCACAGCAAAAGCAAAAGAAATTATCAGGCCGGGCGCGGTGGCTCACGCCTGTAATCCCAGCTCTTTGGGAGGCTGAGACGGTCGGATCACGAGGTCAGGAGATCGAGACCATCCTGGCTAACACAGTGAAAGCCCGTCTCTACTAAAAATACAAAAAAATTAGCCGGGCGTGGTGGTGGGCGCCTGTAGTCCCAGCTACTCGGGAGGCTGAGGCAGGAGAATGGCATGAACCCAGGAGGCAGAGCTTGCAGTGAGCCGAGATGGGGTCACTGCACTCCAGCCTGGGTGACAGTGCAAGACTCCCTCTCAAAAAAAAAAAAAAAAGAAAGAAAGAAAAGAAAAGAAAAGAAAAAGAAACTATCAACAGAGTAAACAGACAGCCCACAGAATGGGAGGAAACGTTCTCAAACTATGCATCCAACAAAGATCTAACATCCAGAATCTATAAATAACTTAAACAATTCAACAAGCAAAAAATAATCCCATTAAAAAGTGGGCAAAGGATATAAACAGACACTCCTCAAAAGAAGACACACAAGTAGGCAACAAGCATATGAAAAAATGCTCAGCATCACTGATCATCAGTGAAAGGCAAATCAAAACCACAACGGCATATACCGTCTCATACCCATCAGAATGGCTATTATTTAAAAGTCAAAAAATAACAGATACTGGCAAGGCTTCGAAGAAAAGGGAACACTTACACATGGTGGGTGGAAATGTAAATTAGTTCAGCCATTGTGGAAAGCAATTTGGAGATTTCTCAAAGAACTCAGAACTACCACTTAACCCAGCAATCCTATTACTGGGTTTAGATCCAAAGGATAATAAATTGTTCTATCAAAAAGACACATGAACTTGAATGTTCATCGCAGTACTATTCACAATAGCAAAGACATGTAATTGACCTAGGTACTGATCAATCGTGGACTAGATAAAGAAAATCTGGTACATACACACCATGAAATACTACACAGCCATAAAAAAGAATCAAATCATGTCCTTTGAAGCAAAATAGATGCAGCTGGAGGCCATTATTCTAAGCAAATTAATGCAGAAACAGAAAATCAAATACCACATGTTCTTACAAGTGGCAGCTAAAGATTGGGTACACATGAACATAAAGATGGGAACATAGATATTGGGGGTTACTAGAGGGTGAGGGTTGAAAAACTACATATTGGGTACTATGCCCAGTACCTGGGTGACGGGATCATTTGTACCTCAAACCTCAGCACCATGCGGTATACCTGTGTAACAAACCTGCACATGTATCCCCTGAAAAGTTGAAATTATAAAAAAGTAGAAATACTCCATGATTAAAATTAAAACTGAATTTAGGAGAGAGTGGTTGAGTAAAGTTACGCAGCTCTTCCTATTGCAAGACTCTTTCTGGTCTTGAGTATGCCAATATCTAAGAATTTCCAAGGGGGAAGCAGAATATGCAATGTTCACACATTTTTGAACACAGAAATGCCAGCCTCACTGTCTTTGTTGTCCTTTGTCAGGATATCTTATAGAGCCAGCAGTCTGTGGTAAGTGCACACTACTGTGCTATTATTGAAGCACCTGAGGCATTCCATTTAGGCCAATTGTTCTCAAACTTCAGCATGCATCAGTGCCTCCTGGAGAACTTATTAAAACACGATTCCTGAGTCTATCCTGAGAGATTCAGATTCAGTAAGTCCAGGGTGGAGCCCCAACATTTACATTTCCAGTAAGTTCATAGGTGCTGCTGCTGCTGCTAGTACAGAGACCATACTTTGAGAAGCAGTGGCTTAGCAAGATGTAGTGATTCCCCAGAAAGAATAATGACCTGGAGGGAAAGGAGTGGTTTTCTAGTCACAAGGCCTGTTCTTTTGGAATAGTAAATGTACTATTTCCTCACCAAAGCATCATGGTGAAAGGATACCTGATTTTTAAAGGCCAGGGTTGAGGGCTTAAAGGAGAAGATGAGATCTGACCTGGGAGCACAATTAACTTGGTAGTGACAGAAGCTATGGTAGAAGCTGGGCAGTTACAGAAGCTATGGGAGTCTGTTTAGCACAGGAGTTGGGAGTACTAGCTTTGTTGTCAGGCAAATCATCTCTCAAGCTTCAATTTCCCCATCTGTCATATGGGTATCATACCTGCTGTATTAGTCCATTCTTGCACTGCTATAAATAAATACATGAAACTGGGTAATTTATAAAGAAAAGAGGTTTAATTGACTCATGGTTCCACAGGCTGTACAGGAGGCTGGGGAGGCCTCAGGAAACTTACAATCATGGCAGAAGGCAAAGGGAAAGCTGGCAAGCCCTACATCGCTGGAGCAGGAGGAAGAGAGCAAACCAGGCAGTGCTACACACTTTTAAACAACCAGATCTCTTGAGAACTCACTCATGAAAATGAGAACAGCCCCAAGGGAGAAATCCACCCCAATAATCCAATTCCCTCCCACTAGTCCCCTTCTCTAACACTAGGGATTACAGTTCAACATGATATTTGGGTGGGGACACAAATACGAACCATATCACCTGCTATGGTTGTGGGAAGATCAATCAAATCAGCCAGCAGGTGGGAAGCACTTAGCACAATGTTATGTGGCAGCCACTTAATAAATGCTCGCTGGGACTAAGGCAAGAATTAGGTACAGGAATTGAGACATCAAGGCCAGACAACAAACCTGATTGCTGAGCATTTGGTCCAAGTTCTCTTAAAATGCTTTTGTCTGAGATTCGTTTCTTGGTGCAGGACTGGGATTAGAACTCAGAGGCCCCTCCATGGGGAACTGCAGGCTCCAGGAGCCAGGTTGCCATCTCAGAAACCACCAGGTCTTTTGACTCTCCCAAAGCTATCTATAGCCCACAATGACACACAGTAGGTGCTCATTAAGAATCTGTTGAAGCATCAATGCACTTAACAGAGGGATGTGAACAACCTGACCCCCAGGAGCTACTGAACAGTAAAACACTGAGGTTTGCTTTAGTCAGACAAGCTTTGTCTTCTTGGAACAAACAAAAAAACAACAAAAATAAATCAAACAAGGCTTTGGTTCTGAAAGACACTGAACAAATACACTTGAGTTATTATCTCAAGAAAAATCAATGACTCCCATCCACCAGTGTATGTGCCTTCGGCATTGACTTGGAAACACTGAAACCCTCCTGCCCCAGTGCGCTCTTGAGTCCACAGGCTGAGAACACCAGTTCCAGCATTCCCAGCTGGCTGAGCCGATGAGAACTCATTTCCTTCTTGGAGTGCAGAGCCATCACTGCAGGTACTAACATGCCTTCGTGCTCTCTGCCTTCTGGCTAAAAAGCAAGCAGACAAAGAAAAGAGGAGGCAATGCAGGCAACTGTGAGGCTAGGAGTTTTGAAGAGTGGGGTTCAGGAACTATTACGGGGAAGTTAAGTGGAGGTGACAGGCTGGCCTAGAACCAAGAAGATACTTGGCTGGGCCACAGAATCACCTGGGGACTATTAATCTATTTATTTATGAGATAGGGTTTCACTCTGTTGCCCAGGCTAGAGTGCAGTGATGTGATCATAGCTCACTGCAGCCTGGAACTCCTGGGTTCAAGTGATCCACTTCAGCTTCCCAAGTAGCTAGGACTATGCAGTCCTGGGGGCCTTTTAAATAATGAGTTTCCTAGGTCCTACCCAAGACCAGATTCTGCATTTTAAAATGCTCTTTAGGAGATTCTATGATGAAAAAAAATTGCAGAAATCAAGTTCTGCATAGACCCCATTACTCTGAGCGACCTCCAACCTTTTGCAGTTCACCAAGGGGGTCTCAGACTGGAGAGAACTTCTCCCCAAGTGTTCCCCTGGGAGGACTTAGCTGACAATATTGAAGAGGAGAGATGTTTTTTTAAGCACATACAGAGGTGTCTAAAATAGTCAAACTCATGGAAGCAAAGAATAGAATTGTGGTTGCCAGGCACTAGGGGGAGAGAGGAAAAGAGTTGGAATTTAACAAGAATAAAATTTCAGTTATGCAAGATGAATAAGTTCTAAAGATATGCCCTACAACAGTGTGCCTGCAGATAACAATACTATATTGTACGCTGAAATATCTGTTAAGAATGTAGATCTCACGTAAAGCATTCTTACCACAATAAAATGTTTTAAAAATGAATGGAAGAATAAAAAAGAACATAGAGCATGGAAAAGAAGAGCTGGAAAATTCTCAAAGGTGTGTCTCATGGTTGCAGCCATGTGTCTGTAAATACATCTTGGAAGGAATTCACCCTCAGAAATAATTACACAGAATGACTAATATAGAAGAGAAGTGTTTCATTATATCGGTTTAATAGAGCATCAAAATTCCTCCTTTTGGTACTTTGGCTCTCAGGAAGAAAAAGTGGATGAGGAAGACCCTTTGGACATCATCAAAAGAGGCATCATTAGCAAATGAGGGGGTGCCAGTCCTGAGAGCCTGCGAGGCTGTGAACAACCCTCCCACCTGCTCTTCTCTGTCTGTCCCACTCCTCATGACAATGACTCTCCTCCTGGAGGGCCTGCAGTAGTGTTCCACATACATATCTCATTTAATTCTAACAAGAGTCCTATGAAACAGGCTAGGATTTGGCAAACAATTGTCTGCTACCTGTTTTTGTAAATACAGTTTTATTGGAACATAACCACCACAATTTATTTACATATTGTCTATAGCTGCTTTTACTCTACAATGGCAGAGTTGAGTAGTTGTGACAAAAACTCTAGGCCCTGAAAAGTGCAAAAATTTATTTTCTATGTGGCCTTTTGCCGGAGAAGAGTGTTGACCCCTTAAATAAATGGGACATTGCTCCCACTTTACAGATGAAGCACAGAAAAGATAAGCGCACTGACTGAGATCATTTGGGTTATAAATTATAATGTCAGAGACGTCTCGGACCCAGAGACAACTGTTCCCTATGCTTTTCTCCACCCTACCTTATAGTGCCTCCTACTCTGTCATATTCATTTGTTCCTACTAAATGTGTCAGCCAAAAAGAACACATTCATTTGCACTGAACAAGATGTCTCAGGTTGACCATCACACAGAAGTCAACAGGAGGTTTCTGGAGAAAGTGATCATCCAGCTTATCCTCTCCTCTCCTAGCCACTAAGGACTGATTCCTCATCTGCCCAGAGTTTATAAGAGAGACAGTCATCCAACATGAATAGAGATGGCCTGAACAGGCATGGGCTCCTTGAAATCCGGAGAGATCAGCTCAAGAATACACTGGAAAGAACCAGGTTGCCCCAGGCAAAAGGCAACAACTGCCCTTGGTTGAGCAAGATTCCTTGGGAAGCTTATCAGAGGCCCCACCTCTAAGGATAGGCCCACATTTGCCTTGTCCGCCATTCTTCCCTTACTGATGTATTCTGACCCTGTCTTGGCTTGATTTATCTTTGGTGTTGCTCATGACCATGCTGCCTTCTTCCTGGGAGTGCCCATCTGGTCCTGGTTTCTGCTTCTCTTGCCTTAGCTCATACTCAAACCCTGTGGGTAACAACCCACGTGTCAACAGTGGTCTGCAGCTCCTGAGGAGTGTTGAAAAGATTGCTTCATTCAATGCCATAAAAATACCCAAGAATACAGCAATGGTTGTAGAAATGACGGTGAATCTGCACAATGAAATACTATGCAGCCATTAAAATGGACATCAATTCAGATTTCTAAATGACATAATGTAGCAGAGACAGGGTTCATGGATGTGGGTCCTACACAGTCATACAGGACCTCACACTTACAAAGGCCGTACACTTGGTTTAATGCTCCATGGCTGCCACCTTGAAATTCTTAATAGTTTTTTAACAAGAGTCCTCCATATTTACATTTCACATTGAGCCTACAAATTGTTAGCTAGTCCTGAGCAGAGATGACTCTGAGTGCCCATTTTCTCCTGTCTTTTAGTAATAGAACCTCCTTCCTTTGCTTAATACATACACCCTGACTGGTGTTTCCATGCTGGAATTCCTTTCCAGTATTTCTTGAGAATTTTTTGTTTCTCCAAATCTCGAAAGAAAAATCAGTCAAGAAATTGGGAAAAAGTATTGTAATTATCCTGCAGGAATCAAAGCTTAATGATCAACATAAAGACATCACTGGTTTGAATCCATCAATGTCAAATGAAAAGCAAGAGCAGAAAAGCCTGGCAGATGGAGGAGCATATAGCACGTAGAAGAGCACATAGGTCAAGAGCTGATCAGTCAATCTTGCTTGTAGCTGTTGTCCTGTTCTAAGTGCGTGTTCTTGGCCCTGACTGATGCTAATGGCAAGTCATTCTTGGAAATAAAATAAACAGTATTAGATTTATATGTATGTATACTTTATTCAAATCCGGCTAGTGATGTTCTAGGAAATAACAAGTTTGGGAGGCAAAATACGCCCTTAATTGGCAATTTCAATGTGTGATTCTGTATAGCGCTTTAACTTTGCTAGGAGATCTGAATGTCACATTCTTTGAATGTTATCCAAAAATGTTCACTGGTATTTTCCAATGTTTGATTTTTTTTTAAATCTCAGGCTATAGTTGTTTATAAATTCACTAAGCTTAACATTTCTTATTTATTAAACCAATTTCTTTTAGATATCCATAGTAATGACTAAAGAGTATAAAGATTGCTGGAAGTCTTTTATTTTCTTTTTGTTATTTAGTTTTTATTTTGTAATTATAAACTTAACTCTGCGATCCAGCTAGACAAGGAAAGGGATAAGGAAAATACGGAACCTAAAGGACTATGCAAAGATTATAGGATGCTGTGAGCAAATGGGGTGGAGGCATGCTCTCCTGAGCTACAGACGGAAGGTCTGGTGGTTCAGATAAAACAGTCAAATTTATTAGAGTTGTCCACAGTCAGCAGCTGTGATCTTCTTGCTAGTCTTACCATTCCTGGCCCCGGAGCGTTCCAGGGCTTCCACAATACTCATGCCATCTTTCACCTTGCCAAAGATCACATGCTGTCATCCATCCTCTCAGTCTTGGCAGCGCAGATGAAAAACTGGGAACCATTTGTGTTGGGTCCAGCATTTGCCATGGACAAGATGCCAGGAGCTGTATGCCTCAGGATGAAGTTCTCATCATCAAATTCCTCACTGTAGAGGGACTTGCCAGCAGTGCCATTATGGTGTGTGAAGCCACCACCCTGGCACACACCCTGGAATAATTCTGTAAAAGCAGGAACCTTTATCACCAAATCCTTTCTCTCCAGTGTTCAGAGCACAAACATTTTCTTCCATCTTTAGAACTTTGTCTGCAAATAGCTTGAAGGAGATGCAGCCCAAGGATTCACTATCAACAGCAATGTTGAAGAACACATTGGGGTTGACCATGGCTGGTGGCAGGGAGCTCTGGGCAGAAGCGATGTCTGTAAATGGAAGTCTTTTCAGAATAACACGAGTTTACCTATATAGCAAATCTATACATGTATCCCTGAACCTAAAATGAAAGTTTTTTTTTTAAAGGATAACTTTTTATTTCAGGGATTTCTAAGAATTCCCAGGAATTCCAGCTTCTCATTTATATATCCTGATGAGTATCCACTGGGTATTTGGAAATGCCAGTTTCTGACATATGATTGCTTAGCTAGAGACTACATTTCCAGCCTCCTTTGCAGGTAACTTTAGCCACGTTCTAACTTTGGGCCAATGAGATGTGAGCAGAAGTGAAATGTGTGCCTTCTGGATTTTATTTTTATGCTTGTCTTCTATTCTTTTCCCCTCTTCTCTCTGGCTTGGAAATGATGAAAAGTCCTGGACTCACTGAGACCAAGATTCAGAAATTACATGTTAAGGAAGACAGGGCTGCTCCTCTAGCCTGTTCTCCTTATGACCTTGTGGAATGGAATTGTCTGCCTGCCCTGGACTATCCTAAGGTTGTCATATGGAGAGAAATACATTCTATTTTATTTAAACCTCTGTGTTTTGTGGCTTTTTTGTTACAGCAGCTTAGCCTATACTAACACAGATGGGAACATACTATCCTAAAATGCTACTTGGTAAAGCATACACAATTTCACATCCAATAGAGCATCAATCACTAAAAAAAAAAAAAAAAAAAAAAAAAAAAACCACACGCAAATAAAATGCCTATGCCTAGGAGAAAATATGTCAAAGTACAACAAAAGGTAAGAGAGAAGCCAAGTTGGATGCTGTTCCAGAAAGAAACTAAATGGTATTACCTACATAATCATGAAGCAAACTGAGCACTGCTTATGTTCTGGGCAAAGGGCTGGAACAGGGAGCAACAATGACATTTTTGTGTTGGTATGGAGTTTACAGTGAAACTGGAAAGGGAGATGTTTGTAAAAATTACTAGTATGAATGACATAAATAATTTATTCTCTTTTCAGTAGGTCTTTCTCCAGGGACTGGAATATTGGTGAGGTTTGGGGTTTAGGATAATCTCACCTCCTTCAAGGACTGATAATTTCCAGCACGCCTAGTAGAAGCTGGTGGTTTTAGCAGGAGGCGATCCACCCTTTCAGCAAGTTCTTCAAGAGGAACAACAGGCAGAAGCAGCCCATGGGCTCCCGTTTTGCCATCCTGCCTCTCCTCTTCAGAAACCTCAATCCAGCTTCCCTAGCCTTGGGAAAAGAAAACTGGAAAATATCCCAACCCCATTAAGCTCTTTGTGCCAAGGGAGCCCTTCTTATCTGAGAACACCTGGCTAGCTGTTGGGTTGCCATCTTGGGAAAAACATAGCGTCTATTTCGTTTTGGTTTGGGGGAAAAGCAAAGAAAGCTGAACAAACATATGAGTGGAAATTTGGCACTCGTTTTACACAGTAGCTTTAATTTTTGTAGACTTTTTAAAAAGTGAGAAACTCTAGTGTTTCGTTTAGCACAAGTCATTAAATATTCTGGAAGAGCTGGTTTGAGTCAGCAAGAGGTGGTAAATTTGCTGTTGAGTAATGCTCCATGTTTACCAAAGACTTTATCCATCTATTTGTCCATCTACTTGCCTGGCTAACACAGCCAGCTCTGCCCGCCCCTGGAGGGCATTTCTGTCCACATACCTGTCAGACTCCATTTTTCACCAGAGGCTTCATTACACAAAATAGAGGATGAGTGTTCTTAGAGGCACTTTAAACAGCTGAAAATAATGAAGGAGAAGTCAATGCAATTAACCAAGCCCTTGGCAGGAGGATTTGAATAGTGAAGGAACTAATTAAGTGCCCCAGGCACTGATGCCTTATATTTGCCACATTATCAGGTCACAATAAAGAATGTCCCAAAACTGTGCATCTCAGAGGACAGGAGTGAAACAAGCATTGCCTTGCTGAATTCCTTTCCTTCCCCTTCTCCGTAAAGAAGACCCAATCTTGCGAAGCAGAGGCTGCAGTTTTTTACCCACGATTTATTCTTCCCTTCTTCCTTACTAATAGAAGCAAGATTTTACTCAGATTGAGAATGTGCCCAGACAAGAGAAGGTATTTCCTAATATCCCTCAAAATTAGAAGTGGCCAATGAAATGTTGGTGGAGGTCAATGGAACCTTCTAGAAAGGCTGTCCTTCTCCCCATTCTCCTTCTTCCTACCTAAAACATGGATGTAATCAATGGAGAACCAGTAGTTATCTTGTTACCATCAGGAAATCTCGGGGTTGGAATTCATGAGTTTAAGACCGAAGAGCAGAAAGATAAAAGAAGGCTGGGTCCCTGATGGCCGTGAAGATGCCATACTGCCATGGATTCTTAACCTCCAGATGTTATGTTATATGGTAGAAAAATAAACCTCTAATTATTTATTGCAACTGTTAATTCAGGTGTTTATTACTAGCACCAAGTTTAATTTTAACAGATACAACATACACTCAATTTCCTCCTCTCCCACAAGTTGGTCCAAAAGCCCCTAAAAATTCAGTCATTGACTGAAGCAGTCATTGATCCACAAACATTTACTTAACTCCCACTAAAGGCCCAGCTCTGTGATTCACATGGGGTATGGAAAAGATGAATACACATGATCCCTGACCCTGGGTATACACCTCCCAGTTAGAATGACTTGCTGTCACTCACTGAAGTTTGGTTTCTTCTAGAGCTGGCTGCCCAAAGAGGAATTGTGTAAGCGGCTAGAGAGAGAGAATCTGCCTGTCCATCTTGGTTTCTCCCATGATCCCTGGCACAATGGCTCCCCCTTTGGTGCTCAGTGTCCATAGGCAGCGGTATATAAAAGCTGAGCCTTCAGCCCAGCTCAGCTTGTTTAAGCAACTACACACATCTGACAGCCACCACATAGTCACCTAGCCCCAACTCTGTGGTTACTGATGGTCGCCAGTCATACATTTCAGAACTCAGCTTCCCCGCCGTTCCACCCTCCCAACCCTCTCCAGATAAGACACAGAGGAAGATGTGGCTTCTCTCAGTTCTAACCATCTGTCCATCTGGGCCTTGCTTTAGGCATGGCCATGTCAGCTTAGTCGTGCCCCAGCACCCTCAGGCAGTGAGCACATTCAGTGTCCCATGGCTTGGCCACAGGTATTTAGGCTGAAAAAATCACCCCGAGGCCAGACTCAGTGGCTCATGTCTGTGATCCCAGCACTTTGAGAGGCCGAGGAGGGCAGATCGCTTCAGCCCAGGAGTTCAAGACCAGCCTGGGCAACATGGTGAAACTCTGTCTTTACACAAAATACAAAAATTAGCCAAGCTTGGTAGCAGGCACCTGCAGTCCCAGCTACTCGGGAGGCTGAGGCGGGGGGATTGTTTGAGCCTGGGAAGTTGAGGCTGCAGTGAGCTGAGATCATGCCACTACACTCCAGCCTGGGTAACAGAGTGAGACCCTGTCTTAAAAAAAAAAAAAAAAAAAAAAAAAAAATTCACCTGAATTGCCCAGGCCATGGCCCATTCTATCAAATAGCCTAGAGTGGCCTAATCTCCAAAGGTCCAAGTTTTCATCAGAGAGAAGGAGCCACTGGGTCTCTCATGGCACATCCCTGAGGGTCATTTTTAGCAGTGGAATTGTGGGCCAAATATGCCATTTGTCTCCCTTGGGCTCTCCACTGTGCCAGTCCCCAAGCCAGTCATGACCAAAGTGGGCTGTCTGCCAGATTCTTACTCCGGCCAGCTGGCAAGGAGGGTACCCATTCTGCTGTCCCAGCCCAGGGTATGATGGAGGGCAGCATGGGTTTAAATGCCAGCTCTATCCCTTTCCAACTCTCAGGCTTTGGTCAAATTACTTAATCATGTTAAGTGTCAGTTTTCCTGCCTGTAAAATGGGTATATGAGATATCACTTTCAGGGAGTTGTTATAAGGATTAAAGGAGTCAATATGTAAAAGTCCTTAGCCCGGTTCCTAGAACACAGTGAGCACTCTATAAATGGTAACTGTCATCATCGGTGTAATTAAAGCCCAGCATCAGCTGTTGTTATAACTGTCTCAGAAACTGGTAAATATTAAACCTATTAAAAGCTCTGATTTTGATAATCCCAGCTGGATTTAGGGGGAGGGGTAATTTTGATAGTGACCTTTTTCACATATTTTCCCAAACTCTCTATTTTATGTCCCATTTTTCTGTCTAGTGATATTATTTGTCTGTTAGATCACAAGGAAGCAACCAAATTCCAATTCAAACTCTCATTCTAACATCTTTTCTTGGAAGCATCTTTATCTCTTACCATCCAACTGGGTCAACTTGCTGATGTTTCTTCTCTTCTGAAGTTTACAGTAGAAGCTCAAGTTACCTGCCCCTTTTCTCTCCAGGACGTTCCCATCCACGCACATGTGTGAGGTGTGAGGAGACAGGCAGAAACACAAAGACGCATGTGGGAATAAATGTGTAAATGTATTTAGACTTTATTTGGGGAAACTGGGCTTTCAGCGCTATCCAAGTTCAACAGAAATGGCTGTGCAGACCAAACAGTGGTTAGTCATTGACACCAAAAACTGCTTGCAGCCCAAATTAGACACAACAAATCTGGGAAAGAATTTTTAAAAATCCAAATCTTGCAACCTACCCCGCACCCCAGAATACTTTAGGTATCAGAGGAAAGGAAATATGTATTCCAGGAGGAGGTAGGCAGGGGCAGAGAGAACCCCTCGGGCTCTAGCAGGTGAAAAAATGCATTTGCTTTATTTGGGACAGAAAAGCTGGGAGGCCTTGTGAGTCAGGGCCCTCAGCCTTGCCTCCTCTCTATACCCACTATGAAAAGCTGTCACAACTGAGGGTTTGGTCACCCTTATACCAATGCTATGGATAACAAAGTGGTAAAACTCAGGGACTGTCTCTAAGCATGCAGAGACCTACAAGAGCAGGATAGGAACATCTGGAAGTGGAGTGGGCAGTCTAAGACCAAAGGCCTTTGGGACTGTCGTGGACCAGAGACTGCAGGCCCAGCAGGAGAAAAGACGGCCTCCCCGCACCCCCTACCACGTAGGGGGAGTTATCTATGCAACTCAGGCTGGTGGTTCCTATGAGAAATGTCGGCCTGAATGACCAGATTTTCAGATGTTTTAAGAAACACTATAAAAGCCCCTAATTCAAAAATATTGGAAACTGATTCAACACACTGTACAACAGTGTGTATAGGCTGAAGCAAACAAATCTGTTGGCCGGATCCAGCTTGCAGGGCAGCCTGCTTCTAAATTCTGGGTAGGGGCAGACTTTTATCTTACCTCTGAAGCTGGGAGTTTCAGGAGGTAGGTCGAGAGCTGACATGTATACATCTTCTGCCCAGATTTTCCTACTGCTAAATTAATCTAGCCTAAGAACTCCTTTACAGCATTGAGAAAAGCACAGCTCCAAATCAAAGTACAAACCCAGAGAAAAACCTTCCAGGTAGCAACCTCAAAGATTGAGCTTTACTTTTATTTTTTATGTATTTTGTAATGCCCCAGAACGGTTGGTCTTGTTAAAATCAAGTTGTATAATAGTCACCAACCCCTCTGTAGCTCCTGACCCCACAGGACAGGCTTGGAAAGGGCAGGAGAGATGAGGGTGGTATGTGATACACCCAGAAGGCTGAGGGGGCCCAGTCAGGAGACAAATTTACTTCTCTCCTCCCCCAGCTCTTAGTTTGAGTCCTGTATCCTTAAGCCACCTCGAGAATTTGGACCATCCAGAAAATGGCTCGGCTGGACTCTTTGAAGAGCAAGGTTTGGAGGGAAAGGCAATGTGTGTGGGCGGGAAGAGTGAGGTCAGAGGCTGCCCCAGTGGCAAGGTTGAGGGTAACCCCTGTCCCCAGCGGCAGGACACGATGGCACCTCTAAGTCCTTCACATTGACCAAACATGGACTGTTCATGGGAACAGATGTAAAGGCCAAGGTGCTTTGAGGTGAGGACCAGCGCCAGAAGACACATACTGCACACAAATCTGCAATTCCAGGCAAGTGATACAGCAGCACAGCCAGGACTTCTAAAGACTGGCGTCCTTCTCTTCCCTGCACAGTCTACCTTCACCGTCGCAGCGTTCCGGGGAAAGGGAAGAAGAGGAAGGCAAAAAAGCAACAGAACGATAAAACAAAGGCCAGGTACAGCTCTCAAGCCTGTGATTAAGCCCTCAAGGGCTGGCTGCTAATCACCACGGTGGGAGAAGTCCTCTCACCCACACCCGCCTTGCTTTTCTGTGCAGACACAAACGTCCCTCTCTCCCCAGAAGCACGCTCCAACCTTTCGCTTTGTTCCCTGGAGCTCAGACACTGGGGCTGCTCCGAAAGATCTAGGAGCTTGCAAAGCACTGTGGGTACTGGCATGCAAATGAGGAGCACAAGCAAGCGTGTCCCACATTGCTTCAGAGGACCTGAATTTTTTATGGCTTGTATGTGCTTTTTGATGTTTTCATTGTCTCCCAGCATAACTGATAAGCATTCCGATTCTGACAACTAGAAGTTGTGTGTGTGTGTGTGTGTGTGTGTGTGTGTGTGTGTGTGTGTGTGT
>NC_045442.1:20133499-20137263 GCF_002776525.5 Piliocolobus tephrosceles
TGTGTGTGTGTGTGTGTGTGTGTGTGTGTGTGTGTGTGTGTGTGTGTGTGTTTCTTTTCCTGGAGCTGGTCTTCTCTGCCTTTTTTTTTTTTTTTTTTTTTTTTTTGAGTTCCAAGGAAAAAACCCAAAAAACAAAAACAAAAAAATCTACCATAACAAACCGAGGTTACTTTAAGAAGTGAAATATTTTAAGCAATTCAACCACAGATGCAACCAGGAAAGGAAAACATGTTGATTCTCTTAAATTCCTTGGAGTAAAACAACTTCAGCATGCCTACCTCACTTGAAGGGACAACTTCCAAAAGAAGAAGTAAGGGGGAGATGGGGATTTTTTTATTATTATTAATTCGATGGTGGTTTGTGGTGAAGAGCCTATTTCTATTAGGAAATACGCCCTTCCCATCTGTTTGCACTTGCTCTTAATTAGCTTGGGGATGCTCCTTTGGAAAAAGTGAGAGCCTTGTTGGACCCGTCCTCTGTACACATGCTCCAATGACTAAGTCAGTGAACTTTTAAGGGAACCATTTTTATTTTACAGCTATTTTCCCTTCAAGGATTTAAAATGCATCACCCATGCCAAATACCTCAGGTTCAGTGGTATTTCTGGTTTGGCTACAGGGAGGAATTGGTGGACAAATCACAGGGAAGTCATTCCTGAGAGAATCCCGCCAATGTCCGCCCTCCCAGCCCCCTCCCTCTGGTGGCTAAGATCATTCGGATAACAGGCTGAAGCAGAGAGGGCCTGCCTGGACCTGGACTCAGGACCTTCCAAGCATTCCCGTTTCATTCCAGCCTTAACTGCACAAAAACAGCGCAAATCATGTAAACGTGAACGCAACCACAATATCTATAAAAATCCTAACAAACCTGGTAGTTTTCTCACCATTCTTCTCATCCCAGGTCTTGCAACACATCATTCCAGCCTCCGTGTCCCTACTTGATCCAAGCCCAGCATCATTCCTTCCCTTCAGCACCATTCCTGTGCCTCCACTGGCCTCAGACCACTCACCAAATAAAGGACAGACTCCCAGCTCCTCAGTGTCCCCACTCTCCACCCTGCATGGCCTGGACAATGGAAACCCAGTTGCTCTTTCACACCTTTCCTTGAAACTTCCTCCTCCCGCCTCCTTCCACCATTGCTGAAATTTTCCTATAGCCTGGTGGTGACTCCAGGTTCTGAGGCCAGAGCTGCTGAGTGGTGTCGTCAAGGTCAGAACTGTTCTTCTGATAATTTCTCTCTCCATCCCCAGCTCCTAGCAGCTTGCCTGGCATGCAGTCAATGTTGCAAGGCATTTCTGAATGAAAGAATGCGGCACTTCACTGTTTGCTAAGCAGTTGCAGACAGTTTGCATCTGCACCAGAGGCCTAAGAGGTATTATCATTTCCACTCCCCAGAGGGTAAAATTGAGGCTCTGAGAGTGTAAAAAACTTGTCCAAAGTCCCCAGTTGTTAAGTAACATCCTCAGACCAGTGATCTCCCAGTGACGTGCTGCTTCTCCAGCAGAGATAACTCTTAACCCTTTTCCATTTTCAAACCACTTCCACAAACAATGGTTCTATGACCTCCACAAAGACCCATAAGATAGATATTAATAGTAACCCTGTTTTACAAATGCAGGATCAAGTAGCAGAAATCTCTGCACTCCATTGCAGTTCTGCTCTCTTTTTCTAGAACGTTCCTTGGGAGACCACAGCTGCAGTGACTAAAAAGGAGTCTGACTCTTCCATAGCATAAACTACTGGGGATGGGAGAGGGGTCAGTTAGGAACTTGAAGGAGCCATATTTCCCTTTACAATGACAAAAGTCTTAAGCTGGGCAAGGTGGCTCATGTCTGTAATCCCAGCACTTTGGGAGGCCAAGGCGGGTAGATCACTTGAGCTCAGAAGTTCGAGGCCTGCCTGGCAAACACAGTGAAACCCTGTGTCTACCAAAAATACACACACACAAATTAGCTGGGTGTGGTGGTGTGCACCTGTAGCAGCAGCTACTTGTAGGGCTGAGCTGGGAAGACCGCCTGAGCCCTGAAGGTCAAGGCTGCAGTGAACTATGTTACTGTCACTCCAGCCTGGAAAACAGAGTAAAGCTCTGTTTCAAAAAAAAAAAAAAATCTAGTCTCTAGGGGTTTAATTCACCAAACCACCCTCAAGACCACAAGAATTTATTATCTTTCTAAATATACCCAAATGAGTCTCCGGAAGTATAGCAGGTAGTCAGAATCCAGCTCCCTAAAGCACATAAATACAGTTAAAATAGCAGTAAAATATTTCCACTCTTCTTTTTTTTAACTATTGAATGTTGAGAAATGTTGGCAGCCACCTTCTTAATAATGCTATTTATACTTAACACACTGGGGTATAAATGGAAGCACAGTAGGCTCACGTACCAGATCTTGGTTTATTTGCTTTAAACCTCAGAGCCAGACAGTCCTGATTTTATACTGACAACAAAAATAAAGAGGTCCCAAGTGTTCTCACCTCCCCTTTGGTTCCCAGATCTGGTGCCCTTTGACATATTCAGTTTTCTCCCAAATAGAGGCATCGGAGAGGTCTCCTGTTGGAGAAGGAGAGGGACATCAAATAAGCTCAGCTTTCCAAATCATATCAAAGAAGAGCATTTCTTGAAGAAGGCTTTGGTGGTGGCTGCAGTAGGGCTCTAGAAAACTCAACTGGCACAAATTAGGGTGGACACAAGAAGAAACAATACTCCTAACTTCACATAAAAGCCATCCAAACTTCCCCCTCTGAACCCCTCCCCAGCCCCTCACATTGTTTAGATTTCAGGCTCTTGAAGAACATGTATTTCTTTTGACATCTAATAATGTCTGTTGACATGCAACATCCCTGCTAGGGCTTTTTTTTTTTTATTAAATGATGTAAGTTCTGTAACTGATACCAGTTGTCATCAAACATCATAAAAGCCAATCATGCCTCAAGTCATCAATATTTATTGTCCCTGGTGGGGGAGAGGCTGTTTTCAGTTTGGGGCAGATGGGTTTAATTTTTAAGTGGAATAGTTAAAGCAGACGCACCTAATATAAAATATCAGACCAGTGAGGATCGGCCAACGTGGTACAATTGAGATGTTCAGGCAGCTGAAAGGAAGATGTAGAAAGAGAAGGAGAGAAGAGGTTCACAGAGAAAAGAAGTATAGGACGTGAAAAAAAGAAGGAACAAGGTGAGAAAAGGAGTGCATGCTTATCAAATGCATAGCATCCACATAGAATAAAATGTTACCCTGCTGAAAACTATCAAAATGGCTTGAGTAGACAGAGAAACACCATTTTTCTAGCAGACTGAGCATGGTTTTTAAAAGAAGTGAGATAGAGGAGGTAGAAGAGAATGAAAGCAGCATGAAAGAAAATGTGAAAGAGGCCAGGCGCAGTGGCTCATGTCTATAATCCCAGCACTTTGGGAGACTGAGGTGGGTGGATCACTTAAACTCAGGAATTCAAGTCAGCCTGGCCAACATGGTGAAACCCGCTCTCTACTAAAAATACAAAAACTAGCCGTGTGTGGTAGTGTGCACCTCTAATCCCAGGTATTCAGGAGTCTGAGGTAGGAAATCGCTCCAACCCCAAAGGTGGAAGTTGCAGTGAGCCAAGATAATGCCACTCCACTCCAGCCTGGGCAACAGAGTGAGAAGGGAAGGGAAGGGAAGGGAAGGGAAGGGAAGGGAAGGGAAGGGAAAAGAAAAAGAAGGAAGGAAGGCAGGCAGGCAAGAAAGGCAGAAAGAAAGAAAGAAAGAAAGAAAGAAAGAAAGAAAG
>NC_045442.1:20137363-20147612 GCF_002776525.5 Piliocolobus tephrosceles
AGAAAGAAAGAAAGAAAGAAAGAAAGAAAGAAAGAAAGGAAAGGAAGGAAGGAAGGAAGGAAGGAAGGAAGGAAGGAAGGAAGGAAGGAGGAAAGAAAGAGGAAGGAAGGGAGAAAGGAGAAAAGAGAGAGAGAGAAGAAGGAAGGAAGGAAAAGGAGAGAGGGAGGGAGGAAGGCAGGCAGGAAGGAAGGAAGGAAGGAAATGAGGAAGAATAAGATAAAGTGTGAGAGACAATGAAAGAGAAAAAAAAAAGGTGAGAAAAAGAAAATGCAAGAGTAAAATCAAAAGTTAAAGAGATGGCCGGTCCCAGTGGCTCTCGCCTGTAATCCCAGCATTTTGGCAGGCCTAGGTGAGTGGATCATTTGAGGTCAGGAGTTCAAGACCAGCCTGGCCAACAGGGTGAAACCCTGTCTCTACTAAAAATACAAAAACTAGCCGAGCATGGTGGCATGCGCCTGTAATCCCAGCTACTTGGGAGGCTGAGGCAGGAGAATCACCTGAGCCTGGGAGGTGGAGGTTGCAGTGAGCTGAGATAGCGCCACTGCACTCCAGTTTGGGCAACTGAGTGAGACCCTGTTTCAAAAAAAAGTTAAGGAGGCAATGAAAAGGAGGAGAGATTTATGGAGAGAGATAGTGAAAGAGTGAGAGAGTGGAAAGGTAAGATCAAGAGAGTCAAGTGAGTCTGACATCCCAGTGCCAGCAGAGGCCACAGAGCCTGGCAGGAGACAGGCCAGCATCCTGGAGGCTTGGTAGGCTTTGGTCAGGCCAGTCCCAAGTAGGGCCAGTCCCTGGAATGGGTGAGATTTGTCTGCAGCACCCCCAAATGCCCTATCTGTGTCCCCTTCCCCCTTAGATGTCCCCATCTTACTTGGCAGGTGATATAGTTGGGGTGTTTGTCCCCTCCAAATCTCATGTTGAAATGTGATCCCTAGTGGTGGAGTAGAACCTGGTGGGAGGTATTTCAGTCTTGGAGGCAGGTCCCTCATGAATGACTTGGTACTGTCCTGTAAACCCTAATGAGTTCATGTAAGATTTGGTTGTTTAAAAGAGTGCGGCACCTCCACTCTCTCTCTCTCTCTCTCTTGCTCCCTCTCTTGCCATGTGACACGCCTGCCCCCTCTTTGCCTTCAACCATGAGCTTCCTGAGGCCTCTCCAAAAGCTGAGCAGATGCTAGCACCATGCTTGTAGAGACTGCAGAACTGTGAGCCAAATAAACCTCTTTTCTTAATAAATTACTCAGCCCCAGCCTCAGGTATTCCTTTATAGCAACACAAAATGGACTAACACAGGAGGGTTCTGGAGGGCTCTAGAATCTTCTCACACTCTCCTCTCAAGAAAGCTCTAGGCATTGCATTCACATCGAGGTGTAAATGTAAACTTCCCTGTCCGGTAAGGCTTAATGAGATACTACTGACAGGGCTAAAGTTTTTCCTCTTTGGCTTTAGTACTAATGATACATTCTGAGACATCTATCAGCCAGGTGGGGAAATTTTTAGGGGATGTGAAGATGGTAGCCAGAGTCTCCCATGGACAAATCCATTCTGCCTCTCGAATGTTCTGTTGGGGCACACTTTACAGAGCTGAAGTTCTTTTTGGAGAAATAGATTGGAGAAGTGTGACTAAGCCTTGGGCCTAGATGGCTTAGGGCCAACATGGGGCTCTGAGGCCTCTGCTTGGTACCCCACACCTGGGCTGCTGGGTAGAGGAGACTAGAAAGTGAGAGATCTAGGGGATGAAGAATGAGAAACCTTGTCCTTTGTCCTTGGGGTTCAATGGGGCTCTTGCAGAGACCAGGGCCTGGGAGGGGCCAGGAACAGACTCACTGCTCTGCAGTGTCCCTGAATGCACAAATTCTGCCCACGCTGGCTTTTGTGTTGACGTCAAAGTCAGAGGGAAGAAAGGAAGAGGGAAGGAAAAACCTTAACAAAGAATGTTTCCAAAAAAGCTCCTGGTGAAAAATAAATAGGTCAAACCTCAAAGCAGCCCAGCAAACTCCTCCTAATGATCCAACCCACTACTTGGATTTTGAAATTACAGGCCTTCATATTTATGTAACCTGGTCTCTGAGGTGGATAGGGGCAGGAGCCACTCCCACAGCATGGATGAGGATTCTGAGGCAGGAATGGCCCCTCCAGAGGGTCCCAAGGCATGTTGGAAGTACCAGAAGAACCAGAACTGAGGATCTCATATCTGCCTGCTTCTTTCCCTCCTTGGAAGACTGAGAAGCAGGGCATGGGTGTTCCTGTTCCCAATGTCCCATGACTATTCTGTATTTTCCCCATCATGTACATTCCCAAGTTGAAAGCTAGTGCATGCTGCACCCTCCTCTTGAATGTCCCCATCTCCGCCAGATGAGCCCCAGGATGTGAATGCCACCATGGTCTCTCTTGTTGGTCTACATCCAGGCAGCCCTGGAGATTACCTGGTAGTTCATGTACAGCTCCACCTTGCTTTACTTGAAACAGTTCTGTGCCATTCCTGCCCAAGGGGAGAGCTAGCAATCCTGAGCTCACTGATGGTAGCATGGCTGTTGACCCTGGTCTGTCTCCAAAGGACATTGGGTCCTTGTACTTTTGGAGAATTGTGCACAGTGCTGGCTGCCGGGAAGGCTCCTGCTTCCCCACATCCTCCCTGACACCTGATCTTTTTTTCCTAACTTTTCTAATGTTTACCATTGTCATCTCATTGCTATGTTAATTACTGATGAAGTTAATCAGTTCTTCGTAAACTCATTAGCCATCTAGTTTCCTCTTCCAGGAAATGCTCATTTCCCTCCATTAGATTTCCTGTCTTTGTCCTGTTAATTTGCAGCATCTTATATTCTAGAGCCTATTCCTTTGTTGGGTTAGACAGCGTTCATTACCTCCTCCCAGTCTGCAGCAACACGTTCGTTAACCACGGCTCTAGTGGCCACATTTGAACAGCTATATTTAATTTTGATGTAGTCAAGTTCACCAATTTTTGTCATGTGATTTATGCTTTTGGTGTCTTATTAAAGAAGTCCTTACCACCTTTAGGTCAAAAAGGTAGTCTTTTTTACATTCTTCTATTGAATTCATAACATTTTCTTTCACATTTCGGTCTTTCCTGAGTCATTTTTGAATGTGGTTTGAATTAGAGCTACAACTTTATTCAGCTTCATCCAGTGAGCCAGTTACCCCAACAGCACTACTAAATAATTCATTTTTTTTTCCTCCGCTGAATACTGGTGCCTCCTTACCATAGACTATGAATCTCTTTCAGAGTTATTTTCTTTATCCCAGTTGTCTATTTGTCTGTTCCTGCACTAGTATCCCACTATCTTTATTACCACATCTTTGTAATGTCTTGATATGGAACAGGGCAAAGTTTTCTTTCTTTACTCTTTTACTTTTCAAAATTATCTTAGCTGTTTATGTAGCTTTATTTTTCTAAAGATCCAGAAAGATGAAATTTTATTAGAATTGAGTACAATTTAAAGAATTAATGCAGGGGGAATTGACATCTCAGCACATACATAAACATGTACTGGGGTTTGGCCAGGCGCGGTGGCTCACGCCTGTAATCCCAGCACTTTGGAAAACCGAGGATCACGTGAGGTCAGGAGTTCGAAACCAGCCTGTTTCTACTAAATACAAAAAATTAGTCAGGCGTGGTAGCTCATACCTATAATCCCAGCTACTTGAGAAGTTCAGGCAGGAGAATCGCTTGAACTCAGGAGGCAGAGGTTGCAGTGGGCTGAGATCGTGCCACTGCACTCCAGCCTGGGCAATAAGAGCAAAACTCCATCTCAGAAAAAATAAAATAAAATAAAACCATGTACTGGGGTTCTACTTATTTAGGTCTTATTTTATCTGAATTTTTCTCTGCAAAGATCTGGCATATTTTTAGGTTAATTTCTAGATACTCCTAAGGTGGGAATGGGGTGGGCTATTAGGAATTATAACTTGAGTTCTATTATATTTTTCTAGTAGGTTATTGCTAATACAGTGGAAACCCCTCCTTTTTTTCACTTTTTTGAACATCATCTTTATCAGAACAAAAATTTATAAATAGTAAGAAATACTCATTTTAATTGTAGGATTTAATGAGTTTTGATAAACATATACACCCACATGATTATCACTACAATAAAAATACAGAACATTTCTATCACCCCAAAATATACCCTCATGCCCCTTTGCAGTCAATTTCTATTCCTTCCACACACCCAAGGAATCCCCTGATTTACTTTCCATCACTACAGATTAGAATTGCCTTTTCTAGAATTTTATTTTCCACTTTTTCTTTGGTAGTATATGGAAATACAATTCATCATTGTATACTGACCTTGTGTTATGAAATATTATTAAATTGGTACATTAGTTTCAGTTGCTTGTTTAGAGACTTCTCAGGATTTTTTTATATAATTATGTCATTTCCAAACAGAGTCTCACTTCTTCCTTTCCAATCTGTATGCCTCTTATTTTAAACATTTCTTGTCTTATTGCACTGCCTAGGACCACCATTACAGTACTGAACAGACATGGTGAGAGATGTTTATCTTTGTTTGTTTTCAATCTTAAGGAAGAAGTTTTAATCTCTCACTATTAATATAATGTTAGCTGTAGGTTTTTTTGTTTAGAAGACCTTTATCACTTTTAAAAAGTTCCTTTCTATTTCTAGTCTATTGAGATTCATTATCATGAATGGGTATTAAATTTTATCGAATGCCTTTTCTATATTTACTGAGATAATCATATGAGATTTCTACTTTATGCTCTCTCTCCCAGGCTGGAGTGCAGCGGCATGATCTTGACTCACTGCAACCTCTGCCTCCTAGGTTCAAGCCATTCTTCTGCCTCAGCCTCCCAAGAAGCTGGGATTACAGGCATATGCCACCACACCCAGCTAATTTTGTATTTTTAGTAGAAATGAGGTTTTGCCATGATGTTTTATTCATTTTTTAATGTTAAACCATCTTGAATTCCTGGGATAAACCACACTTGCAAACAATATATTTTTCCATTTTATACATTAATAAAATAGAATTACTAACATTTTGTTAAGCATTTTTGCATCTGTGTTTGGGGAGGATATTGGTTTGTGATTTTCTTTTCTTTTTTTTTCTTTGAGACGGAATTTCACTCTTGTTGCCTAGGCTGGAGTGAAATGGCGCGATCTTGGCTCACTGCAACCTCCGCCTCTTGGTTTCAAGTGATTCTCCTGGCTTACCCTCCCAAGTAGCTGGGATTACAGGCATGTGCCATCATACCCAGTTAATTCTGCATTTTTAGTAGAGACAGCGTTTCTCCATGTTAGTCAGGCTGGTCTTGAACTCCTGACCTCAGGTGATTCGCCTGCCATGGCCTCCCAAAGTGCTGGGATTACAGGCATGTGCCACCACACCCAGCTAATTCTGCATTTTTAGTAGAGACAGCGTTTCTCCATGTTAGTCAGGCTGGTCTTGAACTCCTGACCTCAGGTGATTAGTCTGCCACTGCCTCCCAAAGTACTGGGATTACAGGCGTGAGCCACTGCACCTGGTGATTTTCTTTTCTTATAATGTCTTTGCTTTGTTTTCATACTCAGGTAATGCCAGTTTCACCACATGAACTGGGAAGTGTTCTTTCTTACTCTCTTTTCTGAAAGAATTTATTTAAGATTGAAGTTGTTTCTTCCTTAAATATTTGTTAGACTTCACCTGCGAAACCATCTAAGCTGAGATTTTTCTTTGTGGGAAGATTTTTAATTACAAACTTATTTTAAAAATTGATTTAAGGCAACTTATGCTTCCTATTTCTTCTTGAGTTTATTTTTTTTCGTAATTTGGGTCTTTTAGGTAATTTTTTCATTTTACACAGGTTAAGTTAAATTAGCATAATATTGCTCATAATATTCCCTTATTATCCTTTTAATGTCAGTAGTATCTACGATAGTGTCTCCTTGTCTATTTCTAATACTAGTTATTCCTGTCTTCTTTTTCCTTCACCAGTCTGGATTTAAGTTTATTTTGTACTTCCTGTCTTAGTTTCTTATGATGGAAGTTTAGATCACTGATTTTAGAAATTTATTCTTCTCTAACAGGAGCACTTAAGGTTACAAATCTCCCTTTAAACACTGCTTTAGCTGCATTCTACAAATTTTAGCTTGTTCTGTTTACATTTTCATAAAGCTAAAAGTATTTCCTTATTTGCCTTAAAACAAGAAATAATTGGGTTCAGTCTGACAATTTTTGCTTTTTAATTGCAGTGTTTGCATAATTTACATTTAATATAATTGACAATGATTGGGTTTAAGTATACCAGTTTGTAATTTCTTTCCTTTTTTCCCATCTATTATTTATTTCTTTTTTCTCATTTCCTGCCTTCTTTCAGATCAATCAAGTATTATTTCACATTACATTTTATCTCTACTAATAGCTTATTAACTATAACTCTTTGTTTTATTCTTTTGTGGTTACTCTAGAGTTTACTATATACACATTTAACCTGTCGTCATCTGTCTTCAAACAATATTATCCCACTTTGCATACAAAAACCTTACAAGAGTATACTTAAATTTCTCCACTCCCATCTGGTGCACTATTTTCATAATACATTCTCCTTCTACATGTTATAAATTGCTCAATAAATATTTATTAGTTTGATTTTAAAAGTCAGTTATCTTGGCCGGGTGCGGTGGCTCACGCCTATAATCCCAGCACTTTGGAAGGCCAAGGTAGGTGGATTGCTTGAGCTCAGGAGTTTGAGACCAGCCTGGGCAACATGGCAAAACCCTGCCTCCACCAGAAATAAAAAAAATTAACTGTGTGTGGTGGTGCATGCCTGTAGTCCCAGCTACTTGGGAGGCTAAGATGGGAGGATTGCTTGAGCCTGGGAGGTTGAGGCTGCAGTGAACTGAGGTAGTGTCATTGCACTCCAATCTGGGTGACAGAGTGAGACCCCTTCTCAAAAAAAAAAAAAAAAAAAAAAAAAAGTCCATTATCTTGTAAATAAGTTTTTTTAATTAGAGAAATTATTTTACATTTGCTCACATATTTACTATTTCTGGCACTCTTCTCTTTTTTAATGTAGATACAAGTTTCTGGAAGTGCAAATCTGTAGGCAATTTATTCTTTCAACTTTTATTTGTCTAAAACAGTCTTACTTTTACATTAATTTTGCCGAACATAGAATTCTATGTTTTATTATCTTTTGGGTTCCACACATTCTGAGGAGAAATCTGCAGCTATTCTTTGTTCCTCTGCACATATGCATTCTCAAATTAGGTAATATTGCCCTAAGGAAGGGGGAGTTGGTTCTTGGGGAGGGGACAAAACAATTACTTTTTAATGTACAAAACACAGATAAACATACAGTACATAAATAGATATACAATATAACCATGGTATTAACATTTCATGGAAAGGTACAATTAGGGGTCAAATGTCTTTTTAAGGGCGTCTGGGGGCCAGGCGCCGTGGCTCACGCCTGTAATTCCAGCCTTTTGGGAGGCCGAGACAGGCGGATCACATGGTCGGGAAATGGAGATCATCCTGGCTAACATGGTGAAACCCCGTCTCTACTAAAAATACAAAAAATGAGCCGGGCATGATGGCATGCACCTGTAGTCCCAGCTACTTGGGAGACTGAGGCAGGAGAATCCCTTGAACCAGGAGGTGGAGGTTGCAGTGAGCCGAGATCGCACCACTGCACTCCAGCCTGGGTGACAGAGTAGGACTCCATCTTAAAAAAAAAAAAAAAAAAAAAAAATCTCCTGGGGAAAGGGCAATAAACAAAAAAGTGATTAGGAAATATAATCTGTATATAATTTGGGGTTTTTGGCTGTTTTAAATATTTTATCTTTATCATTGTTTTTCGGCAATTTTATTATGATGTACCTTTAGTTTTCACTGTAACTATCCTGCTTATAAATCTTTTACTTTCTTGAATCTCTGAGTTTATAGGTTTTATCAAAAATTGTATCATTTTGGCTACTGTGTTTTCAAACACTTTTTATGTCCTCCTCACTCTCAGACTCCTCTTTCTAAAACTACAGTCTTGTATATGTTGGATTCCTTGATGATTTCCCAAAAGATCAGAACCATTGGATATTAAGATATTTGATAGTGTCCTATAGAAGTTCTATTCATTTTTAATTAGTCTTTTTCCCCTGTGCTTCATTTTGAATAATTTCTATTGCTATGTCTTCGTAGCAAAAGGCCTTTCGCTATTTTTAATCTACTGTTAATCTCACCCAGTATTCTTTTTTCATTAATATATTGTATTTTATTTAATCTCTAGATATTCCTTTGTGTTTAAAAAACATATATTTTTCATTTTTCTCACCATTGTGTTTATACCTTCCTTTAAATCCTTGAGCTGCTTTAAAGCCCTTGATTGCTAATTCCATCATCTCTGTCATTTTCATGTTTGTTTCTTTTGACTTTTATTTTCTTTCTCAGCTATGGGTTATATTTTTCTGCTTTTTAACATTTTAACTAATTTTTTATTGAATATTGGACATTGAGAATTTCATATTGTTAGGTGCTGGATTTTATTGTTTTTCTTCCAGAAGGTTGGGTTTGTTCTGGAAAACAAGCAGTTTAGGTACTTGCAGATCAGCTTGGTTCTTTTGAGGCTTGTGTTTAAGTTTTTGTTGGAGCAGGGTTAGCGTAAACTTTCCTCTGGGCTAGTCTAGTTTTCTTGTTAAGGTCTGACTCTTTTAGCTACTCTACTGAAAATTTCAGGTGTTCAAGGACTCTCTTCTTTAGTTGATGAGAACTCAAGTGTCTCTAAGCAGGATATGAACTCCAGAAATTGATTGCCTTACAGGTCCCCAACATTCTTTGCCTGGATTCATGGAGTTTTATTTTACATGTGCACATTTTAGTAGTCAGCAGAAACTCATGGAATTATTTCTTTATGTACCTCCCCCTCTTGGGTTCTCTGCCCCCACAAATCCTGGTCTACTCAGTCTTATCAAACTCTGAACTGTTTCCCACTTAGTGAGGCAGCCATGTGCTGCTTGGGGTCCCCCTCCCCGTGGTCTGTTCCAGAATGCTCCTCCAGGCAGAAGGCCAGGGACTATGGAACTTACCTCATTTGTTTTTCTTTTTTCAGAGATCACAGTCCTGTGCTGCCTGTTAGTCAATGCCTGAAAGCAGCTGTTTCAAATATTTTATCCTGTTTTCTAGTTGTTTATCATAGGACAGTAAGTCCAGTCCCAGTTACTTCAACATGACCATACGTGGAAGTCAGAGATGACTTTTTTCATTAAGGTATATAAATTAATCTTGCATCCAACAATCTTGCCGAATTTGTAATTCTTATGAGTTTTTCTGTTGATTCTGCTGGGTTCACTGTGGAAATGTACATTATCACCTGCGAATGAGGGTAGTTTTCTTCTTTCCATTTCTGTTTTTTCCTTTTCTTATATTGCAGCATTAAACAGGATACTTGGTACTATTTAGTAAAATGACAGCATGTATCTTTATCTTGTTGTCGATCTTAATGGAATATATTCGAATGTTTTTCATTAAGTTTAACTTTTGTACACGTTCTGGCACCAAACATGTATCAAGTTAAGGAAAGATTTTTTTAAATTACTTTTTTTGTGAATTAAAAAAAATCATAATCAGGTGTTAGATTTTATTTAAAACATATTCCGGATCTATTGAGATAACCATATAATTCTTCTTAGGATATTTTCTTTAGTACATTAATCTAGTGAATTACATTAAGAGCTTTTCTGAGGTTAAGCCATCTTTATACTGTGAAATATACACTACTTTGTCATTATTATTTTAGTTACGTGATTGGATCCTGTTGGCTAATGTTTCTCTAGAATATTGTATTTTTCTGTTCTTATCTACTTTTTCAATCAAGGCATATTTCTGTCATAAAATATATTAGACAGCTTTTCCTCTTTCTGCTTTCTGAAACAGCTTGTGTAAGGAAGGAATTATCTCTTACTTGATAATTTAATAGAACTTACTTCTAAAACTGATACTGGGACCTAGAATGGAGAGTTATTTGATCACTGTGCCTATTACTTTATTAGTGATTTCTATTAAATGCTTCTATTTTTCTTATTCCAATTTTGGCTTTTTAATTTTTCTGGCATTTTATTTTTCAAATGTTTTGGGATATTTAAGTTTTCAAATATTTGGGGATATAGTTGTTCATATAGTCTCTAGTCTCTTACTGTATCTAGATATTTTTGTTTTCATTATGTATCTATTTATATATTCTCTTTTTTTGTTTGTTTGTTTTTTTTTGTTTGTTTGTTTTTTGTTTTTTTTTTTTT
>NC_045442.1:20147712-20208371 GCF_002776525.5 Piliocolobus tephrosceles
TCTCGGCCTCCCAAAGTGCTGGGATTACAGGCTTGAGCCACCGCGCCCGGCCGTTTTGGTCTCGATCTCCTGACCTCGTGATCCGCCCGTCTCGGCCTCCCAAAGTGCTGGGATTACAGGCTTGAGGCACCGCGCCCGGCTTATTCTCTCCTTTTTTAAAAAGTCAGTCTTTCATGAGAGATCTTGATGGTGAAAGAACTGCTTGGTATCTTGAGTGGGATGGTGAATACAAGAATCTAAATGTAATAAAACTGCATAGAACTAAGCACACACACACAAATGTGTACAAGTAAAACTGGGAAATTCTGAATAATATAAGTGTACTGTATCAATGTCAATATCATTGTTAAGATATTGCACTGTAGTTTTGCAAAATGTTAGCATTGGGGAAAACTGGGTAGAATACATAGGATCTCTCTATTATTTCTTACAATTAATTGCATGTGAATCTGCAATTCTCTCAACCAAAATTTTAATTAAAAAATCAGTTTTGCCAGAAGTTTGCTGCTTCTTTTTAATCTTTTCAAAATAGCAGCTTGTGGTCTTGTTAGTCCTGTCTTGTTTTATTGTTCTGTTTCATTAGTTTCTATCCTTATTTTCATTATTTCTTTCAACTTTTTTTTTGCAATTTTAAACAGTTTAGATATTTGTTTTCAGTCATTTTAGTTTTTTGCAAAGGTACTTACAGACATAATGTGTCTTCTTTCATCCACTGCAAAAACTTTGATATATAATGTTTTCATTTTCTCTTACCTTTACGTATTTTAGAACTTCCTTTATGATTTCCTCCTTGACACAAGAGTTATTTTATAGTATACATTTTAGATACCTAACAGACATAGTTTCTAAAAACTCATAATTTGATATTGGTTTCTCATTTTTCCCAACATGATTAAGACATTAATGCTAATTCTTTAGAATTTAATGAGGCTTCGTTTATGGCAAATCTATGCCAATTTTTTGTATGTTTCATGTGTGCTCAAAAATGATGTATGCTCTGTGTCAAATGCAAAGTTTTATAAACACCCACTAATTATGTTGCACATGTTTCTGGGCCTTTGTTTTTATTCACTTGTTTGGTTTTTATTTTTGGTCCCATCTGGAAATCTCTGTTTTGTTTCGATCAGTGAATTTAACCTATTTAATATGACTGTTACATTCAGCTAATTTCTGTCACTTTATGCATTTCCATTTATCACACTATGTCAAATCATTTAGAAGCAGAACCTGAGATAAGCATCCTTGTTTAAGTGATTTATTGGAGAAGGACTCTCAGGAGAGGGAAAACAGGGAATCTGGATAGGGCAGGATAAACCACAGAGTATGCTTTTAGCTGGAGATGCTTCCATTCTCAGGGAAGCTGGTGCCCCAACCTGCTAGGCTAGAGTCACCTGATGGTCACCTGCTGCTCCCAGAGAAGATAAAGAGAGCAGCCAGCTTCCCTGGGCAATGTGAGAATGAGGAAAGAACAAAATGAAAAAGCACTTCCAGACCTTGGGGCCTGACCTCTTCCACTTAAGTGCTCCCATTCCTCAGGCTGGGGGCCCAGTCACCTTCTATGTCCTCAGGGCTCCTCACAGTCTGCAAAGGCATTTTCAGTTCCATTCACCTTCCTCTTGCCTCCATGGCATCCGCAGGGCTGGGTCAGGGGAGGAACCAGTAGCCTCTGTCTGTTTGACACCTTGTCAGAAACCAGATGTTCTGCTCTGTTTCCCCCCTCTTTTGTTCCAGATTGTATTAGCCCATTCATACACTGCTGATAAAGACATACCCGAGACTGGGTGATGTATAAAGGAAAGAGGTTCAATTGATTCACAGTTCAGCATGGCTTGGGAGGCCTCAGAAAACTTATGATCATGGTGGAAAAGGAAGCAAACACATCTTCACACAGCATCAGGAAGGAGAAGACTGAGCATAAAGGGGAAAAGCTCCTTAAAAAATCATCAGGTCTTGTGAGAACTACTCATTATCACAAGAACAACATGAAGGTAACTGCCCCCATTATTCAATTACCTCCCACCAGGCCTCTATCATGACATGTGGGGAGTATGGGAACTACAATTCAAGATGAGATTTGGGTGGGGACACAGCAAAACCCTATCAAGATTCTTCCAAGGACACGGGTTCAGCTTTGGTAGGTGAATTGGAGGCTAGATTGAGTGACAGCCTGCACTTGGAGGAGCCTCATTTTTTGCAAAATTGGTCCCTTCTGCCTTTCCCAGCAGGTTCCTCTGTGCCTCAAATGAATAGACTTCTCCTGGGGACCCACAGTCCTTGGATTGGTCCCCACATGCCTCTCTCCCTGGGTAAAGGCTGTTCAGATGTAAGCTAAGAATCCCCCACCAATTGGATCACATGCACTTGCCAAAATGTTTGAAGTGGCCGATAGAAAAAAAAAAAAAAAAACAAAGAAAAAGAAAAAAGAAAGAAAGAGAAAAGAAAAAGAAAAAAGAAGGAAATAGATCATATAAAGTTAGGAAAAAAACACAAAGCAAGAGTGATAAGTCAAATACATGAAGAGGTCAAATAATTCTTTCAACAAAGATTGTTGGACTTGAGTCCCAGCTTTACCTGACAGCCAGGGTAAACCAGGTGGGTGCTGGGTCGCATTCTTCAACTGGAGATTATCACTGAATGTTAATCCAGTAATAATCCAGTGTTTGTTGATGGAAAATCGACAAACATTTCTCATTTTAAAAATCCCTGTTTCTCAAAGGCCTATGTATCTTTAGCCAATTTGGTTAAACTCCTCTTCTTTTATCTGGATTTTCTTCAAACTCTTCAAAAGAATAATCACTAGCGTTCTTCTTGAATTCTCTTCCTGCTGACAAAATGGCCAATTGATGAGTTGTTCAAGCACCTGCTATGCTCCGAAAGTGTTCAGAGCTGTAGGGGGTGCTGTCAACATCTCAGAGAGGTACATTGAGGGTTCCAGCAGAGACTCCAGGCTCAGCAGGCTTTGGTTTGTCTCCCAGCTCTGCCTCTGAAAAGTTGTGGAATCTTACTTAAGCTCTGGGCCTCTAGGTCCTCATGTAGAAAATGTGAGTAAGAAGAATGCCCACCTCATAGGGTTGCTGTAAGAATTCAATAAGGTGAAGAATACAGAGCACACAGCGACGGGAAGTCGAGTTAAATATCATCATCATCATCCCAGCAAGAGCTGCCATTGACTGGCTGTTATTAGCGCTGGGCCCTGTGCTAAGAGCCTCTCATTTGGTTCCTCATTTAGGCCTCCCAGGAGCCCTGGGAGCTGGCAAGCATTTTAATAATGAGAAAACTACATTATGACTCTTACCACGGGAGGAGTCTGCAGGTAACCTCTCGGTCGAAACAAGCAGAAGCTGACATCCAGAGAGAGGAGAGCTTGCTGTGATTTCTCAGGGCACAACCAGCCCTGTTCCCAGCACCTGGAACATCTGGAACATCTCTGCTTCTTCTTTCTGCTTCCATTTTATTATTGGGTTAAAAAAATAAAATAAGAAGATGTACCTTCACTGTCCTTTTAATAAGAGGAGGCCTTTGCTTTTCTGGGTGGAAGGTGTAGTATTGCGCTCAAATGATATGTTTGTGGTTGTGTGTGTGTGTGTGTGTGTGTTGTCTCCTCCTGGAACAATTTATTTCATACCTTAAAGCCTTGTGCTGGGTTTTTTTTGTAACAAACTATCCCCATTTCACAAGTAGCCTCAAGCAACAATTAGTCCTGCATGTAATTTCTAAATCAAATGGTGGGTTTGGGTGAGAACCGTGCTGAGCAGTTTGGAAGCAGATGTAGCCCGAGGTGAAGTCACTCCCTGTGTTTGAGGGGAATCTGGGAGGGCATGGAGGGAAGGAGGGCAGGTGCACAGCCTGGTGTATGGCCCAGGGCTCTAAATTGGGAACCCTCAAAGACATGCCTGACAAATTCCCCGGAACCTGTTCATATGTTACCTTAACGTGGCACAAGGTACTTTGTAGGTGTGCTTAAGGTTAAGGGCCTAACATGGGGAGATTACCCTGGATTATCTGGAGATCACAATCTAATCACACAAGTCCTTAAAAGGGGAGACCCTTTCCTGACTGCAGTTAGAGAATGTGACCACGAAGAGCTGTCTGAGAGAAGCAACATAGTTGGTTTTGAAGATGGAAGAAGGAAGGAAGCCATGAGCCAAGGAATGCAGGTGGCGCTAGAAGATTGAGACGGCAACGGAATGACTTTCTACCCTGCAGCCTCTCGAAGGAACACAGCCCTGCTGGCATCCTGACTGTAGCCCAGTGAGACCCGTGTCTGGCTCTTCAAAGATACGAAATGTATGTTGTGTTCAGCCACTAAGTCAGTGGTAATTTGTTACAGACGCGCAGAAAATGAACATAGCCTGGTCCCAGCTCTGCCTTTGATTAGCCCTAACGCTTTGGCCATGGCATTGAACTCTTTGTGAGCTGTGGTGCCTTAATCAATAAAATGGGGACGTATTCATGTTTTATCACCCAAAACACTCTAAGCCTCGCCAGTCCATGGGGACTGGTAAAGTCAGTTTAATGACAACATACAAACGTGTGCCACTGCCCTGGACCTGAGTCAGTGGGCACCTGGCAAGCCTCTTCCCTCTGTCCCAGAAGACAGAGGACCTACCTCCCAAGCATTATGAGGAAGTACGTCATTTCCTTTCTCTTCCTGGGTTTCATTTCTTCTCATTTGTAACCTGAAAGTGTTGAACTAGATGATTTCTAAGATTCCTTCAATCACTAAAGATCTTTCACATACAATTGTATCTTTCTTTCATTTTCTGAAGACATTTTAGGACTTTATCCCAACTCAGGGCCATTGTGGCAAGTGTCAGTTTTCTCTGTACAAGGCTGTCATTGTAGACTGCAGACTCTTGAGTGAATCTAAACTCAGACTGTGGCAGAGCACAGAATTTGTTTTGAAATGTGTAAATAAATTTTTAGTTTGTAAAGAGGAGAAGTAAAAATAGCTCTACCCACCTTTCTGATGAACATCCGGAGATGGAAACTATGGCTTGAACACGTACAAGTGGTGCCAGGCATGAAAGTGGAATGGGGTGGGGATGAGGTGGGAAACCAGGAATGCAAAGGAGTCATCTTCCTCCAACCTCGACAAGAGTAAAGTTCACCTGCTGTGCTACTTCCTCAGGTTAGTGTAAAAAGACACAGGGAGGTCTATGCGGACCTATTCTATAAAAGTTGCATGTGACTCTTTCTTTTCCCTCCTTCCTGAGTGTAAGCTCAGCCTTCAGGCTGATGCCATCATGTCAAGAGAAAAGTGAAGACCAGAGACGAAATGTGACTGGTCTAAAGTCACACTTTCTTCTCTGATAGCCAGTCATTCATCTAAATCATGCCCCTTGTATCAGTCAGGATGGGCTAAGTTATGCTATAGTAACAAACAGCCCCCAAACACAGTGAGTTAAAATAACATACTTTATCTCTTTGCCCATCCTCCAAGTTCGTCATGGTTGGCAGGGGGTTCTGTTCATTGTAATCACGGAGGGGCCTAGAGTGGCAGAGCAGCTATCATTTCAAACAATATGGTCACTGTATCAGAAAGAATGAGAGGGCTTTGGAGGGTCTAGTGCTCTGGCCCAAAAGTGACACAGGTAACGTCTGCCCACACTCATTTGTCAGAACTAACCACAAGGCTACACAGGGACAACAAAGGAAGTACAAGTCTAGCATGGACGGCAAAGAGTTGAGAATATTTGGCAAACAGCGTACAGCCTATACATTGGTCCTTTGGGCCCCACCACCCTTCACGCTACCTCCTCTACAAAGCCTCTCCTCATCCCCATAGACTGCATTCTTATAATGCACCAACACTATATAAATGCTTTACAAATATCACTGAATCCTTAAAACAATCCTTTGTGGTCATTACAACTTATTTCCCTCATTTTATAGTTGAGGACATGGAGGCACAGAGAGGTTAAGCAACTTCCCCAGGGTCACAAAGCTACCAAGTGGTGAAATGGGGACTCAAACTCAGGTTATCTAACCCAAGGGTCCAAGTGCATAATAACTACACTATGCTGTGTCTTGTTGCACCAGCAGAGAGGGTCCCTTACCACTGTGATTCTAACAGCTCAACTCAGTAACTCTGTGCTCAGCAGGCTCCTGTAGGGCCCACCATTTTTTTTTTTTTTTTTTTTTTTTTTTTTTCTGTAGCACCTTAAACTTTGTGCCCAGTTTCCTTTTCTGTCAAAACTTACCTGCCCTGTGTCCCACCCACTTCCTTCAGGGACTTGCTGTCTACAGATCAGATAACTTCCAGAGAGCTGGGAGATGCCAAAGGTAATGATTTTCAGTGTTGACAGCTTTATCCCAGGCTGGCCCAAAGCAGATAACACACCTGGGGTGGCAGTGAGTGGGTGGTACAGGTGGCTTAGCGCGTGGCAATGCAAATGCACACACTCTATGTGGCCCTATTTGGAGCAATATCTTCTAGGAATCAACTTGAAGATCAGCCAGAAGGTGCCTTGCTCCAGCCTGCAGGCGCCACGAGATGGCAGCACTTCTGAACATTCCAGATGGGCCCAGGGCCGCCCACTGGGGCGCTGGGGGGCCTTGGCCCCGTGTCAGGCGCACATCCTCCCTTAGTTTAGGAGGATTAAGAGTCCCGACCCTGGGATGCTCTCGTCTTCAGCCAGAGACAGAGAGAAGAGAGCCAGAGCAGAAGGGCTGGATCTGCCTGGTGCACATTCAGCTGTTTCAACAAAATCAGTCTTGAACCCGAGTGCCTGTTGGCCAGTGGCCAGATTGGAAGTTGGGCTGGATTGTCTTTGTTTATCTGAGAAATGAAGGCTTTTGGGCCAGACGTTGTGTGGGGGCCAAGGAACTTTGTGGCGCTTTAGAAAGTTCGTCCCTGCCAGTCTCAGTCTGTGTGCCCTGGAGGACTTCATCTATTGGGCATGGCCAGGCACCGACGCCAGCATTCAGGTTCCCACCCCACTGCTACCCTGCACATCTGCTCCCATCATTATTTGGTGTGAAATAATGGACAGCTTTTTTTTTTTTTTTTTTTTGCCGTGAAAACTCTTCCTGGTATCTGACTTACATACCTCATTCATTCATTCACTTTTCAACAAAGATTTATTCAGCACCTTCTATGAGCCTAGTGTTCTGCCAGGTCCTGGGGACACAAGAATGACTCTTCTGCTGTCAGGGAGCTTGCATCTAATGGGAGGGGTAGAATTAATTAATCAAGATTAATCAAGAAGTGTTGTGTAGTGTTCTCACTTATAAGTGGGAGCTAAACATTGAGTATTCCTGGATATAAAGATGACAACAGTAGACACTGGGGACTAGAGGAGCAGGGACGGAAGGGACCAAAAACTCACTACTGGATACTATCCTCACTACCTGGGTAACAGGATCAATCGTACCCCACACCTCAGCGTCACGCAAAATACCCATGTAACAAACCTGCACATGTACCCCCGAGTCTAAAATAAAAGTTGAAATTACTTTCTTTTAAAGTGGCTATGTAGGAAAAGTGTAGGGTGTTATAGTGGGGACTCTAAAAGATTCATCACTTATTAGCTGTTGACCTTGGTGTGTGGTCTCTGAGTTTTGCAAGAGGATTAAAGAATTAATACATGTGAGAATGTGTGGCATAGTGTGGATTCCAAATGAGTACTGCCTGCTATTTTCATTACTGCTATACACCTACAGCGCCAGGGGGTACTACTCACACGGACTACACATGCAACTGATGTGGCAGCCTTGACTTAACCTCTCAGAGTCTCATGTCCTCATCTGTAAAAAGGAATAATATTATCGGTATCACCATGGGACTGTGGTGGGCATTAATGAAGTATGGAAAGAGTGTTAAGTATTGAGCTGGGTACCTGGTATCTGCTATGATTATTGGATCTAGACGCCACAATGATCGAAGCCAAATATACAGGCTTGAACCGGCATTTGGAGTCATAACTAAAGCCCCAGGCTGCCTTTCAAGGTGTGTGTTTGGCTAAATGATGGCCAACTTTCATCTAATAACTCCTTCCTCTTTCTACTACCTGAAGGAGTTGTTCAGCGAGTTAACTCAACTGAGTATCAGTGCTATCAGATGCTATCTAAGACCATTCAAGATACAGTCAGTGCCCATCTCGATATAGCAGAAAAAGGACTTGTCCAACTATCTGGTGAGTTAAGTCAGCAGAGAGTCAGCCGGGGGAGGAAGGAAAGGAGGCCACTATCTTGGCTGAGTGCCTTCTATGGTGGGGCTACGGGTCCTGATACACATGACCTCATGTAACCCTCAGGGCAGCCCTGAGACAGAGGCCCTTTTATTAGCATCCCCATTTTACAGATGAGGAAATGGAGGCCAAAGGCCACACAGCAAATATGTGATGAAACTTGGCTTAAACCCAGGTCTGTCTGACTCCAAAGCCTGAAGTCTCTTCACAGCACAAAGCTGTTAAGTGGTTTGATGAAATCGACTAGAATGTTACTACTTAGCTTGTCTCAAAGCCAAAAAAAAAGGCACGTAAATGTTTGTTGAATTGGGCCAATGTCCAATTCAGTCCAAATGGGCCATCTGTCAGCTCCATGTGTGAACAAACTAGGATGCTAGAAAACTATGAAATGGCTATTCTACCAGCTTTTATGATGATGTTTGCTTCTGCCCAGCCCACGCTCAACTTCCCCTAGGTGAGCTGACTTGGGTGGGTGGATTGCTAATCTGTGGGACAGGGGGTCCCTGAGGGCTTGGACCCCATTCCAGCACTGTTCCCAGCTCATCTGAGCTTAAAGAAGATCTCATTGTCTCAAGTCAATCAGGGGTGAAGTTAACCCTGGTAAGACCCCTGAGGGAAGGCCCTTTTGAGGTCTTTACAGGAGAGGGAAACACTAATGTCTCCAAAGAGCTTTCTCTACTCAAGCAGGACAACAGTAACATCTACCAACCCTGCTGAGCTGAAGAAGGTGGGGTCTCAGCTCAGCTCTGCACGCAAGGTGCTGCTGCACTCTTCTGGCCACTTTGGTTTGTAGGACGTCCTGGCAGAGCATTGGTTGAAGTGGTTCTCTAATAAAGAAAAAATTATGTCGCCAGAAAGTTTGAGGTTGGAGGGTTTGGGTCAATGGGGTATCAAGTATGACTCAAACAGCTAACTTATTTTCTCCTCAAGACATATTTGGTAACTTGTAGTGGACATCTGATGTTTCTGCCGGCCCAGCATCCATTCCCACCTCTTCTCATAATAGCATCCTGAGTTTTCCTTTGGGGGCCACCCCTTCCTTACTCTCAGCCTTCTGGTCTGAATTAGTGTGACTCCATTCACCATCTCTGGGGATGGGCATGAGACACCCATCCTCTGAAGCAGTCACTCCTCCAGGGTGTGAAGCCCAGGGAAGACTCACACGTAGGCTTCATACCCTGGAGAAGTGAGTTTCAGAGGTGGTTATGTATCTTCAGCCAGACCCAAAGAAAATCAATCCTGAAGTTTTGCTGGAACTAGGGGACAATGTACTTTCTGTGGAGGCAGCTAAACTGTTTGCCCCTCAGCCTGGAACTGCTGGTGGCCAGGTTGCCCCTACGTGGGGAGAGACACCTGAGACTGAAGCCAGCCCAGAGGAAAGCAGGGAGAAGGGAAGGTAGGACAGAGATTCCCGGTGACATCTTCTAAGTCCGACCATGGACTTTCCCAATTATGTGAGTTAATATATTTCTTTTGGTGTGTACACAAGTTTGAGTTGAGTTTCTGTCTCTTAGACCTGAAAGCATCCTGTGTAATGTAGAAGCATTCCCAAAATAGATCAGTAAATTGGGTGCTGAGATTATAATGACAATCTTATTTGAAATTTATTTGACACTTAATATCAATCGTGATTGTTTTATGCTGTAGATGTAAGAGAAATCATGCTATGAGAAATTTAAGGTGTAATAGAAACCATGCTATGACTAAGCTATACCACAGAAAGTAAACAAAGCAAAACAAACATACTCCACCACATTTTCCAATAAATCCCAGAGTCAGACAAATCTGAATTTGAATTCTTGGAGTCAGACAAATCTGAATTTGAATTCTTGCTCTGTTAATTATCTTACACAACTCTTGTAACTGTCATGGGCCTCAGTTTCTTCATCTGTGATATGGTGATAGCAAGAGTCACTACATCATTGGGTCATTATAGAGGATTATCTAAAATAATAAGAATAGCCAGCCTGCTAACACACCTATGAAACAGGAACTGAGGATTAGAAAGATTAAGTAACTTATTCAAGATCCTCCAACTAATAAGTGGCGGAGCTGGGATTTGAGCCTGGACACTGTGGCTCAGATCTTCTATTCCTGACCTCCATCTTTACCACCTCTTAAAGCTAAAAGAGGTTAAGGAACTTACCCAAGGTCACACCTCATAATAATGCACACCAAGCATTTGTCCTACAGCCTGACACATAGTAAATTTTAACAAATGTCAAGGAGAACAGAGAAGGGAGAGTATTAACTAGTTGGTTACACTCCAGGGCAGGACCCTGTCTGCAGTAGTTGGGCCATGAACGAGACTTGGCTCGAGGCTCGACTCTGTCACTAACCTGACATGTGAACTTCTGAAAGTTCCTTGCTTCTCTTCTCTGGTCTTTGGTTCCTCACATATACCTTGAGGGGTCTGAGGTGTTAATCTCCAAGGGCCTGTCCACCATAACCATCTATTGGCCCAGGGATCAGAAACATTTCTTGCAACCAAGGAGACGGAGACTGCACACTGGGTTTAGTGAGGATTTTTTCACAAAGGGGCTGGAGTAGAGCCTCCACTCTCCCTGAAGGTGTGAGCCCAAGGCCGCGTGCCCCTGGCACCACACTGCTTCCAGTATGGATCTTCTCTCCTATGTTCCCCATCTTTCTCTAACCTAGTCATTTCCAAAGTTATGGAAAAAAATTAGGACCAAAATTTGGCCATCTCTGAAGCAGATCAAGGAAGGGCCAGGCCAGGCCAGGACCTCAGCCTCTCAATGTGTTGAATCTGCCTTGTTTCCATGACTAGCTTGCAGCCTGTTTCCTGATCATCTTAAAAGCTTTCTATCACATCTGAAAAATGCTTCCTAAATGGCAACAAACTTTCCCAGAAAAAAATGTAAGTGTTTTGATGAGTTAAGTGTTAATGAATCAAAGCCATATGGATTAAATATCCCCTGAGACACACTCAGTATTACCCATTAAAGACAAATGCTTAGGGACAGTATGGGCTGGGGGTGCAAGGGTTGAAGAGCCTAGGGACTCACTTGGACCTTCTTCTGTGTCCCTTAGCAACAGGGCCATTTATTCCACTGTGTGCACAGCCCCAGAGTCCCACTAACTCACATTTAGTATGAGTCCCTCTAAGTCACACTTAGCATAAGTCCCCCTAATTCACACTAAGTTTCTAATGAATGAATGGGTAATCTTAGGCTGGAGCTCAATGAAACCTTGGAGGAAAAATTCAAGTAGCCAGGGGCACCCTGTTTTGGCTGTTCTTGCCGTGAGAGTCTCTCTCTGAAAAGTGGCACACTTGTTTAAGGTAGTAAACAATCTTGAACAAACAAGTTGGTCTGTTCATTCATTCAAAGGACACTTATTGAGCACCTAATTTGTGTTAGAAACTGCAAAGTAATGGGGGAAAGAAGAATTTAAAAAGAGAGGGCAAAGTGATGATGGCATAGTCCCCACCCTAGTTTCTCTCTCTCCCTCATCATGATGTCATGGCCTCCTGCTGCTTCTCAGTGGGTCACCCTTGCATTCAGTGACACAAGACTCCCTGCATAGAGGCTTTCAGACCAGCTTAGGCAATTTTCTCAAGGCTTTGGTTGAGTCTGGGAACATACAGGATGGCAGCTTATCCATTCTTGTGCTGCACGAATGCACTGCCTGCTCATCTTCTACCCAAACACCAAGGCAACCACCTAATTGGTCATCCTGTATGTCCTCTTCCAACCCACTCTCCATCCATCCAACCACCAGAACAACCTGCCTAGACCTCAAATGTGACCCCATCATTCTACGGCACTTTGCAGAGAGCCAGGACTCCGAAGGGGTCTACTTGGTTAAACCTAAGCTCCATGGCATGGCATGGCAGGCAGGGTGCTCTGCGGGAATAGCCCCATCACACACTCTCAAACCTCTTTGTTCATCCCTCCCCACCTGATGGGTTGTGTTCTGGCACTACCAAAGTGCCTGCAGTTATCACTCCCATGTATCCCAGGAAGCCTCTCTCTCTCCTTTTGTTTATGCTGAGCTCTCTGCCATTCATCTTTGCCTCATTAACTCGAGCTCCTGAGCCCTGTTCTGAGGAAGACTGGTTCTGCAAGATGCTGAAGCTTTTGTTCTATGAAATGAAGGGGTTCCGTGGTCAGAAAAAGTTTTTAGAAGTGCAGAGTTAGAAAAAGTTACATGGGATTTTTATTGCAGGACTTCTTGGAGCCTTTATTATGCCAATGTGCACTGTGGGTCCCTAAGACCAAATCTCATTTGATCACAGAGTCCTATTTGCCTCAAATACTTGTAACTCTCTGCTGTATCTGGGAACATAGTTGAGGAAAGCTGTCCCAGGCAATGACTCACTTTATGACCTGGAACAAGCAAATTAATTTGTTCATTCAAAGAACATTTATGAGTACCTAATTTGTGTCAAACTGAAACGTAATGGAGAGGTAAAGAGGAATGAAACAGAGTCGTGAAAGAGATCGGCTTTTCCCAACTGTATTTTCTCAAACTGTCATACTTGTTCTAGTTCTCAGCAACCTTAGAAGGACAAACACAATATATCTGTAGCCTTTATAGGAAATACATTAGGTAAAAACATATTAGACAAAACCTGCAGAGAAGTTTCTGGAGGGCTTTCAGGTTGACATCATTTGTATGGTCTAAATTACAGTGACAATGCCCTTAGTCACTGGGAGAATGTGGCTAAACCTGCCATCTCGAGGTGGAGGGTGATCTTTAAGAATGCTCCATAAAGGCTTGTGGGTCTTTTCCTAACTTACACCTTGCCTAATTCTCATTTTTCCTCACAAAGTCCGTCTTTGTCATGGGAGATCCCCTCTTCTATTTTTAATCTTTTCATTTTTGTGTCTTTCTTGGACTAAAGACAATTTTGTTTCTTTCTTGTTCAACCCTGTCCACCCAAACTTTCAATACCTTTCCAAAAATATTCAATCACTTTTTCTGCCTACTGTTTTTTGATTCAGTTGGACATTACTAGAAGCAACTGGACTTTATTCTGGTTTCTAAAAACTGGGTTTCTAAGTGTAATGGGCTATTGTTTCGTTGGAAAGAGGAAGATGGAAGGAGAGTACAGTGATCCAGTCTGGCAGCCTTCCCGTAAGAGTTTTAACTTTCCATGACTAGAACAGCAAGGTCCATAAATAAATGAGTTTTCACGACAAAGTGTGAGAGAGCACAGAATCTAGGGCTCTGCGAGGCTCTGGGCACAAGCAGGGTCACATCTGAGCACAGATGACCGTGTACTACACCTTGCCACGCCTCTGCACAGAACCCAGACACATCCTAGCATCTAAGGATTGGGAACTGTGGGCACATCTGGGGTCAGAACCCTTGGACTGGACAGGACTATTCATTCTCATGTGGCCACTGTAAGGCTTATTCAAGAGCATTTTTGAGGTATGAATAAGTGGAAACCAGAAGAGAGAAGAAAGAGGGCTTAAGGATCACAGCTGACAAACCGGACTGTGGCCACTGGATTATCTGCTCCATGAGTGTAGGGGTCCTGCCAGCTGTGACTGCCATTAGATTCAATCACCTAGTACAGCATCTGGCACTTGGGATACATTTCATGAATACATGTGCGTGGAGGAATACCAAACATGTAAGGATTCTTTAGGGGCTGGCATAAGTGCATGGTAGTTTCTTTAAGAGGGGCTCATTTCCAACAGTCAAGGTAATGAGGTCTTGTGCTTTCTAATGTTGTCCTTAAAAGTAATCACAACCAAGTTTGTATCCTGGGATGGTGACAGCTGGGAGAGCTGGAATATATAGACTTTCTTGTACATAGCAAGAATGTATCCAGCCTGTTTAAATGAGCAGTGAATGAATTGAATTGCATGCCAGCCTATTTTTGGGAAGGGAAATAAAACTCATTTTTCAAAGAGTCCATTACAACAGCTGGTGCTGATGTTGCAGCTTAAGAAAGATGAGGCACATTGCCTGCTCATTCAACTCAGCCTCCATTTACAGGTTGGATTTTTGTGTGGATAGGTGATGGTCTTTCTCCAACTCAAACATTATCTTCCCCAAAATGCTTATGGCTGGAAAATTTATGGTTAAAGAATTTAAGATCTTAGAAAAACAGAGTTTGTAGCATAGGTACAAGCAAACCTATGAAAGCCTTTAAAAACAAATTTAAAAGAAAATATGTCCAAAACACATATCTGACAAAGGATTGGTATCTAGAGTATATGTTTTGAAAAGAACTCTCAAATCGCAACAAAAAATAAATCATACAATCTAAGTAGAAAATGGACAAAAGAAATAAACAGATGTTTCAGTAAACAGGATATACAGATGGCAAACAAACACATGAAAAAAATGTTCAATGTCTTTAACTATTAGAAAAATGCAAATTAAATCACAATGAGAAATCACTAACACTTACTATAATGGCTAAAATTAAAAATGGGGACAATACTAAATGCTGGAGAGGATATGGGGAACTGGATCATTCATTCATTGCTGGTGGGAATGTCTACTCTGGAAAACTGTTTGGCAGTTTCTTATAAAACTAACCATGTGGCCAGGCACCATGGCTCACACTTTTAATGTCAGCACTTTGGGAGAGGCCAAGGCAGGCAGATCACTTGAGGCCTGGAGTTCAAGACCAGCCTGGCCAAAATTGTGAAACTCTGTCTCTACTAAAAATACTATATAATTAGCTGGGCATGGTGGCATGCACCGGTAGTCCCAGCTACTTGGGAAGCTGAGGCACAAGAATCACTTGAACCTGGGAGGTGGAGGTTGCATTGAGCCGAGATTGCACCACTGCACTCCAGCCTGGGTGACACAGCGAGACTCTGTCTCAAAAACAAACGAACAAACAAAACTAACCACGCAAGTGCCGTATGACCCAGCTATTATGCTCTGGGGCATTTAAACTCCACAGAAATGAAAACTTGTGTTCACACAGTAAACTGTGCATGAATGATCACAGTAACTTTATTCAGAACACCTCAAACCTAGAAGCAACCCAGATACCCTTCAGTGGGTGAATGGTTAAGTGAACTGTGGTCCATCCATACCATGGCGTGCTACTCACCTGTGAAAAGGAACTGCTGCTGCACAAAACAGCCTGGATGAATCTCTAGAGAATTACACCGAGTGAAAAAAGCCAGTCCCAAAGGTTACATATTATGTGAATTCACTTGCATAACATTCTTGAAACGACAAAGTTATAGACATGGAGAACAGATTAGAGGTTGCCAGAGGTCTAGGATAGGAGGTGAGGTGGGGGTGAGAGGGAGGTGAGGGTGGCTATAAAAGGGCGAGAGGAGGAATCTTTACCTTTGCGGGAGGGAACTGTTTTGTAACTTGTTGTTTTGCTTGTTTGTGTTGTGTCTTGAGTATGGTGGTAGATACAGGACCTACACATGTGATAAAATTGTACAGAACTAAACATGCACATGCTATCACAGGGTGGGAATGCTAGCATCTAGCATCAGAGCCAAGACCATGGAAGCACAGCACACAGCCAAAAGCAACACGATATTGCCCTGGACTTGACTGGGATCCTGCTTGGTTGTGTGGGAAGCTGGAGCAGAAGAAGGAAGGCAGATGTGAGACCCCCAGATATCTCTTGCCTTAGATGGTTATAACGAAGCAGCCAGTGTCAACTTTAAGTTTCAAACGAACTTTTCATTTGGAAACACTCAGGCTGAAATTCTGGAGAAGTGGGTTGTGGTTATGAAGAAGGCACCTCAGAGTGAATCTACAAGCATCATGATTTTTATTTTTCCCAAGGAGAAGAATGGTTGGAGAGAAATAATTGAACCAAGCTAGAGACAACCTGCGGACTAAGAGACTGAATATACAAACAGAAAATGTTCAGACCATGCATAAAAATAGAACTTTGACCCACAACCTGCAGCAACCTCTTATCTACAGCAAACAACCCAGGAAGCCAGTCTGCTGTAAGTCGGATTTATGGGAAGCCAGTTTGCTCTCTCTAGTGACAATCCAGGAAGATAAACAGTAACCCCTATAACAATCTGCCCCAAATAGACGGGACTTGATTAATAACTGACACTTCCCTAATTTTTGTCTCCACTTTCAACTTAAAGACCAACCAGAGAAAACCAAATATGCACCCCAATCAATCAGATAGGATGCCCCCTTTCTATTTATCCCACAAACAGCTCCCCAAAACCAACAGCCTCAAATCTGCACACACCTGAGGCTTCCCTTTTCTCTCTATGAAGCTTTCCCACTCGTCTGGCCTGCCTTTGAGTCTTCGCAAAGGGTGGTGCCTGACTCCCTTGCTATAGTAAGCTCTGATTAAATAGCCTTTGCTTTCCTCACTTGGTTGGTCTTTGTTTATTTCATGCACCTTTCTAGATGTTTGTAGAATAAACAATTTCAAGCAACTAATGGAATCACCTACTTTTCCGACACACCAGTCAGTGACTGGGTGACTGTGGGCTGCTCCTTCCTTCACATGGCTCCATCTCTGGGCTGTTCCATGATGGTTTCACTGAGATCTAGAGACGCCTGAGAGTCAGCATCAGGACCTACTTGGGAGCACAAATGGCGTTTGTGCTTGGCGTCCATTATGCTTGCTTGATGCCCTTGCCCGATCTAGTGGTGCCCACCCTGGACTGGTTGTTAAATGATTTGGATATACTGTCCTTCCCACCAGCCCCCGAGCTAAATTGTTGCCATCCTCCTGGCCCAATTCAACACCATGTTTCCTACTGAAAATTACCATGGAGGATGAACAGTTGTGGGTTGAATTCTAACCTCAGCACTCACTAGAAGGGCAAGCCACACCCTCTCCCTGGTCCTGTCTCTGCTGCTGTAATATAAGGATTGGATTAAATAATTTTTCTCCCATCCATATCTCACCCTGCCCATCTTTCCCTAGCCCTCATGCATGTTGAGCTTTATAGAAGTCTCAGAAGGACCACCCTCAATGGGCTCACCCTTTCGAGAAGGAGGGTGAATTGAGCAAGGGGCATTTCCTCTGCCTGGCTGAGCAGAGGCAAATCCAAGGCAGAATCAAGTTCCTGTTTGTCTGCTGTTCCAAACGGTACCATTTAGGCACCACCAACTCTGAGGCTGCCACGCCCTTCGTTATAATTCACAGCTCACAGACTTTATTCCCCTGAGAACATGTTTTTAAAATTGAATGAATCCAGAGTTCACATATGTTGCCTGAATGCGACATTGTGTGATACCTTTCTCCCACTAACTGTCCAGCCCCCAATTCCCCTAAGAAACTCATTCTCATTGAGTGGCATTAAAAAACAAAACAAAACAAAATCCTCATTCCCACTTAGAGGCCTAAGTCCTGGGGAGCCAGAGCAGAGGAGAGGTTGTCTCCTCTAAAGTTCAGAAATAAAAATGACTTTCTCCTTTCAGCTGCTGTTCCCTGATGTGACTCTGTGATCAGTATCAAATACTCGGTAGCAAGGATTTCTGTAGAGCCTTCTCAGCTAAAATAGATTTAACCTGCCCGTTGCTCTTTGTTAGAGAACAATGCGTGTAACAATAAGGAGCTGCTATATTGTTCGTGCATGAATAGTCCCGATTCTAGATATTTGCTGTTGGGCCCTGTAGATTACCTGCAAAGAATGTCCGGCTCCCTCTGTTGAGAAAGGTTAGGCTACAGGCAAGCACTCCAGGCTGTTTCATGGTAATGAATCAATAGGGGAATGCAATTAATGAAGTCCTATTTCAAAATGGTAGGGAGTCACCTTTTGAAATGAGGTCTGTTTTCTCCAGTCTAATTGCACAGCCCAGGGTGTCTCCAGTTCGAATGGGCCAACTCCATGTGTGAGCAGGGGTTAGGGGCTGGCAGGAGGAGGCAGAGGATGGCAAGCCAGGTTGCTTTGGAGGCTTACTTGGGCAAGCTCTTGAGGAAATGAAACCCATACGGGTGTTATTAACGTGTGGCTTGGAACCAGGCAAGCAACAGAGGCACACTGGAAGGGCAAGAGTGTCTTCAGAGTTTCCCATGCTGTTTTTCAGCTGGACAAAATCTTGGTCATCAGGACTCCCACTATGTGGCTACAGATTGAGTATCTGAGAACCCATGACTAGTGCACCATGGTGTAGGCAGAGAAAAACCCAAGCTTCAGGTCTGGTATGTGTGAACTGCAATTATTAACCAGCAGTGTGACCTTAGGCAAACGATTTAACCTCACTAAGCACCCCTTGTCTCATCTGTCAGACAGGAATATCATCACCACTTCCCCTCAGGGTTCTTACAAGGAAATACGTCTCCGTAGTAGGAACTCAATCCATGGTGTGGCACACGTTGCTAGTTGGCCAATAGCTGTCCATCCCTTCTTCCTTACCAAGAGAGTCCCAGTTTTGTTCTTGATCACAATGTATTCATCCAAAAATAACCCAATTTCTAGTGTCCCTTGCAGTTGGGATAGCCACATGACATAGTTCTGGTCAATGAAAATGGGTATTTGCTGGGTAGGGCTTCTTAGAAAGCTATTATTTCCTCGATTTTTCTTTTTAAAGCAGATTTCACCAAAGTCTTTTCTTTTTCTGAGCCCTCTTCTTCCTTCCTGGAATGCAATCATGATGCCTGGAAGCATAAGAACTGCCATCTTGCAACCACAAAGACAAATCCCATACATGCTAAGGCCAGTGGACAGAAGGACAGAGGGAGTTGGAGGTAATATGAAGTCGTGGAGCAGCTGTACCAGTTCCAGTCCTGACTGCCTCCCTTGAGACCTGTCGTCAGGTGAGAACAATCAATTCCCACATGTTTAAGTCAGTGGCTCTTGAGCTTTATGCTTGGTGCTTATATTTCCTCAGGCCAGCAAAACAGGCCCTTGGAAACTTCCTTGGGGACTGACTAAGGTAAAGGGGAGGAAGACGCCAGAAGACATATTACCAGGGCTCTGGTATTTTAAGACCTCACCACCTTTCCCTTTATCTGTCAACCCATGCACCTGAGCTTTTTTTATTTACATAGGATTCCTGACTTATTAGTAAATCAGGGCTTCTGGGGAAGTGGAGTTAAATTAAGAGAGATCAGAGGCAAAGATAGTCAAGGCACTATATAAATACCTGTCTGCATCATCTAAGATACTAGAATTAATCAACTCCAAGAACAAAGGCAGTGCCCGAATGAAGAAACCGCCTGGCGGAGCTGACTACAGCAACCCTGCCGAGTGCAGGAATGAATATGGGAACCAACAGGCCAAATATAATAACGATAATAAAATTTAAAAAGCTTCTTCCCTAATAAAGAAGGCTTTGCTGAATTCTCATTCCCTGGAGAAATAGCCAAGAGTATTCGGCTTGTCCAAAGGGACTTCAGCGGAAACTTGGGAGTAGTATAGACACATCTTCACAAAGATTTGGATGGGGCCCCTTGAGCCAATAGGAGAGCTAGGAGGGGCTTTCTACTGACCTTTGAAGGTCAAGCTCCTGACCCCACAGCTCTGGGCAGTGTGGCTCAGAGGCTGCCTCTCCAGGAGGATCCTGGAGTAAAAGTGAGTCACAAATGAGCTAATCACCATTAATGTGTCGGCTGAAACTGCCAGTCTGACATCCCTCCTAATGGCTGACAAATGTCAGGGTGACTTGTGTGCTTTTTTTGTTAATTAAATTGGTTAATTAGGTCCCAGAGGCCTAACTGCTAATTATGAGCTGCAGCCGAATATGAGCTTAAAAAAAAAAAAAAAAAGAAAAAAGATGCAAGGAAGTTAAAACAAAAGAGAAAACACACACACACACACTCTTACACACACACACTCACACACAAACACACATCCCCAACTCCTTTGTGTTCTTTACAATCTATACTGTTACCTTCTCTTAATTTCTGACCTGCCACATGTTACTACCTTCTTGATGTGTTCAAAAAAGAAAAAAGAAGGTAAGAAAAACTCCAATTCTGCCTTTTTCCACAAGAAGCATCTGCTCCATCAGTACCTTGTTCATTAATTTTCTGCCAATTAGCAAGGAAAAAAAGGTAGAGGGGGAGGGGGAGAAAAAAGTCCAGATTTGCAGCCTAATGCATTACCTTGTGAAGATCATGTTTTCAAAAGTGACATGTTCCCTCTCTTTTGGAGAAAGAGGCAGTAACAGTCAGCCAGACCCCGCTCTGACTTGGTGGTGGAAAAATTGATGAAAACTTCTCCCAGAATTTCATAGAACAGGCCCCAGTCCCAAGTATGAAATCACAGGGCAGTCTACCCTGTGCCACTGAGGAAGAATCTGCCTTAAAGGTAAATAAAGGCACTTCCAGCTCATGGAATAATCTAGAAAGTTAGAGCTGCAAATGAGTGTCCCCAAGAAGTACCTTCCAACACTCAACCACACACCACTGGGAGCGTCTTTCCCCACTTCTCACTTCCAGTGAAAGGAGAACATTGAAGGAAGCTGCGTCTTCCAGCTTCATACCTCTGGGTCACTCCCCTTCTGAGAGCTGGCAAGCCCCAAATAAACTGGCTGATGTTCTTTGGCTGGGGGAGGGAGAGGAGGGATGGGAAGGTGTAAGGAGGGAAACTGAGATAGTGGAGAGGGAAAGGGGGAGAAACTCAAAGGGCCTTTGAGGCAGAATCATATTCTTTCCAGCCCCTGAGTTTCCAACAGTGACATTTAGACTCTTCAGGGTTTAGCTGTTCCAGCTTCAGCTCTCCTCCCGCTCAGAGCCCTGGGCTAGAAGAGTTGGGGCCATTGAAAATATGTGGCTTGAAGCTCAGGGACTGCAAGAATATGCATGACCCAGACACTACTCAGAGCAGTCTTCCCCTGATGCATTCAGGTGAACTTGACTTCTTCTCCCAGTCCAGTCTGCCCTCCCAGCTCAGCCTTGGAGTACAGAGCCCACCTCCTGGCTTCTAGTTCCCAGCTTTGACCTCACCCCGTCCTGCACATCTGCTTCTGGGGATGTGAGCTGGCTTTGGCCCCTTCGCGGTTCCCAAGGCCTGCACTCCATGATTCTACATTTACCGAAGCCTTGAGGAGTTATGAGCAGGAGCCACAACCCACACAGAGCCTTCTGCCTCCCGCATGGCCCTGCCTTCCAAGCTCCAGCACCTTATCACCACCTTCTATGATCACTCCTAATTTAGACTGCCTCGCCCAACCTCTGGCCAGAAGTCACTGAGACAAGTGCCTGGCAAGCTCAACGTTAAAAGCAAAGCTGCAGGTTTAATAACAATTCCACTTGAGTCTCTATGTGTTCATTAGCAGCGGGTGTGTGTGTGTGCGCGCGCGCGCACGCACGCGCATGTGTATGTGCATGCATGCGTGTGTGTGCGCTCCAGCCGGCATTAATAGCAGTGGCTGCTTGGGGTCATTTTGAGCAAAGCACCTTTGAAGTAATTTTCAGAACATGGTAAAAATCTGTGGGACAGTTGATGGGGTTGATTATGCTGTGCTAGGGTAGACAAACAGGCAGTCAGTGCTCCACAGTGGGCAAGAGCGTGGCTCTGTCTCCTGATGACCAGGGCCCAAGTCCTGGTTGGCCACTCACTTGTTGCACAATCTTAGATCAGTTACTTCAACATCTGTGAAACTCGGTGACATCCCTCTAATAACAGTACCTGCCTCCTAGGTAGTTGCTGGGAGCAAATAAGACAAGGCCTGTGAGTGGTCAGCACAGCATAGAGCCTGGTATTCACTGAGTACTCGGGAAACATTAGCTACTGTATGTCCTTTGCCCTCTTGCTCATTCCTTTAAAAGCTAACGTCCACAGGAGCATCAGTTACACCAGGAACTTAGCATCAGTGTCATGGGCGCCTTGCTTATATTTAACTTATTCTCAAGTTTCTTTCTTTTTTTTTCCCCCATATTTGGTAGAATGGCATCTGCTGTTCTTTCTCTAAGAAACTGTAGTTTTTATGAATCTTAAACCCAAAGAGGGCTGGACGTGGTGGTTCATGCCTGTAATCCACTTTGAGAGGCCGAGGTGGGCAGATCACCTGAGGTCAGGAGTTCGAGAACAGCCTGGCCAACATGGTGAAACCCCGTCTCTACTAAAAAATACAAAAATTAGCTGGGCATGGTGGCAGGTGCCTGTAATTCCAGCTACTCGGGAGGCTGAGGCAGGAGAATCGCTTAAACCTGGGAGGTGGAGGTTGCAGCGAGCCAAGATCACACCACTGCACTCCAGCCTGGGTGACAGAGTGAGATTCCATCTCAAAAATAAATAAATAAATAAATAAATAAATAAATAAATAAATTTAATAAAATAAACCAAAGAGATACCAACATTCTCTTTGGATTTATGATGGGTGCTGCTCTGCCCCCCCGGGGTCTCATGTGAGACCCAAAGGAGAGGTGAGGGGTGGGAGAAAAGGGATTCTCACACTCTATAAGAAGTTGAACTCTTCACCCCATCACATCATTCATATTGTCTAGTGCTTTCTACAGAACCCCTTGTAGGAAGGAGTGCCTCCTGCTCTCTGAGGAAGGAGTGGCTATTTAAGTCCCAGTCCTCAGAACAGGGAGCCCAGGGTCTCTTTGGGTGTCCCCATTCCTTTTCGGTAGAGAAACCTCACAGTTTCCATTTTCTTTTGTTGCATCATCCGCTGAAAGGGAAGATAATTTGACTGTGCCAAAAGGTAGGGTGACCAACTGTCCTAGCTTGCCCAGGACTGAGGGGACTCCCAGGACATGGACTTTCAGTACCCAAGGGCGGAAACTCCCAGAGAAGTCTGGATGAGTTGGTCACCCTTCTGGAAGGCAGAGTTTTAGCTGTTGGTTTACGAGAGTCAGTGCAGTTGGGGGAGGTGCTAATCCCAAGCCACCCAGCAATTTAATAAACTCAGTGAAAACCTGAGGCATCTCAGAACATCAGCAAACGCTAAATGGATAAATGTGGCTTGGGGTCTTCTGACTGCAGAAATCACAGAAACACATAAATTCCCAGTTGCACAGTACATGGGCTGTGGGTCTCACCCCCTTGGAAATTGGAGTCCTATATGGGAACTTTTGAGAATGAAGTCCTGAATCCACTAAGCTGCTCCCCACAAATTACTTTCTGGAATACAGAAAGGGAGAGGAAGAGATATTTAAGAGTCAATAAGACAAAAACAAAAAACCCAGAGGGGCCCTGTGGAAACCACCCAGCAGAGGCAACTCCCGAGGGAAGTCAGCCTGGTGCCAGGGCCCAGAAAGCTTGCTTTTCTCAACTGGGGTAGATCTTTCAATCCTGACTTGAAATGAAGGGGCTAAGCATGCTTCCTTCAGATTTACAAAGAATGCTCCAAGAAGAAAAGAAGCGTTTACCTCTCCACAAGAGGAAAGAAAGACAACAAAAATTAGGGGAAGAGAACTAACATGCATTGAGTGTATAAAATATGCCTCCCCATCAATTATACAATATTTCCATTTAACTCTATATTTGACTGCTGAGGGGACCAGGGCTGAGAAAGGAAAGTAACCTCTCCAAGGCCACTCGGCTAAGTGACCAGACCTTGGAATTGTAATCATAATGATGATAATTTAATAAAAATAGCGCTAATAATGAAGAAACAGTTAAAATGTATTAAGTGTTTCTTAGGTCCAGGCACTAAGATACATTCTTTGATGTTTAATCCATCTAATCCTCAAACAGTCTTCCAGGTTTGTATCATGATTAAGCCCATTTAACATGCAGGTAAATTGAGGATTAGAAAGAACATGCAGACTAGTAAAGGATATCCAGCCAGTAACTACAAGAACTGGGATATGAACCTATGTCTGGCTTCATAGACCATGCACTTCCTATTGCACAACACACTTGATCCTTCCCAGTTTATAAAAACACTTTTGCATGTGTTACCACATTTAACTATTAAGATTGATATTTTCTATATTTAAACAGTGAGGCCAAGAGAGGGTCTGACTTGCTCCAAATCTTATAGCTTGTTAGTGTAGGAGCCTTGCAGAAAACTGATTCCAAGTCTAGCACCCTAGAAGAAACATGGCCCCATGTGTCCACTGAAAAAAATGTATATATATTCTTCCAAAATGGTGGCTTTGTCCTCTTGCCCAACAGGAAGCTTCTTAAATAACTGGATCAACCCATGAGGATACCTGAGTGACTCAGAATGGAAAAAAGATGCTTATTATACAGGGCAAAGAAAAGTAAGTCAGATACCCAGCCCACAGCTGCCTCCTCCCCCTGACCATGCAGAAAGGCCTGGATCTTGCCTGTATGTGGAATATTGACCTGGTAGTATTGATGCACCCCCTGCAGGGCTGCCTTTCCTTATCGATAACCAATGACGGAACCTAAAGTTCAAAAACTGCTGGGCGGCTTTCATGTTTGTAAACAGTATTGATGTGCATAAGTCAGGGCCCACCAGACTGCAGGATTAAACAAGGACGGAGGCAGAATATTTGGGAGATTCAATCCGGAAGCAGCTAATTAAAATCAGGGCTTGGAATGAAGCTGTAAATGGTGGCCAATTAATGTAAATACCTTCCAATCCTGGACACCCCAGTACCCCAACTTAGGCTTTCTCGTGCTTGTGGCCAGTGAGGCTGCCTCCTTCCCCTTAGGATACGATTGGGTCTAACACTGTCTTTGGTTACCCCTGGCAAAGCTGCCCAGGCTCCAAAAAAGACACACTGAGAAGACTGGGTGGTCTATGAAAGAATACAGATATTTGACATCACCACTCTGACCTAGGATAGTCAGATGCAAACTAGAAAACAAATGCTCAAACTTAAAAAAAAAAAAAAAAAAAAACCCTAAACATGTCATTAACAGGAAATGAGGGAAATAGCAACACTCTTTCATGGACTCCAAGAGGTTGCATTTCAAAAACAAGATTAGGCTCAAGGAGGGAGGAAGGCACAAGGCTATCTCTTGTCTTCTTTACTTGTTAATTTAAAAAGTGTTCTTACATTTTGATGGTTCATCATCAAAAGTCCATGTTGAAAATCCCCCTGGCTCAAAACGGACCTGTCCAAAGATTCCACTTCACTTGTGAGGTGACCTAGGTGTGTGAGGGTTGCAGCCAGTCGCAATTGGGCTGAAGAACCCTCTTGCCCAATTGCCTACTCAGGAAAATATCTTAAGAGCTGCAATAATAGGGAGGTAATTCATGCTTTTATTGGAGCCACACTTTCTACTTTTCAACATCTATACTGGTGGCTTTGTTAAAAGCCAATAAAAATAATGACCAACATTTATATGGCACTTTCTGTGTGCCAGGCACGACCTTAAGCACTCTGCATGCATTAGCTCATTTAATTTTCATAAAAACCCCAAGAGAGGGAGCTGAGGCACAGACTATATTATTGCCACGGTGACTTTGTTTTTCAAGAAATTTTGGAGGTAAGATGAACAATGCCAGTCCCATTGTTGAGGTGAAGAACCAAAGCCTAGAGGGGTACAATGATTTGCTCATGGTCAGAGGTGGTCACCCGGCAGAGAGTCTTCTCCAGGGCATATAGATGCCCTACTTCTGAAGAGGTGGGATGGCCAGCGCTTTCTCCCCCAGGTGCCATTTACCATCACCATTTCTACCCATAGTAAGCCATGGCTCAACATGCTTTCAGAAGCCTTTTTATTGGACTCAGGAGAGGATGAGATGGCTCCCAACATCATACTATCATGAAGAACAATGAGATCAAGTACTTGAAAAAGAAAAACCTGTAACAATTCATTGGGCTATTCTTCTGATTAGAGGAATATTTCCTCAAGACAGACTCTAAGGTGGCTCATTTCCTAGCTGATCCCAACAAAGGTGCCCTCCACTGGCTTAAGCAGCAAGAGAGCTGCACTGGGCAAAAGTATCTAGGATTCCAGGAGCAAGGGAGCCAGTGAGTGGTATCATGTTCCTTGTTTTAGGTTAGCTCCAGGACTGGAATACTTAACTCATGTGGTTTTTCCAAGATTAATCATAAGTTACAACAAGCTACTCCCCCTTGGGATCTCTCATTTGCATCATTTTTCTCTCCCAGAGGGTTGAAGGAAGAAAAAATGTTCACCGCACAGCTTTGGAAATTAGCTGCTTGTCATTCGCCCACTTGGAATCAGATTTGGATCTCATGTCCTTTGCTCCAGAGCTCTAGACTGGCTCCCCATTAAGCCAGAGATGCAGAACTGGAAAAGACACTGCTGGAAAAGACAAGGCACTTAGGGTGAGGAAAGCTGGTTGTGGGCAGCTCTGGGGTAACATGAGCCCCTGGCTTCTGAGTGCCATTATTTATCTACAGGTCCCTGGGTATCTTCAAACCCAGGCATTTAGCTCTCCATATGCATTGGAGAATCAGGAGTGATTCAGCGTGGAAATGAAAGATCATGGTTACATCGTGGGGAAGGGAGCCTTATGTTAGCTGTTCAGGGTCCTTGGCAGTCCAGGGTGGGGGCAGCTGACAGGAAATTGACCTGGCTGGAAGGCTGCTGACTGCCTGGCAGAAGGGCAACCCCTCGTCCAATTGATACACACTAGCGGAGTGAACCCAAATTGGATGGAATCAGTGACTACAGGAGTTGGATCTGGGGAATGGGCTATGTTACCATGCTTCTCCAAACATGAGGCCCACACTGTCTGAAGGAGGACCCTAGCCAGAAGTTAAGGTTGAGGGGTCATCAAGGCTCAAGGCACTAGGCTGATATTCAGTGCCCCAAATCCAGAGTGGTGGCAAAACTTGAATGGAAACCCAAGAAGGACTTGGGATAGATGGGATGACCACAGAGCAGTCAGGTCAAGGCTGGGGTCCCCCGTGGCAGGTCTAGGGCAACACAATTCATGGCAGATCCACCTTCTGGCTGGTCAGACACTGCAGTAATCTTTCTGCCTGATTTGGGCTGACTGTCTCAGGAATGAGACTGATGCCCAGATCTGGGAGGAATGAATCCCTTTGGGTGCCTTCAGCCATGCCAAGATGGAGTGAGTCACTTCTTTGGGGGCAGAGGGATGGGTGATGAAGGTGTCACTGCTCAGTGATGAGAGTATCAGAAGTTTGACCACCATAATAGCTTCTTCAGGAAACAATATGCTCAACTGTGTAACCAGAGGGAGATTGATTTATTCCACAAAAGCTAACCGCTCTAGAAAAACTATTCATTACTTTATTATTTATTGTCCCAACTTGGTGATTTCCCTTGCTCAACCAGACTTGGTCTTGATTAAATTTTGATCATTTACCAACCCCAAACCCACCAGAGAATCCTTCCTCAGAAACTTGTAATAGTTCCAGACTGTCGAAAAATCAAGGCATTTAATGTCAGCCTATTAATGAAGAACAAGTTCTCCCATGATCTAGCCTTATAATCTACCTTCACCCAGCCTCTCCAGCCCTACACAAGAGCTGTGTCAATGTCCTCAAACACAAAAGGTGGGGGCCCACCTTGGAGCTTGCTGATGCTCCTCCTTGCCTGGAATGTGTCTTCCTTTCCTGCTTCACTTTTTATTTACCAAATTTCTTCTCATCCTGACCTAAAGCCTAGCCCATTTATTACTACCTCCATGGCCTGAAGAAATTGAGAGGTGTATTAGTTTGCTAGGTCTGCAATAACAAAGTGCCACAAGGTGCATGACTTAAATGACAGAAATATATACTTCTAGAAGTTCAGTCTGAAATCAAGGTTTTGGCAAGGTCAATTCCTTCCGAGGGCTGAGAGGGAAGGATCCATTCTGGGCCCCTCTCCTTGGCTTGTAAGTGGCCGTCTTCACATTCACATGCATTCTCTCTGCATGTGATACATGTATCTCTGTGTTCAAACTTTCCATTTTCATAAGCACACCAGTCATGTTGGGTTAAGGCCCATCCTGATAATCTCATTTTAACTTGATTACCTCTGTAAATATCCTATCTCCAAATAAGGTCATATCTGAGATACTTGGGATTAGGACTTCAGTATATGAATTGGTGGGGGAAGGCACAATTCAACTTATAACAAGAGGTATACATGTTAAAACTAAAAGGAGCATTATAAATCATTTAGCCCAATCCACTTGTTACACATGTGGGAAAACTGAGGCTTGGAGAAGCCAGGGGGTTAGCCTAGCAGCACACAGTTGATGGGCAGAAACAAAACTCGAACTTGAGTCTCTTGACTGTGGCATCAGGGTTATTTGCATCATATCATCCTATGTCCCTTCTAACTCCTATTGGTTTTTTTTCCATTATTTTCTCCATGGAGAAACTGAGGCAGGGGGGAATCCTGGCCTTTATGGGAAGTTACCTGGTCTTCATAAAGACTGTAGAAATTTAGCTGAGACAATTGAAGCTTTCTGACTCTACTGCATAATAATTCTCCAGCTTCAACATTCCTCTGAAACGGCTTCCGAAGCTGGCAGGACTTTCTACTCATTAATCATCATTTATCCAACATATGTGTATCAAGAGCCCCCACTGTATTGCAGATACAGTGAAGTGAGGGCCTCTAAGTTCCATGAGATTGGTTAGCCTAGCGCATTTTGTTCCATCCCTTATTATGTGTCTACACGGAGATTAAAGATTAACAGGATGGGGGCTCTACCCTGTGGTGACCAGACAGAGAACATTCTTTGAACAATGGAAAGGCAGAATTCAGATGGTTCCCCTTTTTTTTTTTTTTTTTTTTTTTTTTTTTTTTGAGACGGAGTCGCCCAGGCTGGAGTGCAGTGGTGCGATATCGGCTCACTGCAAGCTCCGCCTCCCGGGTTCACGCCGTTCTCCTGCCTCAGCCTCCCAAGTAGCTGGGACTACAGGTGCCCGCCACCTTACCTGGCTAATTTTTTGTATTTTTAGTAGAGATGGGGTTTCACTGTGGTCTCGATCTCCTGACCTTGTGATCCGCCCACCTTGGCCTCCCTAAGTGCTGGGATTACAGGCGTGAGCCACCATACCCAGCCCAGATGGTTCCTTTTACTATTCCCATTCACAGACGAAGAAATTGAGGCACCAAGAGGTTAAATAATTTGTCCACCATCACATTGGAATTCAGATGGGAAGAAAAGAGAAGAGAAAGTATTAGCATGTTTGCATATAAAGGTTCTGACATCATTGACCACTATGTGGCCTCAGTCTATGGTCAGAATCATTTGATTTTGTGCTCATAAAGAACTAATCAGGGCTTTATGAAGGAGAGGGATGTACACTAAAATATGAAGCAGAGGTCACTATTATTTGACCACTTATAATTACCTTCTAAGAGAGCAAATGTCTCATGGAGGGAGAGCACAGGGTACAGGTCTTGTGAGTGGAGGGTATGTTTCAGCAAATGTACTGTATCAGTTAAGATACGAGAGGTTTGGCTGTGGTAACAAACAACCCCACAATCTAAATGATTTACAATGACAAAGCTTTACTTCTTGCTTATGCTATACATCCCCTGGAGGCCAACTGTAACTCCATTCCACATTGTCTTCACTGTGGAGCCTAGGTTGACAAAGCAGCCTGTATCTGGAATTTTGCCAACTTTCTGGCCAAAGGAAAAATGCTTGGCAAACTACACATAGCTCTTAAAGCTTTTTCTTGCACAGAGCTCACATTTCACTGGGCAGTGAAGTTATACGGCCAAGTCTGATGTCAACAGGCACTGAATATGGGTGACCAGAAGCCCAATCTACCCTCATAAATATATGCAACTATGACATAGCTCTCAGCGAAGCAGTTTTATGTGAGCTTGGGTTGTCATTTGAGTTCTCTGGGCCTCAGTCTCCTCATTTAGCTTGCAGGAATCATAATACTTACCCTACCTTCCTTACAGGGCCATTGTGAAAATGAAACATGATAATTGATACGGAAAATCATTGGCAAATGATTCCTAAAGCACCCCAGAAACAAAAGGCATAAATCTACCATATTTGGAATGGAAAGTAAATTGCAGTTCATGTCAACAAAGACAGGTGACCAATGACAAAACAGGTCCTGGAGGGTATTATCTAAGTGCTTTCTACAACCACAGGGCCTAGACTTGCCCCAAAGCTTCTGAAAAGGAGGAAAGGCTGGTATGGTTAGTGGGGTCAGCCAGAAAGAGCCCTCAGTTGTAGCCTGGACAGCTGGGAGGAGGACTGGAAAGGGATGATTTGGCTTGCTGGCAATGGGAGCCCACCAACCACAGTGGATGCTTCCTTTAATGAGCTTCCATTGTCCACACATAGTCCTGGTCAGTGCAGGTCCAAACACTAGTCTACATTAAAGGAAAGTAAATAGAACAGTATTGCTACCTGTTCTAAGCAACAAGTTCAAGGCTACAACATAAGGAAACACTTACAGAGGCTTTCTTTTAATCTTTTAAGCCTTTACATACCTTAATATTTAATCCTTGCAGCTACTAAATGAGGTGGGTTCCTTTTACTATTCCCATTCACAGATGAAGAAATTGAGGCACCAAGAGGTTAAATAATTTGTCCACCATCACACAACTCATACATTGCCAATCACCGGAGATCCCTGAGGTTAGGCATCCCAAGATGCACATTCTAGCATCTCTAAAATTGGGATTATCTTTTAACTGATGGCATATCATGGTTGAAAAGTCAACATGTTTTTCTTTATTAGTGGTATGTAAAATAATAGAGCATCTTAAAATCGCTGACATCTTACCTAGAATCAACAAAATATGAGACATGACTTCTTCTCACCTTCTCACCTCCCTTTGTCAACTTTTGATTTTAAAATGATCCTTCCCCCTGGATGGAGGGGAAGGTAGACACAGCCATGATCCTGTTAGCATTCCTTCCTCATCCTTCCAGCTCTCTGGATGAAAATGCAGGAAAAACTGACAAAAAGTGGCCAGTTGAAGCTCAAGGCAGCAGGAGTGGCTGTTTACTGTTCCTGCATGAGATGGGGTATTTGGGAACCAACCCAGCTTGTGTTTCTGTGGGGTCAGAGCCCCGGCCAAAGGTCCCTGCCCATGGCACACATTTTGGCTCCCTAGTGCTGAGAGAAAACCCATTCTCTCTCATACAGAGATGGAGCCAGGAAACTCAAATAAGAACTCAGGGGCAACTGCAGAAGGCACATCTAAGGTGCTAGAGTTACTGAACAAGACACGAATCTGTGTCCATTTCTTGGGGGGTAAATACTACCACATGTGCCTGAAGCTCTCACATCATTTAGTCAGTGCTGACATGAATCCCCTTGGAAGAGTTAGCATTTGGTTAGGTAAACGTTTCCCCTCTCCCGCCCCTAACCTCCCCTGTTCTCCATCAATATCTTGCAGATGTTGGAACAATACGTTGACTGACTCCTTTCCCACACTGGAATGCCGGCCTAGGGAAGAATGTGGCTGAGCACTCTGGCCGCCTTCGACCCTCAGCTACGAGGGGCCTCCTACATTCTCTCGCTTGTGTATCAAGCCATTAGCTGCTCGCTGCCAAGTATTAAGTGCTTGTTCCACAAACCTGGTGTAGATTATCACTTTGCTGTATAGATGTATCTAATAGAATTAAATTGTTGGCTCCTGACCAGTAACAGATGTGCTACATATAATGCAATAATAATGAGATTGAAACTACCATGTAATATTAAGGGAAAAGTGGAGGGCGACTTGCATTTCTCTAGTTTGGAAGTAAACTTGGAGAAAAAGGAAACTAGAAAGGATGACCACTTATTTGCACTGATTGAGTCCTGTCTGTGTGCTTCAGATTCCCCCAATAATGCCTTTCGCAGCCCCATGTGCACCCATGACACAAGTACGAGGCAAATAGGGTAGGAACAGGGATATGTTTGTGCTGAAGGTGAATTAATCCAGGTCAGTGACCACCTGCCTCCCCAGCCTTGTGCTGCCCACCTTTGTGGGGGCTGTAATGACTTCAGAATGAGAGAAATTCTTGCAGGCTGCTCCAGGTGAGGGGTGAGCAGTGAAACCCATGCTCAGGGGATCCGTACATGAACAGGGAGAAGACAAAAGTATAGATGAGGACAAATGGAAATCTGGCTGCTGCTGGGCAGGCTCCAGTCTTCCCAGGTGTAGACTCCAGTGCTCTCTCTTGATGTTTATGTAGTTCCGGGACTTTTCTCAGAATTAGGATGAGTGGACATCTGCTTCCCAAGAGTCTGCAACTCCACTTCCTGGAAGTGCCCAACAGGAGACTCAGAAGGGATTATTCCAACAGAGAAAGAGGTAGCCTAGAGATCAAAGAGTAGGCTCAGCCATAGGAGTGATGCAAGCAGAGGTTTGAAAAAGTGTATGCCTATTTCTGCCAACCCTCTTGAACAACTGAACTCCTATATGACTTTGCTGAATGTGAATCCAGAGCTTGGGCTTTTCTGGGTGCTTTGACCTGCTGCTGTTCCCTCTGCCCTGTCTTTTCTTCCCCTGTTATCCTCCTTTTCTCTTCTCTCCAATACAATGACCCTATCAGTTGGTTATTGCTGAGTAACGAACAGCCCCAAAATTTCATGTATGGTTTATTTTTTTTTCTCACAAATCTATGGGTCAGTTCTGTGATCTAAGGCCAGCCTTGACTGATCTGATCTGGGTTTGCTCATGTGTCTATAGTTAGCTGGCAGATTTGTGGGACACTGGCTTGTCTAGGATGGTCTTGGCTCTTCGTGGTTCTTACAACCCTCTGGTAGGCTAGCCGGGGTATGTTCTTATGGCAATATCATGATGGAGGAATCATGGCAGGAATCATGATGGAGAACAAGCGCAATTATGTGAGAAAGAGGGTTGGCAGAAATACGTATGTACTTTTTCAAGCCTCTACTTGCATCACATTTGCTGTCATCCTATGGGCAAGCAAGTCTCATGGCTAAGTTAGAATCAGGGTGAGAAGGATGATACAGCTATGGGGCAAAGGGCATAGATTAAAAGAGAGCATGAATTAGGGCCATTGAAACAATCAATCTACCGCAGTATTCTTGGAATTTTCTTGAGGTTTCCAAGTACACTCATTAGGAACAGTCAATGGGACAGGTCAGTGACATGCCCTGAAACCCAAGTCCTTCTTCAGTCCATCCAAAGAAATGGTCGAGAAGCTTTCAAGTCAGTTTCTGGTTTTCTCTACCTGGACTTCTGTTTGTTAGCTTACCACATGCTGACACTTTGGGATTATTTGCTTCTCTCCTCCCCATCCCTCCTCCCCCCAACCCATATGCATACATATACAAAATAGATCTTAGTTCAATTTCTGGGGACCCTTTCCACCACAGTCACCGGTCCCCAAAAGAATGGGTACGACAGAGAAGGTCTGGGTGTGAGGCACGGAACACAGTCCTAGAGGGATTGGGTGGCAAGAGATGAAGGACAAAGGAGCAAAACAGACATGATGCTGAGAAGAAGGTAAATAAGGCGGGGAGGCTCTCAGGTACTGGACCCAGAGGTACAACTGAGGCCAAGACAAGATGGGGGTAAACAGGCACATTCAATCAGGGGAACAAAGTCAAGGGTTGCATAGTCAAGCCCTCTGTAGAGCACCAGGAGGATCAGACTAGAAAAGCAAAAGGAAATTTGCTATAGCACATAATAATTGCTCAATGAATATTTGTGGACTGACCAACTAGGAAACTATCCTAAGAAACCAGTAGAATCTCAAGCACAAACTTGGGAAAAAGGAGAGACATTGAAGCATTATTTGTAGTAGTAGATAGAAGCATACCAAATGTTCAATGATAGGAGAAGATTAAATAATTTATGGTACATCTATATAATGGCATATGATATGGTTATTCAAAATGATGTTTTAAATTATATTTTTATGACTGGAGAAGCAGTTCACCATGTAATATGAAGTGAAAAAGCAGGTTACAAAACTGTATGCAATATAATTGCAAGTAGGCATAAAATAAGTGCGGTTTTAACAGTGGTTTATGGAAGATTTTTGTATCTTTACACTTTCTATATTTTCCAGGTTTTCCATAATGAGAATATATTTCCTTTATGACTATAAAAATACCTGAAGTTCTAAAAATAATGTGAATCTTGATTTTGAAACGGGAACCAAAATGTTAACTTCTTAAGTTATATCAAGTGTCCCTTATATATTCTCCTGTAATTTTATTGGTAGCATTTACCACAAATTATGAACAGTTAGAGGTCTCTCATCTCTCTCTCCAACAGAATGTAGACCACAAGAGAGTGAGGATTTTGCCTGTCTTGTTTATTGATATGTTTCCAGTACTCACCACAGCCTTGTAGATAGCAGGCCCTCAGGAAATGTTTGTTGAATGAATGAATGACTAAAGCAACTCAAAAAAAAATTCCCTTTCCCTTCTACTGAATCGACTGAGACCTGCTGTAGCGTCAGTATTAGGAGCACCTTGACTGGTCCACAGGGAGAAGTGTTAGGAGCTGAGCAACCTTGATTTGTAAATACTCACTGCCTCCAAGGGCTATAGATTGTCTAATGGGGGCTCAGCATGGTACCAAGTGCTATGGGTCTCAAGACAGAAGAACTTACCTGGCAGGGTGTAACTGCAGAATAGAGCGCTCGTCGGGTCAAATAGGGAAACTCAAACACAGAGCACAAAGAAAGGCACAGTTACACACGCCCCCTGCTTCCTCCTTGAGATGCATGCACTGTTCCTAAGTTCTTGAAGAACCCACAGACATGTTCTTGGGCTCCTGCGCCACTTGGGAATCAGTACCAGGAACACGTGTGTCCTCCCCTCCCATCCTCTTCAGGCAAATGATGCCCATTCCAGGCCCTGCTCTGCTCTGTCTTCCACCCCATGGAACACGTGATTGCATCTTGTCCAGTTCTTTGTCTAGAGGTCCAGACATGAAGGAACTCTATTCTGCAGCCCTGGTTGTGTCACTTCTTTCCCAGGCACATCAAGATAACTTTTATTTTAGTCTCTTCTTGTTTCTTTGTTTTTCCTTCTGTCCTATTTTGGTCATCCCCTTTCTCCTAGAAAGTCTCTAACACCACTAGGAAGCAAATGTTAATGACAGGAAAGGAAAAAGAGAGATAACAGCAAAATGAGCCACAAGAAGCACATCCACTGTTCAACGTCCCTGAAAGTGCCCCAAGATTTGTTTCAGATGCTTCTGTCCATTCTTTAATTAAATCTGCCTTTCCTCACCCACCAATGCTTGAGATAAGAAAAACAAGTATTTTGGCCAGGAGTCTTGCTGGTCTCTTTAGTTTCATTATAAGTGAATTTTCCACTATTTTTAAAGAAGTACATATGTACAGTATTTCACTTTGTAATAATAACGGCTACCATTAATTGAACTCTTACTAATGCCCAGGAGGTGTGCTAAGGACTGAGTCTACCTAAATTATTTAATTACCTCAACAACCCATGGGCTAGTGGTATTATTATTCACATTTTACAGATGCAGAAACTGAGGCTCAAAGAGAGCTGGCAACTTGCCCACAGTCATCCAGTTAAGTTATTCTTACATCTGGAAGAATAACTACCACTTATAGGATTGTTTCTATGAGAAAATATATATTCCTGTTCCAGATGACCAACACACACACAGAGATGAGTGCACACACACACACACACGCACATGTACAAGGAACACAAATTGCTTCTGTTTCTTAGAGGAAAGAAGAGTCAATATGGATGACACTTTTGTCACCATAGCAGATATGAGTTAGGGTGGCTTTGCAGCTTATGATTAATTGATCCTCCTCTTCTGGTGATCTATCAATAGATCTGTCTCTGGATGAATGCAAGTTCCTGTCCTCTCCCAGCCACAATGATTGGTCCACAAGCTGAACCTATAACCCAAGCCGGGCCAACCAGCGTCCTTCCCAAGGATTTTAGAATTTGAAACTGGGAGGAAGTGTTACTCTGCCTCATGTCTCCTCACTGAATGGCTGTGAATACAGAGTTACTGAAGGCTGCAGAAGGAGGAGACAGCCTATTTACAGGCAGAGAGAAGGAGGCCGGAAAGAGAGAAGCAGAAACTAGTGGTGACAGAGAGGGAAGGAGGAGGGAATGAGATGGAATCCAGTTGTCCCCAGCCTCCTCTTTCAGTTTTGTAAGCTGTGTCTTCAACTGCTTCCTTTTTTTTTTTTTTTTGATGGGGTCTTGCTCTGTCTCCCAGGCTGGAGTACAACGGCGCAATCTCAGCTCACTGCAACCTCCGCCCTCCGCCTCCCGGGTTCAAGCAATTCTCCTGCCTCAGCCTCCTGAGTAGCTGGGATTACAGGTGCCTGCCACCACACCCAGCTAATTTTTGTATTTTTTAGTAGAGACGGGTTTCGCTATGTTGGCCAAGTTGGTCTTGAACTCCTGACCTCAGGTGATCTGCCCGCCTTGGCCTCCCAAAGTGCCAGGATTACAGACATGAGCCACCACGTCCAACCCAACTGCTTCCTTCTTTTTATAATTGAGGAAACTGAGCTTAGGATAGTGAAAAGACTTGCCCAAGATTATGCATTAAACTAAAGGCAGAGCCCAGCCTGGAGCAAAGTCCCTGGCTCCAGTACATTGCTCTTAAGGACAACCATAGGCCTGGGAAATCAAGGGCAGGGACAAACTGAGGGTTGAGAAGGGAGAAGCATTCTGTGCTTCCTGTAGCATTTAGGCATTGCCCATGGCTCCGTCCCTCCACATTGAGCTCCTGCCGCAGCTCCCTGCCTGCTGCCTGGATGGCTCTGCAGCAGCCCAGTCCATGCCTCATTAACTGGATCCACCTGTGGGCACTTTATTTAATTATCTCAATTGGAATGGACTCAAGATGCTGGAGTTAATGTCCTTCCGTTTTCTGGGAGCTAATTATCACCTGTAGCTTGGCCCCAGGCACACACAGAAGGGGTCACCCGTGGCGCTGTAAATGCGTTGGCTGAGTCAAATACGTTCCCTCTCATTTTGGCGGGCAAGGTGAGTTAAACATGACAGGGGTCAGCAAGCATCTGGGCCAGTCACTCGCCTCCAGACATCAGAGCCTGGTGCCCTGGGTCGTAACACTTCCATCACCAGGCTGGGCATAACTGAGTGCCTAGAATCCTGGGCCTGGAAAACAACAATAGCTGCCTCTTTGGCCCCCCAGCTGTAAGCACCAGGTCTAAGGGTTTTTCTACCTGCACTTCTGCCTGGGAAGGATCTGTTGGCTCAGAGAGGTTAAGTAATTTGCCTGGAGTTACACTGGTAGGCAGTTAAGGTAGGATTTAAACTTCCATCTGGCTGATGTTGTAGTTCAGATACTTTTCTGCCTCATGGCAAAAAAATCATTATCCCGCCTTTGCCTCATGGGTGGTAATTGATTACCTACTAGGTGCCAAGCCCTGCGATCAGGGAAAGGAACTGAAGGATGAAATTCAAAGATGTACAAGACACAGTCCTTTACTTCAAGGGCGCACATAAGCTCTTTAGGGTGTTGAGACAGTTATACTCTCCTGACGCCGTAATGGTAGGGTGGCATGAAAAGCACGTAGAATGTGGAGCCGAAAGGCATGGATTTGCCCTCTAGCTCCACGCTCCCTCACTGTGTCATCTTCCAGAAATCGCGTCGCTTTTCTAACCTCAGACCCGCATCATGGAGCATGGAACGTGGAACTCATTACATCTGCCCTGTTTCACAGGGTCTCCAGGAGTTCTGGTCAGATAACATATACGAAAACACTGTTTACACATGCACGCCTTTGTTTGTTGTAGAAACTATTATTATTGGATGGACTCCAAGATCCACTTTACTCCTCAAGAGGCTCAACTGTAGCATAACTCACAAGTGAGAGGTGTCGGCCCAGCAACGGGAACTGGGTCCCTGCTCAGGAATGCCTTCTCCTGCCTTCCACAGGTCTAGTAGAAAGCCGAAAGAGACCCTCTGTGCCTTTAAAATGACCTGCTGGCTAATAAATAATAAACAGAAATCATCATTTACTTACAGACACTCCAGAACTGGAATGTAAGATGATTTCCTTCCCTCTTTGCCTAGAAGATTGTTTGAGGGGACACTTTTGGTCTTGTTACACAACAGTAGCATGTGTCATTATTGCTGTTTCTGTCTTCATTTGTCATTTATGAGGAGGGTATTTTGGGGGTGCCCTATGGGCAAGAAACAGGCTTGCCTTCACTAGACCGATTTGCCAGTTCACCTAATAGAGACTGAGCTACAGAAAAACCACTTTGTCATAAACACCAACAAAGGTCACTCAGTGTCAATCCACCCACACCGAGGGTGACCAGCTAGTCCCAGTTTGTCAGGGACATTCCTGGCTTTAGCAGAAGCTCTGCTCCCTCAGGACCAGGCAGACTGGGACAGGTGATAATACTGCACACACCTCACCTCCCTGCTGGGTCAGGAGAGCACAGTGGGACTGAGCCTAGGATCTGGCGTCCCACTTGGGCCTCATCCCTTTTCTGTTATGTAGGACAAGTTGCTTCACTTCTCTGGGTCTCAGTTTCTTCATCCGTAAATGGAGACAACAGCAGAACCTATCTCATTGATCACTGTGATGATCAAGTAAACATATATGGAAAGTACTCTATCCAGGGCAGTCACCTAGGACCCAAAAGTCCTTAGTTATTGTTATTGCCTGACCTGGCCACAAGGAGCTTACGCTCAAGTTGAGGAGATGGACAAATTCCTTAAAAGGTGGTTTAGCTCCTTCTTCCTCTTCCCTTTGCATTTCTCTTTCAGGTTTTACCTCCCTCCTAACTCCCTGTTCCCCAATTCCATCCCGCCGCTTCTTGTTCCCCCGTCCAAGGATGCAGGACACTGTTTCTTTCACAGCGCATTATTCATTTCTTGGCAGGGAACGCTGTGCTCATAAGAATTAACATTTGGGTTTTATTTACTGGCTTGCAAAGTGCCAGAATTGCATGGGGGACTCAGTTGCACAAACTCTCTTCATGGGAAATCATTGACAAATTGAGAAAAGGGGAGTCTTGAGGATCAAACAGCAAACCCTTTGCAATCCTTGTTTGAAAACTCAGTCCTGGCTGATTTATTGCCTTCCCCAGAGTGGTATAGGGGAGGGACATGGTCTCTCTCCGGAGTCTCCTCGCTGACCACCACACCAAACAGTTAGACCCATTCCCAGTCTTACATGAGATTAGTCACAGGATATTTCATTTTAAGTCCAATGGAATGTTTTCCTAAATCAGACAAGACTCTTTCAGTGTTTATGGCTGTTTTGTTGGAATTCTCTTTGGCTCCAGGAGGGATTTGAAAATTAACTACATTTCCTTTTGGTGACCTGGGGCCAAGCTGGAGGAAGATGAGGCCCTAGGTTTGAGCCAGCAGCAACTTGTCAGACTTGTTCCAAAAAGTCTCTTCCATTGGCCAGCCTTCCCCAGCACCTGCAGCCCACCGTGGCGACCAGGCCAGGCCAGGCACCCCATCCCCACAAGTCTTTGTTCCATGAACTGGCTGGCCCATACACCATGGGAAATTGGAGATGCAACACAAACATTTTGCAAAATGAAAAGAATGGGGTGAGCCCGAGCCATTTGGAAGAGAAGTGGAAGGCTCACACGGGGCTTCTTTACATATCAGAGCTTTCTTTTTGCCTGTGTGGTGGATGAAAATATGGAATTTTTAGACAAGTAATGTGGTCAGAGGTTGCAGAATTTCTCGGATACAGCGGATTGTTGTTTCACTTGTCATTAACATAGATGAAGAGATGAAAAGAGAGACAGTTATAGAGAAATGATGGAGAGATGAGGTAATGGTCAAACAAGCATAGTCAGCTGCCTGACAACTAATACTCTTTGTTCTCCAAAGCAATATCTTCCCTGGAGATTGATGAAATCCTAAAGGTATGTTTTTCCCATTTTACAATTTCAAGTGAGTTCTATTTTAATTGCACATTTCTACCTCTTGCCTTCTACACTTACTATCTGTGGACCATAACCCACAGCAAATGAGTAGCAAGGGAGCTAGTGGCACAGACTCCAGCCAAACCAACTGAATTTGAATCTAGTTTCAGCCACTTACTGGTCGTGTGTCTTTGAACAAGTTACTTAGTGTCTCAGTATAAAATGTAGATAATGGTAGGACCTGCCTCACAGAGTTGTTGAGAAGATTCAATGAAGAATGTAAACTGCTCAGACAAGTCCCTGATACACAGCAAGGTCTAAAAAAGTGCTTGCTGTGATTAAATCTGACTGAATCCACAAGTTGTTCCTAGAAAGACTGTGTTCACACAAGAATGAGTTTCCTCAGAGTATATTCTAGGTAGTCAGGTGAGCAGAAGTTGGGCTATGTTTCTTCTGGGGGAGTCCAAAGCCCTGATGAAGCCAGCTGGAGGTATAACCATCTACAAACCTCCTGGTTCTGTTTTATCAATTGCGTCCATGAGGATGTGCTAAACTGCAAATAATAGAAAACTCTATTCACACTGGCTTAAACACTAAGGAATGCATCATATACCCCAAGTGCAGAAAGTCTGGAGGTATCTGGGATTACAGTTGTCTCTGGAGGATCAACTAGATCACCAGAGACCCATGTTTCTCCCATATCTCACTCTGGCATCCATGGAGTAGGTGTCCTCCTAAGGCAGCTTCCCTCGTGATTGTAATTGGGCTGGTAACAGTCAGAATGAGGTGTCTTGCTATGTCTGTCAAGAGATAGCATAGAACGATACTCTCTGAAAGCCTTTGTTGACAAGAAGGCCAGACTTTCTCAGAAGCCTCCAGGCAATCTCTTCCCGGTATTGCACTGCATTGTCTTCAGTTGAATAACATTCCTGAACCTATCATTGACTAGAAGGATGAGATTACCCCTAGACTGTGGTCAAATCAAAAAACAGCACTATTGTGACTCAATGGAAGAGGAACAGACCAACATTGGTGGGAGGGGAGAGGGTAGTCAGCTTAACTGTTCACTACTCTGCAGGTTCCATGCCCCCCACTTTAGGTGGTGAGTAATGTTCAGAGTTTTTTGACTTTTCAGGAGCTCCAGAAAGTCCCATGATATTGGTTAATTCTGTATGACATTCTACATAATGGAATTTCTAGGAATGGAGTTCTGAAGATAAGACTTTTAAAAAATATATAATGGTGAACATTAGGCACACTGTAAATCCTCTCCATATCAAAGCCCTCAGCTTTGACTTAAATATTGTATTAGATTAGACAGAATATTTCAACACCCTCCCCCAATTCTTCCTCCTCATGGCCAGTGAGAACAGGGATTACTTCTGGCTACTTCACCATTGTATTCCACGCTGTCTGGCCAATAGTAACTTAATCAATATTTACTGAATGCATGAAAACTCTCTGCCACTGCTATCAAAAAAAAAAAAAAAAAAAAAAACACTATGGGCTCAGACCCTTTTATCAACTTATATTCAAGCCCTTTGTTCCTCTTTCCTTAAGTGTTTTCTTTCTGTCTGCTGTCTTAGATGCCTTAGAGGTCTTGAAGTTAACTACTTCCTCTAAGAATAAAATAGCTTTCATTTGTTTACTGAGCACTTATTTTCTGTCTTGCCCAGTGCTAAGCACTTCACAGATATTACCTTATTTAATATTCAAAAATCCTACAAGATAGGTTTACAGGTGAAGAAAATGCCTTAACGAAGGCCATAACATCTATAAACAGAAACAGACTACAGAGTCAAGCCTAGATCTGAACAGAGGCCAGGTCTGGCCTCCTAACCACTCCCTGTACCTTCCTAGACTTTCACAGCCCACAGTACACTCTTCCAGTGCTGTTCTCTTGGTCTGTGCTCTCCTATTCTTTTCTGATGTCCATGTGTGAGTCTTACTTCCCCAACACCATGTTATGCTCTGAAGGCGAGGTGGGCTAGGGGCTGTGTCTTGAAACTGCTGGGCTCCCAACACTCACCCTAGCAGAGATCCCTGTCTTGAATAGACGCCATTTGAATTGAACTGCATCCAGGCCCCTGGCCTCTGGATGGCCCAACCGCAGCCAATGTGTGGAAACTGTGAGGATTCCCCAGCCCAGCCTGTATGTATGTGTTCTGTGTCTTGGCCAAGCCAGCTTGCAGCAGGCAGTCTCAACCAGGCACCCTAGAGCAAAGCTCAGTTTCCATCCGAACAAAGCATGAAGTCTGCCATGGGTCCCAGGCTGACTGACTTGACCTGGTTCTCTTCTATGTGAGCAAGCTTGGTGACCTTGGCCCCCTGGATCTGCTGTAGGCCTCTGTGGCTCATTCTTTCACTGAAGTATCTGTCTATGTGTGCATAGCTCTTCCAGGCTAGGGGGAGCACCAGGGAACTGGACTCTTCCTCCTCCATTAAAAGAACTGTGTGAAAACTATTGACCTCTCCCTGAAGGCACAAGAATGGAACAATTTACAGCTGCCTGTTATGGGTTGTGTCTCTTGGGGCATGCCTTATGAGCTTTCAGCTGGGCCACACATACACATACATTCTGCTCAGCACAATTCTGGTCACTTGTTCCCGGAGCTCAGCCAAATTTAGGGCAAGTGTGTGGCCACTGGCCTATTGGATCAACCATTGAAGAAGCTGGTAGAGTTATGGGATGGTTTAGTCTCCTGGAAACCAAAAGCAATTGCTGACATCTGGAAGCCATGGGGTGCTTTCCAAGTGCCGGGTCATTAGCCACAGTCATGGGAGAGGAAAGCTCTGTTAGGGAAGGGACAGAAAGAAAGCCACTTCTCTTATTACGATTTCTTAAGAAAAGGCTGAAATCCCTCCCCCACCAAAGCAGGTCCCTAACTGGGTAAATCAAATTCTATGGTTGAGATTGTGAAGCTTTAACTGGCTCTGTCTGGTGAATCTTTAAACCATTTGTTTCTACCTTTTCTGCTTGTTGTTCTCTCTGATCTCATCCCTTACTCTCCCCCATTTCCATGTGGGCAGAAAGACTAGGGGAGCAACATTCCATTCTCTTCTTGGCTCAGCACCCAGTTTTGTCCTTCCTGTACTTGATCTCTAGGCCTCAGGGGAAAAAAAAGAAGATTGGGAGATGCAGGACACAAAGGAATAAAATTTCCTGATTTCCTAAGGAAGTCAGGGAAGCACCCATATGTAGTTTCTATATAAGATTAAAAGACAACACACAAAAAAAGAAATACAGACCCTGTCATTCTTCTCCAGGCATACTATCAAATTATATTTTTAAACAAGATCCGAGGTGATTTGCATGCATATTGCCATAGTTTTCTATTGCTGCTGTAACAAACTTAGTGAAGCAATGTGCTGTAACCACAAACTTAGCAGAATAAAACATTGAATATTAAAAAAAAAAAAGACAACACAATGTGTGCTGTCATCCCTTATGCTCAATATAAAGCAGATTGAGAAGACAGAAAGATTGGACAAGCCAAAAACCAAACAAACAAAAAATGGTTTGGATAAATCCAAGCAGCTGAGTGATCACAATAAATGTGAATGGATCAAATCCATCATATTAAAGGATAAAGACTTTCAGACTGAATTTTTAAAATATCCCAAGGTGACTTTATGGTACTTCAAAGAGACAGACGAAGGAAAATGACACAAGGAGGTTAAAATAAAGGAATGATAAAAACTATCAGATTCAAAAAAAGGGAAAGTAAAGTAAGGAATAGGCAGAATGGCTACCAGGTGCGTCTTCTTTCTCCAAGAAACAACATATTTAGCAACAATATGTCACTTGACTTTATCCTCAAAGTAATCTTGAGAAAAAACATTTAGAAAATATGTCCAGGGAAGACTCCACACTAAACTTTTCCTCCATTCAGTCCCCACCCCCTCCAATTTTAGAAGTAGGTGAAGCACAGAAGTCTCTTGGGCATCTCTGCTCCATTTGTCCACTCTCTATAAATGAAAGCAAAGTTGTTAAATTAAAAACAAGTTCAGAATTCTCCATGTGCTTCCTCTCACTACCACCCTAGAAAATGGCCTCAGGCAGGCAAGTTTGGATAATCCCCAGGCAAAGAGATGATGTATAGACCACAGAGCCAATTTTGTTATTGGGCCAATTGGGCTTCCCATTTAACATCCAAGTTAAACCAGAACAAAGGAAAATGGTGGCAAACAACAGAGGAACCGATGGACAAATATGTGGACTATACTGCATGCAGGTAGTCCATGGATGGGTCTCAGTCCTTAATATTTTATGTAAATTATGAATGTATGAACTTCCTCCTCACAACAGGGTTTATAACTTTCAGCAAATTTTCAAATGGATTCATGACTCCAAAGAGTTTTCTAACCAATGACTGGCTGGTGAAATATTTTCAAAACTGAAATGAGAGTCAGTACCCTGCATCCTGCAAAGACTCAAAAGTCAAGGCTTAGGCTTCTACTGCCATTTACAGAGCAGAGATGTTTCTGAAGTTGGTAAAACTAAGCATAGCGCTCAGCCCTTAATCTTTTGGGGTGAAGCGGGGCTATGGTATTGGGGTTGAGAAGGGTGGAGGCTTGTGTAGACCTCGTGGTTAGCCAAGAGTGGAATTACCTTCTCTCTGGTTCCCTCTCCCAATCACTCCACAATCCATTTCATCTGGAAAAGCATTTTCCAGAGTGACCCATTTAACAAATCCCATAGACTTTACCTTGAAAAAAAAATGGGCCTATTGGTAGAATAAATTTGACAAATGCTGTATAAGTTACCTTCCCCCAATGAAGATTCACACGGTACATTTTTATATTAAAGGTTGTGACAAATCCTGCAATAAAGAAACCCATTTCATTTCATTTCATTTCATTTAACATAGTGTTTCCAAAAGTTATTTGAGCAGACTTTTCTCCCCGCTAGAACTTCTTTCTGCTTGTCACTAAACCAGAGTTCTAGTGCACATGCTTTGGGGAATGCAAAGAAAGTCAAAAGTCTAACGTACTTCCTGGCATTCGAAGCCTTCTTCTTGCTCCTTCTCTGCCTCTCCCTTTCCATGAGCCATTACCCCTCCAGCCAAATTTGGTGCCCACTCTAAGCCCATCACACCTTGCCCTTCACCACCTCTTACTTCCACAGGCATCATACACTGTCCCCAGCAGCACCCTTCCCAGTCTTCCTGGTGTTCCAAATCTTATCCATCATCGGTCCTAGCCCACATTCCTTCTTTCTTTCACAAAGACTTTCCAGCAGTGAGCAGATGCAAAATAAAAGCATGACTTGGGGGTAGGGACACAGATATAGCAAGGAGAGTAACCCTCTCTGGTCACCCCCGCCATCTCCCAGGTCCTTTTGGACAAATTGTGTTCGTAGGTGTGGACATCTAGTTTTTACCTTAGTTCAACAATGACTGCAGCTCTATCATCTCTATGTATTTCCAGGCTGAGGGTAACAGGACAATGGAGAAAAAAAAAAAAAAGCAAATTTAAGAAATGGATGAGTATTAAGTGCAGAGTCAAGATACACTTGTCTCACTCCTGACTTCTTTTGCCAGAAATTTGCTTTTACGTTCAGAATGAGGCTCTTCCAGACCCAATCCTGCCATTTTACACCAGCTCCTATGATGAATCCATAGTCTGAAGTGTGGACTTGATGAAGGTTAAGCCATAGGGCAGGGAGGACTTGGTGACATGCCGAACTCCAGTGAACCTTAGATAGTCAACCAAAGAGGCATGGAACACTAAGTGAAGTCCCGGCACCCCAAAAACTTCCCTAGAATGCTGGCCCACTTCAGAATGACTTCTTTGTGCAGCATAGGGATCTCTGGTTAGTCAGGTCTCCAAGTTCAGATGGTTAGAGCCCCTAGCTGCAGAAACTACAGCCACCTCTTCCTCCATGGCCCTCAGACACAAAACTTTGTTTCTTAAACTTAGATTAAGGGGTGGGCATGAATCCACCATTGGGTCTGTGGAAGCTCTTTGCCTTGAAAAGACCCAGGCAGTAGAAATTAGTCCACAAGGCAGTAGCATAGCAATAAAAGGTGGCAAGAGGTGTGATGAACATCCAGGTTCATGCCCTTCCTCCATCACTTCTGGGCTGTGCAGCCGTAGATAGGTTACTTAGCCTCTCTGAGCCCTAGCTGTTTTATTCATGAAATGAGGACAGGAAGCACATTCATATCATAGGTCTGTTATAAGGGTTAAATAACACATAAACCCTCTTAAAAAGTGCCTGGCTCATGTAGACACTTGTGGGTAGTAACTGTCATTATCATTATGACCATTATTGCCATACAATACCCTGGATTGGGAATCAGAATGCCTTGAGTTCCAGGCCCAGATCTACAACTAATGTTCTTCCTGGCCTTGGAACACGGTGGGCCTCAGTTTTCCCATCTGTAAACGGAGAGTTCTATAACGGAGCCTCCCGAGTAGCTGGGACTACAGGCATCCACCACCACACCTGGCTAATTTTTTGTATTTTTAGTAGAGACAGAGTTTCACCATGTTGGCCAGGATGGTCTCAATCTCTTGAACTTGTGATCCACCCGCCTCGGCCTCCCAAAATGCTGGGATTACAGGCATGAGCCACCATGCCCAGCCTCTTTACTCATTCTTAACATTGCACATGGTTCCTCTTTCTCTCTCTTAGCTCCTCTTTCTTGCTGAGATTCTGGACTCAGATGGCTCATCCTGGTGTCTGATGTGGCTGCCAGGACTTCCTTTGCCATGGCCAGCCCTTTAGGATTCTCTGCAGAGTGGAGAGAAGACAAAGAATATTCCCTCTTCCAGAATCTCAGAGGGCTTCCTTGATTTCATTAATTTCATGTTGTCTGGCTAGACACCACAGTCTTCAGAATAACTGGAAAACTGGAGCTTCTGAGCAAGGCTTACATAAGAAAGCCAAAAATGCTCCCTGTGGCAAGATTTGTTACTATCATCATTATGATTACCATTATTGTTGCTATTATTAGCAAATGTTATCAATAGCATGATGATGATGAGCATTTACTGAGAGCCATGCAGAGGCCAGCACCCTGGGAGGCCAAGGCAGGTGGATAATTTGAGGTCTAGAGTTCAAGACCAGCCTGGCCAACATGGTGAAACCCCATCTCTACTAAAAATACAAAAATTAGCCAGGCATGGTGGTGAGTGCCTGTAATCCCAGCTACCTGGGAGGCTGAGACAGGGCAATCAGTTGATCCTGGGAGGTGGAGGTTGCTGTGAGCCGAGATCGTGCCACTGCACTCCAGCCTGAGTGACAGAGTGAGACTCTGTCAAAACAAAACAAAACAACAACAACTACAAAAGGCTTGCAGTATGCTGAGAACTGGTCACACATTTACACATTCACTCCTCACCACAGCCTTACGAAGGAGGTACTAGCATTGCTCCCATTTTACAGACAGTGAAACTGAAGCTCAGACTGCTCCCAGCCCCATAACAACTCACTCTGCAAGGTGACAGTGAAGGAACTGTGGTCAGGAAAAGAGAAACAGTCTCCTCTGAATCGGTCGTTTTCCTCTGGAAGTTTTGGGGCTAGGCAGTATGTCTCCTGGCTTCCCTTGGTGAGCTCCTTTGTGCCTGGATATGCAGCCCATGAGCATGGAAGGATCCAAGATGAGCTGGTAATCTTGGCACCATGGCATCACTTGGATCCTCAACCTCATGTTTATCATTAGAAGATGGTCAACATGGCACCACTTTTCATCACTTTCTGCTTAGGACAGGAGGTTGAGCTAATCATACTCTTCAGCTCATGGTACGTTATCATCACTAGTGGAATGATTCAGTCATTCATTTGTTTTATTTCTTCTTTTTATTTCTACAGCCCATTTCCATTCCTCTCCTCCCATAGACAGCTCTTCTAATGCATTTAAGGTGATCTTTTTGTTTCATAAATACTGCTGCTTTACGTGTGTATACTTTTCATAGTGTCTTATCCTGTTTATTTTGTTTTTATTTATTTTGTTTTTACTAAGCTCAGGATCACATTCTGAAGATCTATTCATGTTGGGGCATGTATACATACACTGAGCTTATCACACTCCAACAAATGAGCAGCTTTCTAAGGGAAGGATGAAGCCAATAAGACAAAGGGCATGCAGGTTGTGTCACAGATGAGTCAATGTGGGAGTCTGAGAGAAGGAAGGTGAAAGTTCCAAGTGGAACAGCAGCGTATTCAGGTACTTTCTCCCTGTCCAGCCTATACACTCACCAAGAAGAACAGGCTCCCAGCTTCTGCAGACACCACATTCAGCAATATCAGCCTGAAATGGGGGAAGGGAAGAAGCAAGAGCTGGAGGTCGCAGCACAGTGGGTCCTGACCTAGTCTCTTCTGCTCTGACAAACCCACATCTTCTTCTAGGATGTCTGCAGTGGCTCAGCCTCACACAACTTCACCCAGGTTACACTGCTATATGGTCAGGAGTGCATGTATGGCTCTGGGGCTTCAGGCTGCTCCTCTATCAAAGTCATAGGAGAGTTTTCCATGTGTCCTGGGCATAGAAATTTGACCTGAGGGTCTGTCAAAGCTGGGAGCTAGGGGGTTGCTGGTCTTCGAAGGGGACCCAGTTTTTTGGCAGCTTTTTCTGTCCTCTCTACATCTACACAGAACCAGAGAAATGGGCTGACTTTTTAATAAATCCAAATCAGTTCCACTTTTTAAAATGGAAATTTCACAGGTCATCAGCCTACCCCATGGCCCACTGCCCTTGGAGAGGATGGAAAAATAATTGGAATCATATGAACCAGTTTGATTAGAAAAGTGAATGTGGTTTGGAGCGAAGGCCTGGATTCCCTGTCCTTGGTGACTAACTTGACCTCACCTTCCCCAAGCCTAAACCCTGTAGAGATGAAGCTGCCTTCCTGCCTGGGGAAATTAACTCAACTTAAGAGGCAAGAGGTCACCTACTTCCCCAGAGGCCAAGATTGTTCACTACCAGATCAAACAGTTGAAAAGTGAAAAATTCAGCTACACAATGGGGTGTTTCCAAACCTCTGATGGATAGCTGCCCCCACCCTCCAGCTCACTGAAGTCATTATTTGTTTGACTGGGCCGTAGACACAATTGTAGACAACACAACTTTATTAATGTTCCCAGTTGTCAGAGTTTGCTGGGAGAAACTATTATATTTTAAGCTTGCAAATGGCTCTAAAAACCATGACGTGGGAAAGGGGTGGGGAAATGCATCCATATATCTTCATTAAGGTTTCTTATTATGCATCTCTGAACATTTTCTGGGAGATCTGATACATGGCTTCTAATTTAGCAGAGACTGTATCAAATCAGGTTGAGTGACGGGAACAATTAGTTTGCTTCTCTTACTCAACAACAAATCAAGACAAACTCCCAGAAATCTATTCTTTGACTAGTTCCTACACTCTCTTCTTGGTCATCCCAAGTAATATGCAAAGAAATATGCACCAGTAGCTAATGAAGGGACACAGTTCTTCCTTAATGGTGCATTTCCATCCAGAAGTTTTAGAAGTTGTGCTTTGGAATCGGAAGAGTGCTTTCACTTGAGCAGTCTTTTCTAAGTTGTGAAACATTTTCTTTTATGACTAAGCCACTCACAAATCCCTTCAATTCCCTAAACCTAGGAACATGTCCACATTTTCTACAGAGCATGAATGGCAATCTCCCTGCACTGACAAGAAAAGGTTCTCCTATGAGACTTTGTAACTGGTCACACGAAAACAACCGTCCTTCAAAACAAAGAAATCAAGACAAATGTCTTTTTTTATTTTTAGTTTTTAACTGTAAATTGACAAATTATAGTCATATAGTCATATATATTTATTAAGTACAAAGTGATATTATGATTTATTAATACAATGTGGAAAAATTCAATAAACTAATTGATCCATCACCTCAAATACTTACCTTTTTTGTGCTAAGAACATTTGAAATTTACTCTATCAGTGATTTTGAAATGTACAATACATTATTATTATATTCTTCATACTTTGCAATATATCTCAAAGGGAAAAAGACTTATTTCTCCTGTCTAATTAAGGCTTTGTACTCTTTGAATATCATCTCCCAGTTCTCTCCACCCACCCCCAGCCTCTGGTAACCATCTTTCCACTCTCTGCTTCTTCTAGTTCATTTTTTTTTTTTTTTTTTTTTTAGATTACACATACAAGTGAGAACATGCAGCATTTGTCTTTCTGTGTCCTGTTTACTTCATTTAGCATAATGTCCTCCAGTCCCATCTGATATGGTTTGGCTCTGTGCCTCCACCCAAACCTCACCTTGAATTGTAATAATCCCCACGTGTCAAGCTTGGGACCAGATGGAGATAATTGAATCCCACATGCTGTTCTCATGATAGTGAGTGAGTTCTCATGAGATGTGCTGGTTTGATAAGGGGGTTTTTCCCCCTTAGCTCTGCACTTCTCCTTCCTGCCATCATGTGAAAAAGGACATGTTTGCTTCCCCTTCCACCATGATTATAAGTTTCCTGAGGCCTCCCAAGCCATGCGGAACTGTGAGTCAATTAAGCCTCTTTCCTTTATAAATGACCCAGTCTCAGGTATGTCTTTATTAGCAGCGTGAGAACCAACTAACACACCATCTATGTTGTCGCTTCCCACTTACAGGTATTTACCCAGAATATTTGAAATCAGCATGTCGAAGAGAAGTTTGCTCTCCCATTTTCATTGTGGCACTATCCACAGTAACCAAGTTATGGAATCAGCCTAGACAAGTGTCTTCCATGAGTACCTTTAAGTCTAAAATCTCCCAGTTCCAAAACTTAAGAGTAGGGAATTGGTGAAAAGCCTCAGAATTGCCTCCAGCTGCCTGAGCTCTCCTGATAACCTATTTTGACCCCTGCAAACCAATCCCTCAGCCATATCAAATGCAGACCAGTAATGACCTCTAACAACATGGAACTTAACAGTCCAATGTCTCTGAGCCAGGAGTGGCTTAAGCCAGATGTGCATGCGAAATAGAGCTGGTAAAATTCTGAACAATACCTCTTGTTAAACATGTTTTTCCAAGACCTCTAGCTATCTATTGCTCTTTTTTTTCTTTTTTTTTTTTTTTTTTAGGCTTAGTGAGGTGAACTACCTTTCCCCCACAGACCTCCCTGCAAATTGCTTTTCAATAATCCTAACACAACCTGCTGGCAGCCGTATTCTACATAACAATGCAACTCGAAAATACATCACCTGCAATTATAACTCTTGCTTTGATGTAAGACCAATTTAAAGATAGAGAATCTAGGTCTAATTAAGGCAGCTCAAGCTCAGGCTGATAAGGGCCACCTTCATTACAGCTCAAGTGAGCCGAAAGCAGCCCTAAAGAGTCAGGAATCGGCTGGGAATATTTTCAAGGCATTTCAAAGCACACTGCATTATAAGACAGGATTTTGGTCCCTGCATCTACTTCTATGGACTCACTAGCAGAGTTATTTCTTCCCTTGGTCTACCCATGCAAAACATTTTCTCAGCATCTGAAAGGCACAATGACAAAAAGAGGTACCGTTCTGGAAGATGCTTATCCTGCATCAGTCCAATGATGTCAAGTCCTCTCTACATAAAACACTCCAGTGGCGTCCTGTTGCTCTTAGAATAAAATCTCATCTCCTTTAGTCCTGGCCCAAAAGGCTTTGCACAGCCTGGGCCCCATCTATAGGTACAGCCTTATCTCACTGCCTGCTCCCCTTGGTTACAGGATTCAGCCACTACATGGAACTATGCCTGGCTCGTGGTACTGGTATTTGCGGTTCTCTCTGCCTGGACTCTTGTTCTCTGCATAGTTGGCTCCTTTGCGTTGTCTCAGACCCAATGTCACCTTCTAGGAGAGCTCTTCCCTAACCACTCCATTTACAGTAGACACACTCTTCTTTCATATCATCCTGTTTCATTTTTTGTGTGTGATCTCTTTTGTTCATGTTTTAAATTTTGGATAGTTTCCTGTTACCTAGTAGAGCACCTAGTAAGCACTCAATACAAAATTGTAGAAGGAGTAAATTGACAAAAGGCAAATGGCCTCTTGTTAATGCACCGATACAATATGCAAGGGTTTGCTGGGGGTGGGGGACTCAGATGCCTCTTGCCATGCTAAGACTCCCCCTCCAAGGACAGAAATGAGTGTCCCGAGCCTCTTCTTGGAAAACTGTGGTGACGTCTTGCCTTGTTGGCCATGGGAGCCCATTTTCCATAAAGCTGATTTGAATCTCCATGAAAAAACTCCAGGGTTTTTTCAGTTTTTTTCTCCAGTTTTTTTTGAAAAAACTCAAAAGCATTCATTGCAATGCTGACTTCCCTGCACCATCCCTTCCTGACAATGAGCAGGATGCAAGCAGTTCATTTTGGCTTCTGGGCCCCTCCACATAAAGGGCTTCCTGGCCAGATTTAGAATAATATTAACAAATATGAGACTAGTGATGATATTCAGCATTTATTGAGTACATGCCATGTGCTGCATCCCGACAGGGATGCTTCTGCAAAACCGCTGGCATACAATTAATTTGCAGGCATGAGGCTGTTGGGTGCCCTTCCCCACCAGCCGTGGGCACACTAATGAACTAAGTTTGTGCCTCAGCTTTGGCCTTGACCACAGCAGCGCTGGCCCAGCCAGAGTAGAGGCCACGATTACCAAGGGCCAGCTGGGCCCGAGCTCGGCCGGGGAGCCTCCGCACAGTGTGGCTGCCCTGCCGGCGCGCTGTGTAAATGATTTCACACTTCGGTGGCCGAATCAATTGGGTGTTTCTCTGCTTAAGAATTGCTAGGATAAAATGTTTCCTTCCCTATAGTCAGGGCATGTTCTTGGCCCTTCAGGGGGCCTTTGAAAAGGGCTGGTTTTGTATTTAAGAGGAAAGTGTCGCTATCAAGAATTTTTAATATATTCTTCAGCAATTGAGAGGTGACACTCGCCTCGGAACCCCCTGACAGAGATGCCTCTGAAGGGATTTGGAAGCATCCTGGGAGGGAGAAATGTCGTGTTGCCAGCTCTTGGCTGAAGACAGGCAACTCCAAGATGGGGAGTGATGTCAGAGGTGGGGAGGCAGGGGAGATGTTCAGAAGAAAAGGAGGAGGGAAGAGCAGGTGGGGATATAGCCCCACATGGAGCTCCTGGGGCTGCCCCTGGAAAAGGAAGTCAAGCCAGCGGCATCTGGGTGGTCAGCTGTGCCGAGGGCCTCTGGGGTGCATTTGGTGAGTGTTGGGGAAAGGGATGGAGCTTCTTGTATTCTCCTTTGGCATGTGAGTACCCTCAGAATTCTCATCTGTCTTAGAAAACCGACTTCGTATGACCTGAAACAAGGACATGTTATGAACCCCAGGGTGAGGCAAGAATTTCCACATCGTGGGCATAGGCTTGGTTAGACTTTTGTTAGGGGGCGATGGTGGGAAGGAGGTGGCTCATCGTTTTTATCCAGCGCATACATTGGAGGTGGGGGCAGGGAGGCTGGATGGAGCCTTGGGTTCACAGGGCCACCAGAACAAGTTCTACCCTGGAGTATCTTCATGCTCCTCCATGGGAAGGGGCCAAGGGGGCCATTTCTGTAAGGTTGTTGCCTCATGGTGAGGGCAGGGGGCAGGTGAAGGAGGGAGAGATCTGGAGAAATCTTATGGGAACTTCCATCTTGAAACTTCCTGATCTGAGTTCCTCCAGGGAACTCAGAGGCTAATCTACCTGTGTGTAGGTGGAAAAATCAGGTCAGGCAACTAGCTGGTCAATTAATGGGCAAGGCCCAGGCCCCAGTTCAAAATACTTGTTTTCCTGAAGAATCTAATCTATTTAGTCAAAGTGATTGATTCTCTTTCCTGAGTGGACCATGGATAGCAGCATCCTAGTCCTATGTGAGTCTCTGTTTCCACAAGTTTCCCCAAGCTGTTGTCTGCAGGCGAAGTAAGTACTTCTCCTCATTCAAAGCAACAGCAGCTACCTTTTTTAAAAGTAAAATATACAAAAGAGAGGGATAAAGCCGGTCAGGCTGCCAGCACCCACCTCTGCTCCTCAGGCTCTCTGAAAGCCAGGAAAGAAGCTTCTGGAAGCTCAGCACAGTTGACTCTGATGACAGGTCTGACACAGCAATCTAAACCTAAAATAACATCTCTCATCTTATGGTCAATCATTGAATTGACTGTAATTTTTATTAAGAGGAAAACCGCCATTTCGTATTTCAATAGAGATTTTTCAGAAGAAAACAAAACTTAGAAGTGTGAAAAGATGGTAAAATCTAAAGATTCAACTACTCACAATGAATTTTCCACATGACCCGCTCAGGCACATGGATGAAAAATGAACATTGACTAATATACAGATGAATAATTACAGGCAAATGAATAAGAGGGGAAGGTAAACACATCCATACCCCAAAAAAGATTCTGGACACTGTGTTGTCACCAGGAAGGGGTTGGACCTATCCCTACAAATTAAACAAACGAGACAACTATCTGTGTGGCCAAATCCCACCTCTCCAAATATTCAGACAATTCGAGCTGCAAAGTGCATTTCCCTAAATAGGGTAGTGGGCTTGGTTCTAGAGGCTTCTAGTGGCATCATAATCTGCCAGCACTGTCTGACTCCCAGGTAGCACCACTAGGCAGAATAATCAGCCAGGATTCCTCCCCTGCAGTCCCCAGGCAGGGAGGGGGTTGGGGAGGAGGTGGCTTCAGACAATATTGACATTGTCTTTGGTGCATCGGAAAACCTCTTCGCGATTTCTAATGCCTTCTCCCCAAAGATCGTTAGCTAAGTCTTCAGGTATATTCAATATTTTCAACTTAGGAGAGAGAACGCCAAGTCGATGCTATTGTCCTGGCATCTTTTCATATGGAAGCCTTTCAAATGCATAACCACATTATAAATGATCCCAACCCAGTCAGGGGGCCTCTCCACAGCATGAAGAATGGAGCCCATAAAGTCTGCTTGACATTCGAAACCTGCTTTGACCACCCATGGACTGCATGGGCCTCAATCTGCCTCGGGGAGGGCATGCGGTGCTGAGAGGGGCGCAGAGCACAGCTTTTGTTAGAACCCAGTGGTGTCTTCCAGAGAAGGGGGGGCCACTCCCAGAAGGCCCACAGCACTCATGCCAAAGACTGAGGCAGAGAGACTGGAGGCCTGGTGTCATGGAGCCCCCGGCCCCACACTGCACAGAAGCATTACTGTGTTTGGTGACATTGAGCACTAGCCACTCACTGAGGACTGGAGAACACCTGCCAGCCACCTGTCCCATCTGCCATGGTGTGACTACTGCTCTGCCCTGAGCTCCCTGGCTGGTGCACAAGCCTGGGTCTCAGTTTCTCCATCTGTCAGATACATTTAGGTGAAATGGTTTCTAGGATGATACAAGCATTCCCCTTCTAGGAGACTGTACCAGTTTCCTAGAGTTACAGTGACAAATTACCACAAATTAGGTGGTTTGAAACAACAGCATTGTACCCTCTCCCAATTCTGGGAGCTAGACGTCTGCAGCCAAGGTGTGGGTAGGGCACATTCCCCCTGAAGGCTCTTGGGAAGGATCCTCCCTTGCTATTTCCGGGATTCCCGTGGTTGCTGGAAATCCTTGGCCTTCCTGGGCTCATAGACACATCACTCCGATCTCTGCCTGTTATCTTCACATGTCTGTCTTCCCTGTGTGTCTCTGTCTTTGTCCACATTTTCCTCTTCTTATAAGGACTGCCAGCCATTTGATTAGTGTCGCCCCAATCCCGTATGCCCTCATCTTAACTTGATTTTATCTGCAAAGACCCTGTGTCCAAATAAGGTTGCATTTAGAAGTGTCAGGGGTTAAGACTTGACATATATTTTGGGAGGATTTGATTCAACCCAGTACAGAGACTGTACATTTTCCTTCTATTACATTGAACTGAGAATTTGGCATTTGTGTTGGCTTCAGGGTGATCACAGGGAATGTTAAGTACATGTGCTTTGTCTTGTAGGCTAAGGAAGAAGTTAAGCCACCTATTCAGAGACTAAGGATATCTGTGTCCAATATCCTGGAGGCTGACTTTGGACAAAACTTCCCCTTGCCACCATTCTGCAATCTTCAGCCTTCTCCTTTACCGGATGATGGAGTAGAGGGGCTAAGAAGTGGCTGGAGTTTGCAGAGCTGTGATGGGAGAGGCAGCATCACCTAGTGATTCGGGGAAATCCGCTTTCAAATCCTGGCTTTGACTTCCTCCTAGTAGCCATGTTCACTTGAGAACATCCCTTCATCCTATAAAACTGGGGATGATGAAGATAAAATAGTACTTGCTTCACAGGGTTATACTGAGGATTAAATGAGTTCACAAATAATAAATGTGGTTATAGCGCTGCCTGGAACTCAGGGCTGGATAAAGTTCAGTCATGGTCATTGGTAGACCTGTTTGTCTGAGAGGGCACCTTATTGGATCTGGGAGTGTGGGTGAGTAGATTATTGCAAGGTTGCAAAGTTCGATTTAATATTATGACCCAAAGATATGTCTAAGAGATTGTGCAGGTTCTGCTACCAATAAGAAAGACATTAAATGAGCACCTACCATGTGTCAAGCTAGTGCTATGTGCTTTACATTCCACATCTTGTACACAATTAACCTAAAAGCTGGGGCCTATTTTTATGCCCATTGCACAGATGAGGCAACTGAAGCCTAGAGTACTTCAGGGTCTTGCTCAGGTCACACAGCTAACTCTGTAGCCCTAGGCTTCCAACCCAGGTAAAACTAACAACCTCTAAGTTCTCCTGGCCTTAGATTCCCACCCTAGCATCCTCTGATGGGGAAGAACTGGCACTGGAATGGAAAAAATCTTTCCTTAAGCCTTGGAAGGCAAGCCAACCATGCATATAGAAAGCACAGAATCCTGGGACCAGGCACTCCGGCTCATGCTTGTAATCCCAGCACTTTGGGAGGCCAAGGCAAGCGGGTCACGATGCCAAGAGATCGACACCATCCTGGCCAACATGGTGAAACCCCGTCTCCACTAAAAATACAAAAATTAGCTGGGCGTGGTGGGGCTTGCCTGTAGTCCCAGCTACTCGGGAGGCTGAGGTAGGAGAATCGTTTGAACCTGGGAGGTGGAGGTTGCAGTGAGCCAAGATCGTGCCACTGCACTCTAGCCTGGTGACAGAGTGAGACTCTGTCTTGGGAAAAAAAAAAAAAAAAGGAAAAAGAAAGAAAGAAAGCGCAGAATTCCTGGCAGGACCCAGGCTGACATGCACACCTGAAGCAGAAAGACCAGCCCAGGGCCTGGCTAGCTCTGCTCACAACTGGAAGCAGCTTGCTCTCCAACCCCAGGTTTATGAGCACCACTCCCCATTTCCTCTGTTCCATTCTTTCAGCCAGAGAGGAGCCACAGTCACTCCCAGATCCTCCTCACATTGCAGCTTAGGAGTTCCCAGCAGCAAATACAAACACACACAAATGAGAGTGACAGCTTCCGTCCTGGAAGCTAGATTCCCCTTCACCTTTTCTCAGGCAGAAACATGCAGGGGTATAAGCTAAGCTCCCAGGGTCACAGTTGGCCATTGTGTAATTCCAAGCCTCATGCCTCGCTTCTCCCAGCTCCCAGCTCTGTGCACAAGCTTTGGCACAGTTGTGGCTAATGGCCAATCAGAGTCTGACCGGTCAATGCCATTGGGAGATCATTTTTCACACTGTGACAGCCACAGAGCCAAAGTAGGTAGAAGGTGTGGGGGAAGGGGCCACCAGCCTTCAGCCTCACTCCCAGCCCAGTGACACTGTCACTGCTGGCTGCTACCCTCCCTAGCCCACCATGCTTGCACATCCTTTTCCTTCCTGCCTGGCTAAAGGCTTTGACTTAAGCCCACTCTAATGTTCAGGGTTTTGAGAAGCAGGAGGTTCATTACCAAGGCAGCAGGGATAAACACCTAGTCCATCAAGAAATTGGGATTCCGCCCAAGATGTTGACTGTTTTCCTACTGATGGGGGAAGTTACCAATCAATCATTCCTAGGCATCAGTTTCCTCATCTGTTAAATGGGTATAATATCATCCTCATGTATGAGAATTGAAAGAATGTCCCCAAAGCACTCATCTTGGAGCCTGCCACATGCAATAGACGTTGCTTATATCATTATCATCATCATCATCAGAGGAATGCTCATGAATTTGGAAAAGGTGCTTAGCTGCAATTTTGGGTAGGGGAGTGGAAAACAGGGCTGGTCCAATGATTCATAGAAGAATGGTAACCTTGACTTTCACTTTCCTGGTCTGGGCTTTGTGGAAATGGGGAGGAAGTGGCAGAACAACTATGTGAGAAAGGAAGTCAGGGAAGATGGGTGTTAGAAGAAAAGAGAAACCAAACTTCTCCCAGGCCTGGCTAGTGCCAGAGTCTGGGCTAGAAACACAAGATATTTCATTTAGTCTTCCCCAGAGCCCAGCCAGGCAGGTAAAGTTTCTGTTATTTTGCAGAAGAGGAAACTGAAGGTTAGTGATCATAAGAAATATGCCCCAAGTCCCTTGGCTGGGTAGAAGATTATGTTGAGATCTGAACCCAACTCAGGCCGACCCTGTCAATGTGAACAGCAGTTTCACACCACTGGTGGAGAGAAAAGCTACCTCCTAGACATAAACATCAACAAAGGCCAAAGCTGGAAAGTGCCTTGATCCATAAGTCCAGCACACCTTTTGTAGATTAAGGAAACCAGGCTCAGAGAGGTTAAGTAACTTGTCGAAAGACACATAGTGAACTGGTGAAGGGGTGAGAACCAGAGCCCAGAGCTACAACATTGTGCCAGGTCACTTCAGAATGGTCTCAGAATGCTCACAGCTCAGAAATACAGGCTTGTATTTGAAAGGAAAAGAGACATTTTGAATGTGCAGAAAGAAAGTTCCAGGAGTCTCTTGGTGAGGAGTTTGGGTGAGTCCCTGTCCCTTCCTTTTCCTTTTTCATCTCACACCAGGGGGTTCACCCTCCTGCAGAGCCCTTTCCTCCTTCTGCCAACTGAGGATTTCACAGCTGACTCTGACAATGAATATGATTTCCTCATCTCAGTCTTACTGAGGAGAAAGGATCAAACACCTCACTTTCAGGATTTGTGAACTATTGTTGAAAGGGTAATAGACCCCTGAACATGTAATTTTTCAGGAAACTTTTGGGTCTTGAAAATACACATTGTGTCAAGAGGCTGCATCATTTAGAAGAACATTCTTGCCGATCTTGAAAGGATTTTTGTAGCTGCTGTTGAGAGCTGTGCCCAACAAAAGGGGCTGGTTTAAATGTTTCTTATTAAGCTAACCTAGGATCACAGCTGTTTAGGTGCCTTCAACTTGAATCATCTTATCACAATGACAACAATATTATTCACAACAGTATTTATGGACTGTTTTTCTCTGTGTCCGGTACTGTGCTGAACACGTTACATGAGTTCATCTCACTCTCACATACAGCCTCCACACACACCCTTGCCAGGTAGGTAGTGTAGTTAATGTTGCCATTTTACAAGTGAGAAAATTGAGGATCAGGGAGGTCAAGTCACTTGCCCAAGGACACACAGACATTTAGAAGCCAGGGTTTAAACCTGGGACATGTGCCTCCAAGGCTTCATCATGAAGCCATTGACTAAATAGACATCAGATGAAGACACAACCACCCTGTCTTCCTATGTCTCACCAGCCATTACTTTCAAACAGGTATGCCCAGTTCCCCGCTCTTACCTGTGAGCTTGGGCCTGTTACAAGGCCTTCATATATCCAGTCAACAAACCTCCCCACATACTGACTCTTATGGTCTAACATATGTGCTCCTACCAAAATTCTATGTTGAAACCTAATCTCCAACGTGGTATTAAGATGGGGGCCTCTTAATGAGCCCAGATGAATGGGAGTAGTGCCCTCATAAAAGAGGCCTGAGGGCCCTCCTTCACCTCTCTCCCTTTCACCACCTGAGGATGCAGCAAGAAGGCCAATCTAGAAGGAGGGCCCTTACCTGATTCTGAATCAGCCAGCACTTTGATCTTGGACTTCCCAGCCCCCAGAACTGTGAGCAATAATTTCTATTGTTTTTCAATTACCCACTCTAAGGTATTTTTTTATACCTTATTTTTTATACTTTAGCAGCCCAGACAGACAAAGACACGGATCATCTAACTAGGAGACAGGTGCTGTCCTGTGCTCTGGAGATCAAAGGGTGAAGAAGGTGATGTTCTGCTTTCAAGGTCCCATTGTCTACTGGGTGAGGCACGCCATAAATGGGGACATTTATGTGTCCCCAGTGATAACAGAACAAAGGGTGGAGGGGATAGAGCTAGGAGCAGCCAAACCTGCAAAGAATGTGGCACTGAAGCTCAATCTCTAGGAAATTTCAAGGATGAAGGGGAGCTTGCTCGACACAGAGGAGGCCCAGGGGCCATTTTATGCTGAAGGCACAGCATGGACGACGGCACAGAGGCATGAAAGGGCCGGGCAGGCCTGAGATCAGTGAGAAGAACGGCCTGGATTCCAGGCGTCGTCCTGACCTTGCTGGAGCATTTAGCGCTCGCTGCCCTGACGGCTGTCCTGAATTCTCACTTCCTTCTGTATGTTCCTAATCCCCTTCTTTGATTCCTGGGGCTCTCTATTTCTGCTGGATTTGGCTGTTTGTCTGCTTGGCTGTTGCCCACTCACCAAGTTTCTGATTCACAGCATCTCTTGACTTTTATACTAACAGGTCCTAAATTTTTGGAGGGCCAAAATGATTTCTAAATTTAGGACCTCTTAGGATCCCTGCTTCCCCGCACTGTGCTGGGAAACGAAATAGGTGCTTTAAAAATTCTGGTGGTGAGGAAATTCTATCCTGGTTTCTGTTTGTTCCTCTGAGGATGGTGCCCGCAAGTCCAGGGCACACTCTGGGCCACTTACCAGGTGGAGGGCTTCAGATCCCTGCCTCCTGAGCCAGGTGCTGGGAGGGCACTTCCCCCTGCCCTCCCTCTTCTGCCCTGGTCTCTTATCCTTGGCCTTCCAGGTACCTGTCCCTGAGTCCAGTCTCCAGAAAACTTGGCTCAGGAGACTGGACTCAGG
>NC_045442.1:20208771-20221746 GCF_002776525.5 Piliocolobus tephrosceles
GGAGACTGGACTCAGGGACAGGTACCTGGAAGGCCAAGGATGGGGAGGGAAAGTTACTGTAACCATCCAATATCCAGAGTGGGTTTTGTGGAGGACGTCCAGAACCCCTTCACATATGCCATGTTTTGACGTGAGTGCATCTGTGTGTTCTTAGGGAAGCAAGTCAACGTAGGGTTTAAAGAATCAGGCTCAGAAGCAAGGGTACCTGGGTTCAAACCCAACTTTACTTCTTAGTAAGTGGTATGGGTTGATTGTGTCCTCTAAAAAGATATGGTGAAGTCCTAGCCCCCAGTACCACAGAATGTGACTTTATTTGGCAATTGGGTCCTTGCAGATGTAATTAGTTAAAATGAGGTCTGGTATCCTTATAAAAAAAAAAAGAGGAAGAAGAGACACAGACAGACACAGAGAAAGAGGTGACCATAGAGGCAGAGACTGGAGTTATTCAGCTGCAAGCCAAAGACTGCTAAGCATGGCCAGCAACACCAGCAGCCAGGAGAAAGGTGTGGGACGGACTCTACCTTAGAGCCTTTAAGAGAGCACAGCCCTGCCCACATGTCGAGCTCTAGTTCAGACCCTCCCCAGAACTGTGAAAGAATACATTTCTATTGTTTTAGGGCACCCAGTTATACTTCCTTGTGGCAACCCTGGGAAACAAATGCACAAAGTATAGCTGTGGTCGAGTTACTTAACTTTCTATGCCTCAGTATTTGCATTTGGCGAGAATAAATAGGATCTGTCTTCAAGGCTTGTTCAGAGGTTAAATAATCCATGGAAACATTCAGCATAGGGCCTGGCACAAGGTCAGTACTCCACAAAAGTTGCCAGCATTCCTACTTACATGTTCATTTTTGTAGGAAAAGGGACCATGGATTTTATTTGATTCTCAAATAGATCACGTCCCAAAAGGAGGGTTAAGAAGCACAGCCCTGGGTCTTTCTATCTATAGGAGACTTCAGAAAGAGATAGGCAAAAGGCCACCCCTGCCAAACAGAGCCTTATGGAACTCCACCCTCCTCCAGGACTCCCAATCCTGTGATTGTGTGCAAGGTCCTGCTCTGCCACAGAGGAAAGACACTGGAATTCTCTGAGCACCTCCTCTGCACTGGAGTTGCACAAGGTACTCATGATTCACAAATATGGCCTCATCGCATACTTACAACCATTCCAAGGGGCAAGAAAAATCATCTCCATTGTATAGATAAAGAAATCAAGTGATCAGTCACTCTTGCTCTCTCCTGCTAGAGACATCCGTCACCCACCTTGCCTGGGACATATCTCAGAGGACCATGAAACTTCACAGATTTGACCAAGTAGGTGGTTAGACAAGGGGATCCCAAAACCAGAAAATCATGGGGACAAGTCCTCAACAAACATCACAGCTTGGCCACAGAGAGGTGCTAGCTTGGTGTTAAACAGGAAGTCAAAATTGTTTAGGAGACAAAAGTGGAATGAAATCATCCTATGGCTTTTCATGTGACAATGGAAAATTACATCACAATCCACTGAGTTACAGCCTGTTACTGCTGATTCTCCCTGTGCCTGCAGACTTCTCCATGTCTACCCCCAGCCACTCAGCAGATGATGCTAATGAATGGGTATGTTCTCTGCTAGGAGAGGGCAGACAACATGTCGCCCAGGGCATTTCCTTTTTGGCTTCTGCTGCAAAAAATGTCCAGTCCAGGTCATTGCCCAAGTCCAAAAATCTACTTAGCCATGTCCCTCAAAGCAATGACTCTTTTTTCCACTTCCATGAGATAGCTCAGTTTCCTTTATTTGGCCAAACATTGTCCTTTAATGCATGAACTTCCTCAAACCATCCAGGAAAAAGCTGGAAAGCAAATCCTAAATGCACAGTTACAATGCAACGGGCCATTAACTTAAAGTCTCCAAGAGATTGGCAGCAAGATGATTTTTCCGGATGGCAGAGCCACATCTGGAGGAGCCCGAGGAGTGCAGGAAGCATGGAGGTGTCTTGGCCAAGTGGTGATTTCTTCACCCCAAGCCATGGCTAAGTGTGTGTGCCAGCATCTGCCACCTACTTATGTTTGGAGCTTGGTAGGAACGGTTGATTCTATCTTTAAATTGGTTCAATCCTTTTGACGAATTTTGTGGGTTTGTTCAGTCCCCCAAAAGTCAAAAGATTTTTTTTCAAATTTTTATTAAAAACAACTTTTCTCTCAAATGTGTTAATTAACTGAGTGAGTACAAATGACCAAACTGGTTGGGTATACTTGTATATACAACCAATGCCACACATGTAGATCAGGATGGAGAAATGATTGAATTTTTTTACATACTGGTAAGAAATTACCACCTGTCTTGACCCTGGGAGGGAAGAAGGATATAAGTATGAATCATCCAAACTGAGTTTCTGCCTGGGGGAAGTTCACAACCTGCATGCCTCTCCTTGTCCCTTTTCCTGCCCCACCTGTGTTGATTTGGACCCAATCTTGGACAGCGTAGGGTCTGAATTCTGATTGTCTGGGCCACCTTTCCTATAAAAGAGAATCTTGAGAAGAGATGTTGCCAGAGACAGCATTTCTGCTCCATTCCAGATGTATCCTTCCTGGGTTATTTCAACATTTCCTTCCCAGATATGAGATGAGATGCCATATGTGAGCACAGAACTCCATCTGCATCTGGCATGCATGCTGACATTAGTTTCTTCCTCAGTGGTAGTAAAAAGACCAAGTTGCGGAGACCTCAGCCAGCTCCCCCAGATACCCTGGGAGTCCTGGAGCAGCTTAACATAACCGGGCCAAGTGGCAAACAGAGAGAAAAGCAAGCAATGCCCGGCAGATTCCAACATCTCCAGGTATCGATCACCAAAGCTGTCAGAGACCTAGCTTAGCACAGAGCCATATCCTCTCACCCGGATGTTTTTTAAAAGAAGCACAATTCCTTGGAAGCTTTTGGACCCTTTTCTAAGCATGACTCAGCAGTGCCTCCCAACTCAAGTTTAGGGTTGTGAATCTTTCTTTATCATGATAGCCTACCAAGTCATTGCCTCACATTGTAGTCTGGTCACCAGTTCATGGAGTGGGCCCCCCAATAGCCTTCTTGTACACTTGGAACTTAAACATTGTAAAAGGCAACAGCATTTACAGCAAACTTGAGTGGCCCAAAATATGCAGGTCCATTCACCTGATCTCTCATCGCCGACAGATTCAGCAGCCTTGCCAGACAGCACAGGCTCCCACTAATTCACTACCGACCTGCCAACAGCGTGCTGCCGATCTCTGGGATACAAGAGGGCTCAAGTATTCATCATCCCCCAGTGGGATGTTTCACTCTCCCCTGACTTTGTTCTGGATGTTTGGAAATAGAACGATGTTGATTACTTCTTCAGAAGAAAGTGCCACAGCCACTTCCTCACAGTCCCATGGCCAGCCTCCCAAAATGCACCATATAAATATTTATTATAGCGTAACAGAGGTCAACCTGAGTTCATTAGTTTTTCTGATTATCCCCGGCATTTGATGTGAGAAGGAAATACTGTAAATATTTACTGAGTACTCCGATCAGAAAGTCTGGCTTTGGCTCCAAATGCTCACCCACATCTCACCCACAGGCGAGACAGGCACCAGCGCACGTGCACTGAGGGAAAACCCACAGGGACATGGTGCACTTGCAGCTGCAAGCCAGGACAGCCACTCTGAGAAGGAACAGCCAAACAGGAGGTGCCCTGAGCTCTGAGTTTCTATAATGGAGGCACCTTTAATTATTCATAAACATGAGGGTTTAACACTATTTATAGTATTAAAGTTAATCATTTATTTAGCACAGTTTCTCCAAACGAGTTCAAGATAACCTTTATAATGCTCATTAAGCAGCAACTTATAATAATTAGTACTTGTTCCTTTTCTGTCTGCCCAGCTAGACCATAGACATCCCAAAGGCAGGGCCAGTGTCTGACTGGTTGACAGCTTTATTTCATGTTTAGAACAGTCTTTTACATAGTAGGTGCTTAATATGTATTGGTAGATGAAATATGTCAATTAAGACCTTGGCTTTTCATTTGACTTCTAAAAAGGCACTTACAGAATCAAATATATATATATATATATTAGTTTGAGGCTTTCTTCAGTTCAGGTAGGTTCAGCTCCCAAATTTGGGTCACCTTAAGCGTCTTTCTTTGGGGTCGTCTAAAGAGACCCGTACAGAGAGTTAGGAGGCCTTGTACTCTTTCCACCACTGACCAGCCATGTGAGTCAGGCCTAATAATCTTAAAAATGAAACACAAATCCCCAAGCCCACCACTGCAGTAATATTGCATTTTTAAACAGGTCTTAGAAATGGAAAAGCCTGGACTTAAAGGGCTAACATTGACATAGACAAGCACTGACTTAGATCATTGATCAAGAGTTTTTCATGTAGAATCCTTGGATCCCCTAGAGATTCATGCTTCTAGGGCTATGAAACCCCTGAAATTGTATGCACAGATGCAAACAATACAAATGTCACTTACATCTGGTAAGAGAGACCGCATAGCCTTAACTAGACTCTCTAAGGATTCCATAATGAAAATCAAGTTAAGAATCGGTCTCTCTGTTTCTCTAAGAGTTGGGATGGTGGAGGGACAGATTAACTCTGGCCTGCTTGGCACATAAATCCATGGTGAACATGCGCACCCTCTCCTAGCACTGGACACACCTTCCATCCTCTATCCCTGCCTGAGGTTTGCTCCCACCCTGGTCTATTAGCCCATCCTCCCTTCTGTATCCTGTGCTCCCAAAGTGACGAGTGGCTCCACTGGCCAGGACTGAGGACCTGTGGATTGGTGCATCACTGTGGGCCTTTCCAGCCCTACATTCAAGCCTATGCCTGGCCTTTTCCTTCTCATCTTTAATTGAGTGCACAATGCTGTACAAACATACATTTTACATTTGCTACATTCTAAAGCAATAGTCTACTCTATTCGAATCTGCCCGTGATGCTGGCTTTGTGGAATGTTTTTGAGAGAAGGAGTGCAGGTGTCTCTCTAGGACTATGAGGGTAGTGACTGCAGGCCTGATTGCCCCATTCTGTGTAGAGCAGCGTATCTGCATGAGTAGTGTCAAGACTTGAGACTTGAGTCCTATAGCCCAGATTCCAGCCAAGAATTAGTAGGGGGAGATCAGTTGGATGCATTACTAGCAGTTTCTAGTGGCTGTGTGTCAGCATCCATTTAGTGAAAGTGCTATTTGTCTTGACTCTTCTGCCTGCCATTTAATCATTAGAACACCTGCCCTTCAAGTTCACATTTTTCCATTTCTAAGACCATTTAAAAATGCAATGATATTATTAGAGGAGGTGAGGTAGGGGATTTGTGTTGCTTCTTAAAGGTTATTAGCTAACACCTTAAGTTGTCACACTAGCAAAACCAAGGAGAGTCAGCTACTTGTAAGTGGGTGAATAATTTTATTTCTGTGGGCTCTTGTTTCCTCAGCTCTTCGACGAAGTGGTTGGGTTATAGTAAGCAAATAGACTTCAACTCCAGTGTAACTCTGGGTGCCTAGCTCCACGCTTCTGAAACTGTATTGTGTATACAGATCCTCCAGGATCTTGTTCAATGCAGATTGTATTAGTTCATTTTTATGCTGCTCATAAAGACATACCCAAGACTGGGTAATTTATAAAGAAAAAGAGGTTTGATGGACTGGACTGACAGTTCAATGTGGCAGGGGAGGCCTCACAATCATGGTGGAAGGAAAGGCACATCTCACATGGTGGCAGACAAGAGAGAATGAGAGAGCTTATGTAGGGAAACTCCCCTTTATAAAACCATCAGATCTCATGAGGCTTATTCACTACCAGGAGAACAGCATGGGAAAGATCTGCCCCCATGATTCAATTACCTCCCACTGGGTCCCTTCCACAACATGTGGGAATTATGGAAGCTACAATTCAAGATGAGATTTGGGTGGGGACACAGCCAAACCGTATCGCAGATTCTAATTCAACAGTCCTGGAGCAGGGTTTGTGATTCCAAATATGTCTATCAGACTCTCAGATGACACCAGTACTGCTGGTCCATGGAGCACATAGGTAGCAAGGTTCTAAACCACTGTATCAGGAGAATGTTGAGGCTAATCTGGACCCATGAGGAAAAAGTAGCAGGACTGATGAGAAGGAAGAGGCAGCACATGAATTTTTAATACCCAGACTAGATGTTTCTAAAGGAAGCCTTTAAAGTCTAACACAGTCATTCTCAAAATTGGTCCCCTGACCAGCAGCAACAGCATCACCAGGAAACTTGTTAGAGCTGCACAGTGTTGGACCCTATCACACCAGACCCTACTGAATCAGAAGTGGGCTCCTGTGATCTGGAGTTTAACATGCCTTCCAGGTGATTCCAGCGCATGTTCAAGTTTGAGAAGCATTCATCAACATACAAGTCTTCTACAGAATAAATGACTATCAGTTCAGGTCAGGAATATGCACAGCTTCAGCAAGAGAGACAGGGGTGTTATCCCAAGGGAGAAAAGAGGTCTAGATAATAAACTTTGATGGAGGCCAAAAACACCCCTCCCTGTTTACGTCGTATTCAACTATGGAGCTCTGATACAAAATTATTAAATATTAAGAGCACACTTCAATCTTCTTTGGTATACCCCAATTAAGTTTATTTTCCAACCCACAAAATGCAACATGGTAGCATGATCTACTTGTCATTCCCACAGCCTAGGGAATTGCGCCTAGTGAGTTTTGGACAAAATTCCATTTTGTTCATAGCTGGCATGTGAGCTGACTCTTGAGCTTGACCAACTGTTCTTTCCTGATTGGACTGTTTCCATATTGCCTAGACATTTTAAATAGCAAGCTCCAGAAATAGTCGAGTGCTGAAACCTTGGGTTCAAATAGAGTCCTGGCCCAAGAAAAATTATTGATAGTCCAACCACCTGTACCTTCTTCAAAATGGTAGAAAAATAATCGATACATCAAAAAGTAGAAAAGGGCTCTCTCCTTGTACCCCATCTCCACTACTCTGGGAAAAATACTAAAAATCAAGAAAAACAGCACTCAGGTGTGAAACAGATTATGAATCAGCTGGAGGCAAAGAAGTTGCAATTCTATCCAATTACGCCAATTTAATTGGGTGTTAAAAAAATCCTAGGTCCCAACGGTAGTTTCTTGGCCAGAGAGAGGTCTGTATTGAGAGTGAGTAGCACTTCTATTTGTTAGGAAATGTGATTTCGGGCTGGGGAGGGAAAGCAGCACACATTGCTTAGAGTACCCCAAGATGGGCGCCATTTTGACTTGGAGGCATCTGAAGCCTGGTTTGGATGGTGAAGACTTCAAAGTTCTTCTCCAGGACTTGAGAGAGCATGGTCTGAAGCAAGCCCCTCCAAATTCTTTCAGTCCATGGGCTTCTAGGGAAAGTTCTATATTCAGTCTCTCCCACTCACTTCTTGTAAGTCTCAAGTCAACCCCCAAATATGTAAAAAACTGGACACAACTTGAATGTCCAGCATGAGAGAAAGGTTGAGAGACCTATGCTACATGGATAACATGGTGACCAGTGAAGCCAGCATAAACGTTCATGAAGAATTTCTAATGGCAGGGAGAAAGGCCTGTGATGGAGTGTTAAAAAATGTAGGATACATGATTGTGGTATGGTGTGTTCTCATCAATGTCCAAAAGGACATAGAAAAGTACCCCGAATTCATAAGTGACTTCCATTCAATGATGGATTAACAGGCAATCGTATTTTCTCTATCTTGTTTTATTGCATTCTACAAAATGCCACAACTTCATGTAGTATTAATTTCTTTCCTTTTCTTTTCATTTTTGAGACAGAGTTTCACTCTTATCACCCAGACTGGAGTGCAATGGCATGATCTCAGCTCACTGCAACCACTGCCTCCCAGATTCAAGCGATTCTCCTGTCTCAGCCTCCCGAATAGCCGGGATTACAGGCATCCACCACCACGCCCAGCTAATTTTTATATTTTCAGTAGAGATGGGGATTTACCCTGCTGACCAGGTTAGTCTCTAACTCGTGACCTCAGGTTATCCACCCAACTTGACTTCCCAAAGTGCTAGAATTATAGGCATAAGCCACTGCGCCTGGCCTATTATTTTTTACACAGAAACAATAAGTGTAATTTAAACAAATTTGCTCCTAGTTAGATGTGTCACTTTAATTTGACTGGCCTGTCCTCTGTACCTGGCTCACACTTTTTTCTTTCAAACCTTCTGCTCCAAGCCATTCCTTCACCTGGCAGAGTCTCCTTGCTCCTCTCTGCCTACAAAAACTTTCTCCATCCTTCAGCCTGTTGGGTCCTCTATTCTTCCATGGAAGCCACTGGGACCATTCCAGTTGTACAGCATCCCCTCTTCTGAACTCCTGTACCACTGTTTCATCCACACCATTTGAGAAGCCTTGGAATGTGAGAATATTTCACTATCAGCCTGTTGTGGGGCCCAGGCATCAGTACTTTTTAAAACTCCCTAGGTGGTTCCGGTATGTAGCCAGGATTGAGAATCACTCTAATGAAGTCAAAAGTCACCTCCTATCTATACAGTAACCATCTGTCCCAGATTTTCTGTGCCAATTCTATTTCAAATGTCTGTCATTGATCCCACATAAACCACAGAAGCTTCACAGAAATCCCAATGTTCCAGTGCTTAACTGTCATTATTATTATTATTACCATATTAACCATGCCTCTGAGATGCACTTGGAAACCAGACTGACGTTACAGTTTTTTGAGTGGTCCAGATATATTTGTTTTGAGTTCCATAGGGATTTAGACAAAAAAACATAGACACCAAATTAAATTTGTGTTTCAGATGAACAATACGTTCCTTTTTTTTTTTTTTTTTTTTTTTTTTGAGACGGAGTCTCGCTCTGTCACCCAGGCTGGAGTGCAGTGGCCGGATCTCAGCTCACTGCAAGCTCCGCCTCCCGGGTTCACGCCATTCTCCTGCCTCAGCCTCCCAAGTAGCTGGGATTACAGGCGCCCGCCACCTCACCCGGCTAGTTTTTTGTATTTTTTGGTAGAGACGGGGTTTCACCATGTTAGCCAGGATGGTCTCGATCTGCTGACCTCGTGATCCGCCCGTCTCGGCCTCCCAAAGTGCTGGGATTACAGGCTTGAGCCACCACGCCCGGCCCAATACATACTTTTTAAGGATGCATATAGCCCAAATATTGCATGGGAGATTCTTATCCTAAAAGTTTATTCAATGTTTATATGAAATGCAAATTTTAACTGGGTGTCAGTACTCTATCTGGCAACACTTGGTTCAGAAGAAGGATTTCTGTACTTGAGAGCTTTTACATTTTTACAGTGGAGCCCTCATATAGGTCAGGCTGCACCCTCAAAGTGGCAAAGTTACTGACTGCAGAACAGACTAACTCTTGAATCGGCAGGGGGAAAGGCCCAGCTTTCTAGGTTCTGTCCCTGAGGGGGCTTGTTAGTAAAATTTTACTTGCAGAAATACAGATAAGGCCAAAATATAAGTATTACTTCCAGGTTGCATCTGGAACTTGAATCTCAATAGTCTATATGGGCAGTGGCTCAAAGTACAAGGTTCTGGAGTGAGATCATTCTAGATGCAGCTCTCATCTCTCCCTGCCAATGTATGACTAGGGGCAAGCTAACTAACTTCCATAAGCCTCAATTTTTCTCCTGTGTAGAATGGGAATACTACTGTGTTTACACCTAATTGATTGGTCTGAAAATTAAATGAGATCATGTTTACAAAATTCTTCGCATAGTGTTTGGTGCATTATTACTATTATTAATATATAAGCAATTTTTTCATATTCAGCCAACAAGCAGACAACGTATACCAGGCGCCTTGCTGCTGCTCCACCCAACTACCCTCTGGTCCTTATCTGACCACTTCTGATACAAGCAGACTGCAATGCCTGAGAAGGGGGCAGGAGAGACACCTCCTGCAGGAAAAGAGGGTGAGATTCTTCTAGAATTTGAAACCGAAGACTGCCTAAATAAGGCGTATCCCGGTTGGGTTGGTGGAATTTTATGCAAAGAAAAACCAAGTGGCTGACCTTTGTGAAAAGATGTGAAAAGATATTATGTACCTGCATGTGGTCCTTGAGCAAGTCCAAGTAGAAATGAGTGGCCAGAGTCATCACACACACTGGGGTCTTTGATCAGCCCCGACTGCTGAAACCAAAGGCCAGTGCAACTCCTGTGCGTTACTTCTTCAAATTCCTGCAAGTCAAAAACCATGTTTCACTTCTCAGCAATTGTTTCTACCCTGGGGCCATTCAGGATCACCTCTTCTGATGCTACCCAGAGCCACCCCTTCTGGAATAGCAAGACACTAACCAGACTTGAGATTTTGGTTTTTCAAAAACAAGTCTGAAAAATATCACCTGGGACAGCCCCCCAAAAGTGCCAGCCTGCCTGATCCCTGGCAGTCCTTAAAGAGACACATCAGCTGCCAGTCACTGTCAACTTTCTGCCCACATGGAGACAAGCCACCATGTGGGGAGGAGAAGGAGGCCATGCAGCTATACCAGGTGTTGGGCACACTGTTCCCACACAGATCCCAGGAGGGGACTGAAAATGGAGCCTAAAGGGGAAAGTGGGCATGAGGGAGTCAGGAGCCCCAGGAGCAGGTGGCTTCAGGTCATTCCTCCAAGTTCATCTTCTCCTCCGAGAATGTTGGATTATTGGGAGCTCTCGAGACATGTTTAGGGAAGGGGGTGGAGAGGAGGAAGTCCTAGCCCCATCCGTACACAGGCAAATCACCTAACCTTTCAAAGTCCCAGTATCCTCCTGTGAAACAGGGATAACACTTTCTTTGCTCCTCTGACAGTGGCTGAGAGGGTCACAGGAGTTCACAAATGTGAAAGTGCTTGGCAGACTATAAAGCACTGAAGATATTCTGCGTTTTGCTATTACATCTCTTTCTTCACTAGAACAAAGCATCTATGCAGATGTTGAAACAGCCAGAGTGAGGAAGAACTCCATGGTCTCCCCTCGCCTTGCAAGCGTAAGCCAGGAAGGCTGTCCGGGAATCCACAATAAACAACTGCAGCTGGCCTGTTCTGTTTCCCGCACAATGGACCTGAGTTCTTTTCTAAAATCTGTTCTGTAGCAGGGAAGGTAAAGCTGGTAAGCCTTGGAGGGACACAGGGGGTGGCTAAGGAAAGCTGTGGGCTGGTGTCACTCTGTGAGTGAGGAGTAGAAAGCCATCTTATTTGCTAAATGCAACTCAGAAACAGGATTGACCCTCTTCGTCTCTGCACCTGCTGTCCACCCAAGTGAGGTCACAACACACTGCAAAGGCAGGGGGCTGGTCCTGTGGTTTCCCATCTGGTCTTGTTTGGCTTTTGGAGTTTGGCTCCTTTGACAGACACATGGAGAACAGCCTTGTCATCTTGAATCAGACAGTCGGCCTTCGTGTACATGAATACGTGTGAGATTTCGCACGTTTGCTAGAGGAAAGAGGCCATGGAGCGGGAGAGAAGGCACATTTACATTCTCTGCCAGTGTTGGGTTTTATAAAGAAAAAAATAGACATTTCACAAGGCATGCTATAAACCGAGGTCAGTTTTCCCCTTACATAGTATTGAAGCTCGAATAACCCAAAGCAGGAGAAAAACCTGATTCCAATCTGGCAGGGTTGGGAAGGCCCACCTGATTCATTCAAGAGTATTTTCTTTCCTTATTTACTCTGCCTACTAACATTTCACAACAAGCCCTTCCTCAGCGTGATTTGGGGGAAGGATGGTATTTGTATGCTATTTTTAAAATCTATTCTGAGTAATACAGTCTATAACCCACATGCCAAGAACCAAAAAATGAAGTGTCTTGAAAGTATTGAGGTGAGTATTTTAAAATATGGTCTGTTTTACTTTTCTGTGTTATTTAACTGTTCACAGTAGGCATAGATTGCTTCACAAAGACAATAAAATAATTGTAAAAAAAGAAAGCAATCATTATAAAGACTGCCAGGGACACAAAGCTACATCACTAATGACCATGCAGCTGGAGACGGGGATGAGAAAGAGGCCGGGAGCAGACAGTGTTGTTAGAAGGACAGCTATTGCTCTCCAGCCACCCATTTCTTTGACATGGGAGAGTCCTGTCATTCAGAATTATTCTTCTCAGGGGTCCCCACCAATCTTAGCCATCTTGAGAAGTGCCACTGTGAAATTAGCTAAGAGACATTCTTTTTTTTTTTTTTTTTTTTGGAGACAGAGTCTTGCTCTGTCACCCAGGCTGGAGTCCAGTGGCGTGATCTCAGCTCACTGCAACCTCTGCCTCCGGGTTCAAGAATCCAAGCAATCCTCATGCCTCAGCCTCCCAAGAAGCTGGGGTTACAGGCATGTGCCACCATGCCTGACTAATTTTTGTAGTTTTAGTACAGATGGGCTCTCACCATGTTGGCCAGTCTGGTCTTGAACTCCTGGCCACCTAAGAGGCATTCATGAAAATGGAACAGTGTGCTGGAGTTGACCAAAAACTTCCATTTAGTAACTCCAATAACCCTGTGGGATGACAATTATCATCCCAATTTATAAGGGCTGAGACTGACATTCAGAGAAATGAGAATATTTTAGCTCCCATAGCTAAGAGGGAATAGAGCTAGGACTTCTGATTCCATATTCCATTCTGCATTCTTAAACTTAGGCAGGTGCCAAAACTGCTTTGTAGTTAAGCCTGCAGGCTCTCATGCCAGTTGGCCTGGGTGCAAGTCCTAGCTCCAGTCCTCACTTGTTTTGCTGACCGTGGATAAGATACTTCAATTCTCTGACTCTCGGTTCACACATCTATAAACTGGGGACGACAATAGCAGGGCCCAGTTCACAAGATTGTCAGGGAACTTGAATAAAGCAATGCATTTATAGAGAGCGCTTAGCCCAATGAAGGGCCCTCACCAACATCAGCTCTCATCACTAACTCTTTCCCTTTCACCCTATCCTGCTCATCATAATGAAGACCAACACCTGTGCTCCAGGGTGTGTGTGTGTGTGTGTGTGTGTGTGTGTGTGTGTGTGTGTGTGTG
>NC_045442.1:20221756-20318673 GCF_002776525.5 Piliocolobus tephrosceles
GTGTGTGTGTGTGTGTGTGTGTGTGTGTGTGTGTGTGTGTGTGTGTGTGTAATTAAAGCAATCCCTGAACTTGAGAATTATTGAGCATAAATGCATTCAAACTAATCATATTTTCCATACTATTAAGATTTCCTGGCATGTCAATCTTCTTTGCGGCAGAAATCAATAGTCACTGTACTTACTGAAAGAGATCTCTCCAGACCAAAACCCCTGTGTCCCAGGGCTGGGAAATTGACTCCTAGGAAATAAACTCTGGCCTGCAAACTTTTCCAGACTTTCCCCAAATCCCCAGTTGAGTAAAACAATGAGTCGGGCTCTCTAGGACATTGTCATACACCTTTTGGGGCAGAATAAAACACTTTAAAATAATTCCACAACTGAGGAAAAGATATAAAGAAAAAATCTGGAAGGGAGGAAGGGAAGTAATGGTTATCCCCAAAAGGATAGGATGTCTGTAGGGGCAAGGATGGTGACTTTTAGTACGTATATATTTCAGTAATGTTTGAATTTCTTACTACAACTATGTATTATTTTATAATGAGAAATTTTAAACTGATGCCATTCCTAGGCTGGTCGGAATAGGATGGGGAGGGTAACCTGTAGAAACTGCCCCCAGACCTTTCTTAACAGAGAAACTCTTAACTTTTCCTACAGGAAGCCCTTCCAGGTGCAATTCATTATCTCAACCTCTGCAACAGTGCCTACTAATGTTATAGCACTTCATTCATTCAGCCTTTCATTTGTTCATCCACTCAACAGCTATACTTTGAACAAGGCCCTGTGGGAGGCCCTGCGAGGCAAAGACAAGATAAGCGATTTGCCTGTCACACGGAGTGTGGGCTGGCAAGGAGATCCACAGTAAACCCCCAGTCCTGGACTCGCCCTTACGGCGTGTGCTTGGACAGAGATGGGACAAGGCCCAGAGGGGCACATGCTTGAGAGACTGGACCCCAGTCCAGAGGTCTGGGACGGCTTCTCTAGGCAAGAGACCTTGCATCTGGAAACTGAAAGATGAGAAGCAGCACTGACCAGGTGAAAGGGGTGGCAAGACCAGGAGTGTCTGGGCTGAGCACCCAGGCAGGCACTGAGATGAGAAGAAACAGAGCTCACCAAGGAAATTTGAGGGAACTCAGCCTGCTGGAGGAAGAGCTAAGGTGAGATCAAAGAAGCAGGAAGGGGCCAGATCACCTGATGTTTTGCAGAATGTGGGATTTTAAACTTTACCCTAAGAACAGTTCGAAACCACTGAGAGAGGTATCCCCGAGGACTCCATTTGTTCTCCACTGTCTTTGTTCACTTCCATTCTGACACACAAGCTCAAAGCTCCATGCCTGGCAATTAACAAGAGCCTAATAATAATCAGCTGGATGGCTGAACCCAGTCACCCTAGAGAGGGAGAACCTGCAAGCAAAGACCATGACCGCACATCTGACATCTCACATCTGTCTCCCTCCTTTTGTCTCCCCTGATCCAGGCCTGCAAGCTGAGAAGTGTACAATCCTCACAACAAGGAATGATTGGCAGTCAGATGCAGAACTAAGCTATTTCTTTCACCACCACAGTCCTTCCAAAACGTTCCCAACTGGCATCAGATATTCTCATCCTGACCAGTAAGACAACCCAATGAAAACTGGTGACTCAAGAAGGGTAAACATTTGTCAAAGCCTGTACAGCAAATCCCCGGGTGCTCTGAGAGTCATGTCTTAGCCAGTTGTCAAGGGCAGTGTCTCCTATCTCATTCCTCAAATACATATTTCTAGACTTAATTATGTGAATTTACTTTTCTTCGGCTCAAAAAAAGTAGGTATAGGGGCATTTTCAATGCTGCACACAACTGAAAGTAGATTGAAACCATCCTGACCTCAAACAGAATGTCAAAGCAGTTGGGTTTCTGAGCAGCAACAGAATACTTTTTATAGAATGGGAAGTCAATTGAGAAATCATAAAAAATTGGAGTTGGGAAGGACCTCTGTGCTCACGAGGGTCAGGTCCCAGGGGCTGCTGCAGAATTGTTCCCTGTGGTCAAGGGTCTAATGTTTTGTCCACTCAAGTTTTAAATATCTCAACCAATAGCTCGCCCCTGGGGACGCCTCTCCACAGGGCAATAGATCTTGCTGTCAGGGCTTTTTTCCTGCTATTCAATCTCACTTTTCCTTTCCTCCGCTTCATCCCATTTGTCTTTGGCAATAATTTAGACAAGAGTGTGCTGACGTTTGAAAACAAAAAGCCCTGTCTTTGCCTTCAATTTCGTTTTTCCAGACCCTTCTACCTACGGAAACTTCAAGATCTGGCAGGGAGAGGGGGAGGGAATGAGGAAGAGAGGCAAACAAACAGGCTGGCGTGGGTTCTGGAAGAAGCTATCAAAGGGCCAGCCCCCAAGACCTGGAGCCCACAGGTGGACAGGAAAAGAGGGCACTGCTGCCTCCAGAATGTGTAGGTTATAGGGGACCTGACTCTCAAAGGCAGAAAATCACCGAGTTTTCTGGGCAGTCCAGAGCTCAGCCACCTCTTGCTATGACACATTAGACAGAAGGTGGCAGCATAGCACCAGGCTCTGTGTGCTCAGCGGTCCTGTCCATCGCAGCACACCCCGACTGTTCGGCTTCCAAACTCCACGAGCAACAAAACCCAACCGGCCGGAACGCCGGGCTTAGGCCAAGAGTGAGCTGCAAATCAGGGCCCTGGCCAGTTTTTTAAGTCAAATCCCAAACAGTTAGGATTGTGTGAGCAGAGTTCATTTTCTCCCCAAGAACATCATGCAGCCAGAATGGAATTCAAAAAAATAACTGCGGTCCTAAACAGCGGTGTTTGTCCAAGCTGATCTAAACACATCAACTCACCATCTCGTCTGGCGTTTTGTGCACAAATTTTTGTGTTTAAAGAAATTTGGGGTTAATGCTCTTTTTTTTTTTTTTTCTTTATTCTTTCTAGCCCCTGGCTACTTATTTCTGAATTTGTCTCTGGTTTTCCTGTTTCCCTTTGCTCGAATTTTTTTTTTTTTTTTTTTTTTTTACTTATTTGGTAGTGTTTGCATGTGGTTCTTCTGAAAGCAAGGATCCACAGGGTATGCATTTCTGACTTGGAGCTGAAGTCCTGCTGGGGAACCAATTATATGTACTACCCACCAGGGAGAGTGTGATATTTTTTATTACTTTCTAATTTCAGGTCTTGAAACGGCTTCAGTGATCAGAACATTCTTCTGCTTAAGAACCTAAAAGAGCCAGTGAAAGGATGCTTTTGATTTGTATTTCATTTAGAATGGTCCATACTCACCAAGTGTACTCCAAGGATTTCCATGGGGCCTCAGAGGCTTGAATTGGGGAAAAGCAAGACAAAGACAATAACAAAACTTTCTCGCTACTTGCCTTATCATAGTGGGAAAATGCTGGCTACTTGGGGAAAGTCTTTGAGAAGTTGGTGAACTGAGAGAAAAATGGATAGAAGAATTAGAACAAAACAATTTCACTGGATTCTAAGTCTATTTAAACTACAGTAGTAAATCAAAACCATGCCTCTTTCTCATTACGCATGGCCCAATAGTAGAGACTCCTAAATGCTTATTAAAGCAAAAGCAAGAGGTGTGTTTCATTTCTAAATACATTCACAGGAACCCCCAACAAGGCGGTTGCTTCTTTCTAACTGCTGTTTGTTTTATGCTTGTTTCTCTTCTTGAAAGAGTTATCATGAAACGGAAAGGCTTAAAAGGGGGGTGGGGGTGGGGGTGAGGGTCCAAATAGGTTCTAATGAGGAAGAAGGAAATAAAAGTCAAATTCTCCCTGAATGTCTGAATTTCTATTTATTTATCTTTGCAATAAGAGAGGATGCCTGACGATCCAGAACTGCTCTTGGATAAAACGAATCATACCAAACAGCTAACAACCTGGCAGAATAGCTCAAAGCCCAAATTATGAGCTATTTCAAATCCTTTCCACTTGCCATGGGGGTCTTGGTTGAGCTTTTTTTTTTTTTCCTTTTTTTCCTGGTTCACATGCTTAGCCAAGAGGTGATTCTGAATGTTTATCTGAAGTATCTCCCTGATATCCTGGGGGGAACTTTCTCTCAAGCAAAAGCTCTCCTGAAAAGAGGAGCTTGTTTTAATTCTCATTAAGTTATACTCAGTGTTGTGAACTTTTTACTAGTGAACAGTTAATTTTAGTAAGACCGACTACAAGAAACTGCCACATATAAGCTCAGTGACAACTTTTTACAAAATGTGAGTCAAACATGAACATTTGCAATTTTCTAATAAGCCAGCTACCATATTTGCTATTATATGACGCTCTGTTAAAACAATCTTTTCTACTTTTAAGTAGAGATCCCATGAGAGCAAAAATGTTTATCTTTGTTGTGTATAGCCTCCTTAAGTACCACTTTATCATATTATTTAAAATTCAACAAATTAGCAGCCAGTATTTATTATTTAAACAAAGGGTGTTTCTTCAGATTTTAATTGTCTGAATTAAAAATCACAAACCAATCCATCTCCCTTCTTTCCTTCCTTCTCTCTTTCCTTCCTTCCTTCTGTTCATTTTAAACCCAGCAACTAGATTTTGTTGGGTTTAAAAGGTCCTTAAAAAGTCAGTATTCCTTCAGGAATAAATATTTGTAGATTACTTGAAATGGCCAACTTCCTTGACAGGTCTTAGGGAAAATACTCTACGTAACTTTGACTAAAAAGACAATGTTCCTGATCAAAATGTAATCTGAGTCTATACTGGCAAAGAGAGTTGAACCAATATACAATGAAGAGCAGCATAAACAAATGAATGAAGGAATATGCAGACAGGCATCAAGCAGAATCAAAATACTCAAAGCAGTCAGTTAACTGAGGCACTGAATTTCCTGGACAACTCAATTTCAATTTCCCACGTTGACAATTCTCAATTTCCCACGTTGCGTGGAGGCTCTTGCCTATAACCGAGTAAGCACTTATTCTGCAACCTCTTGCCTCTTGCAAGAGACAACAGATTGTTAGCCTCTGGGAAGTAGCACTATTTCAATCAACCAATTTGGCATGTTGTGTTTTACAGTTTCCAAAATTAACACAGAATCCAAACAAAAACATGGCTGGTGTGGAACTATATACAGCGAACACTGTCATCTGGTTGCTTCGAATCTGTTCATTATCAAAATTAGCTGTCTTGTTTGTCCTACTCCCATTTTTGAATGCACACCATTAATTAACCAACCTGTCATTATGTGCTGGTAATGACCAAGTTTTCCAGGATTCCAGTGTAAATACAGAATTTTATAGGACTCCCAAAACTAGGAGGAAAGGAGAAAGTGGAGGAGGTAGGGGTGGCAGAGAGAGTAGAGGACATTAACAGGGAGGACCCAGTATTGCTTCCAGCTACCTTTGCTTTCTAAAACAAGGGCTGCACGTGGAAACAGTGCTGATTTATTCCCTTGCATTGAGCAAAGCTAAATTTTTCCAGGCTTCACTGAGGAATTTTCTTCACAATATCTGCATGAATTATGAAGCTGACTTCTAACCAGATGTCGGGTGCTCTGCCCTTCCTGTTCGCTGAGGATGAGACACATCAGTGTTTAACTCATCATACCGCTCGAGTGTGTCTCATTTTTCAACCCATTCTCACTTGGAGGTTAAAAAGGAATTGGGGTTTCTTGTAAAGTCTCTTTGATTTTACCCAGTTTCGGTGAACAGATCCATGAAACTTCGAAGAGGATGTTGACAGAATTGAAATAAGGGAGGGAAAGACAGAGGAGGCGGGCAGAAAGCAAAGCCGATCATAAAAAACAAACCAAAGAATATTTAACGACATATTTTCCCAAAGAGACTTCTGGCTGCCCACCGAAACTGAAACCATTACTCACATGGAAGACACTTCCTGGGGGTGTGCTATCTTGAGGAAACACATACCGTGAAGGCCTCTGCAGGAAGCAAATTCAATAGTAAAAGGAACCGCAGCAGATTCTTAAAAATCTGTCTATTGCACCCTGACTTTCCACTTGAACATTCTTATTAAAAATTTCCTCCAGCATCCTTACCATATACAATTTTTCAAGTCAAAGAATGACTTTTTAGAGTCTCTGAGTGCCCATAAAATTCTGTCTTGAAGATTTTATTAATAATCATAAAAACATCAGTATCCATCAGGATCACTTTGGAAAGGGAGAGGCAATTTTTCCTAAACGTGTGTTCAAATGGTCTGAGACAGATGTTAAAATGAAAAGGGGGTGAACTGAAGACCAATGACTCATCCAGCCCCCTACTCCCCTACGGTTCATGGTCACGGGCGAGGACACCGCCACAAGCTAACACAAGCCAGCTTGGGAGCAGGCACCAGCCCCACCTGCAGCTGATGCAGCTCCACGTGGAGGGAAGCATTCCAACTCTCACTGCTGCAGGTTGTGTATTTATCTACTACGAGGAGGGAAGGGACAAAGTATACAGGACTACGTATTTTCTTATGGCATCAGGATAGATTCCTTGGGACTCTGAGAGGTCTAGAATAACGTGCTTAAAATGACTATTTGACTATCTCCCAGCCAGTTGGAAGCACTGGCTGAGCAGCCTTCGCTTGTTGATTGTCAGTTAACAGCAACCGAAATAGCAAAATAGTAAAGTGATCCCTGCAAAGGGATTTGTGGGGTGGTCTCCTTGGCTCACCTGTTAGAGGAGGTTGACTCTGTAATCACGATCCTTCCCCCAAGTGCTCTCACCTTTTCTGTTCACATTGTGCCTTAAGGCCTGCAGTCAGGCAAATCTTTGAACAGAGAAATTCAGACCCCTTAATGCCCAAAGATTTTGACGGATCCCAAGAGATGGGGTGTATTTCACAATGCAACCACCCCAATGAATAGGAGTTATTGACCAGGCAATGCAATGATCTCATAATCCACCAGCATGGAGTGGCTTCAAGGCATGAGCACTGGAGTCAGAAAAGTTGAACTCCATCAGCTCTGCCACTTCCAGTTATTCAACCTCTCTGTGCCTCAGTTTCTTCATGTGCAAAAACTAGGATGATACTATCTACATACTTCAATGGGCTGTGGCCTTTCAGGAATGCATACTTGGAAAGCACCAGACACAGCACCTAGAATCTAGTAGGATATGCTATTGTCTCCATAATCAACTAGAAATTTCTTTGTGATTACTCACTGCAACAAAGAGGGCTCTCAAAACTGGCTGGAACCACCACAAACTAGGGAACTTTAAGAAATACATTCCCAGGTACTTTCAGCAGTGAGACCCAGAAATCTTCCCCAGGTGAAACTAATGTAGCCAACTTGGCCTAGGACCATAGACCCATACAATGTCCCATTACTATAAAGGATGGTGAAGCATCACATCCAGTCCCAGTCTCCAAGAGGTTGATAGTCTGATTGTGAAGACCAACACACAAACTATAAGTAGAAACTATCCATGAGCAACATGAGATAGAATAAAGTTGGAGACTATCTTGTGTGGCATTGTCAGTTTGCTGTGAAGGATTTCAGAGAAAGGAGAAACCCATTAATTGGAATACACCAGAAAGTCCCAAGAGTATTGTGAATTCTTTGGTGGTCTTTCATGGTAGAGGTTCACAAAAATTGATTTCTCAACTTTGTGTACATGTGCACATCTATTTTAGGGGGAGAAGTTCAGCGTTGATTACCTTCTCAAAGTGGTCCATGACCTCCCAAAGCTTAACACTGTGATTCTAATGGTGGATACTAATAAGTACTTGTCATATGCCAGGACTGTTTCAAACACTTTACTTATGCCAGGACTGTTTCAAACACTTTACTTACATAATCTCAAGGAGTGTTCACACCACCCATATGGGGTAGGTACCATTATCATCTTCATCTTACAAATGAAGAAACATCGGAGCTTGCCCATGGTTACTCAGGTAGTAAGTGGAAGAGAAGATTTGCCCCTCTGGCTCCAGGGCTTCTGCTCTTACCAACTCAGTTTAATCCAACATGCTTCATTTTGACACTTGCTTCACTTCTAGAACAATCTGAATCTTATGGCTCTGTCTCAAAAGATCTACAAAGCACCTGGTAAGAACCAAGAGCTACTCTTACTCCTTGAGAACCAGCCCTCTCTGAGCAAACAAAGCCAGACTGGGTACACTGGCAACCTTCATTTGGAATTCATTTGTTCGGCTATTCATTCATCCATTCATCCTTCATCTGTCTACAGAGGGACTTGGGGCTTGGGACGAGAAGGGGAGGAAAAGTTGATGGCAGAGCAGAAGGATTGTTTTCAACAACCCAGCCTCAAGAAAGAGGGAAAAACACAGGACTTTGAGGCCACCTTCTCATCTCATGAGGGATGTCAGGAGGTAGAAAAGCCCTGGTGTGCCACCGTTGCTCTTGACTGAGCTCAAGTCAATTGTCTTTGACACACTTTGGGCCAGGAGTTCTCAATCTTGCCACTATTGACGTTTAGGATCTGATAAGTTTGTTGTGGGGGGGCTTTCCTGTGCATCACAGGATGTTTAGCAACATTCCTGGTTTCTACCCATTAGACACCAAAGGCATTCCTTCTCCTAGTTGTGATGAACAAAAATGCCTCCGGACACTGCCAAATGTTTCCTGGGAGACAATAATCACCCTCCTTTGAGAACCACTGGCTTAAGGTAAATAAAATCGATTCTTAAAAGTTACATAATACTTCTTCCAGCAAAAGTCTCCATGTCACCCTGTGGTGTCCCTTAAGCCATGATCAAAGGAGAGGTAAGCAAATATATTCGTTTGATAAACACTTGCTATATTAGTTTGATTGTAAGGCAGTTTTTCCCCTTATGGGGAAATAGCTTAAGCAAAAGCTGTTCCATAGTGCATAAGTTTTTACAAAGTTTCTCACTCCTGATGCTTTCTCAATTACTTTATTCTGAGCACCAAGGAAGTGTTTGGGGAAAGACATTAGTCCAAAGAGATCTCAATGGATGATAGTTGCTGGGGGAGATGAGATGGGGAAACTTATAGACATCATCTGATAGTACCGGGGGGAAAAAAAGAGGCAAAATATTTCATGCAGATTCAGTCGTTATTTCTGAGGATATACTTCATCATTAAATACATGGGAGGTATTTTAAGCAAGTCTTTTAAATTTTGCCTTTTTTTAAAAAGCATATTATAAATGGTGACCTTGTGGAGATCATAAATATCCACTCATAGGACAAATGGAAAAAAATCTCTTGGAGCCACAAATAAAATTATCAGTGACGGCATCTTACATCATTCAAAGTGCTGTGTCTTGAACAATTTAGAAGTGAAGATGATGTGGGATGGAGAACTGAGTTATGATTCAAAAATGGCTTCGGTGACAAGGAAGGCAAATGACAAAGGTGCCCGGGAAGACTATGAATATAATTATTTCATGAGCTAAAAATTTTTTAAGATTAGGGAATATCTATTTCCAAAGGTTTATACTATTTTATATAATATGTGCTATATGCAAATAAATTGATGCATTTAGTATGAAAGTAGAGATTTTACTATTTTGTAAAAGCTTATATATTTCAGTTGGCTTTCTCTTTGGAAAATGAGACATTGCCTTATATTCAGGCTTGTCTTACACTTGGGCACGTAGCCAATCTAAGCACCTGTGTTGTCAGGATTCTGTGCAAGTCACATGGAGCCATGTTTCTGTCCCCGGGAAAGTGTGTGTTCTCTGTGGGAACACAAGACATAAGCAAGGGCGGCAGCTTTCACGTAATTCAGTGTAATTTGCCTCCAACTAAGTTATTCAGATGATCTGCTATGCGGAGGAGACAGGATGTCCTTTGAGGGATGCCTTCAGATGACCTTCTTGAAGTTCAATTCAGATGTGTCACTTCCTACTGCAAGGGTAAAGACCAACCTCCCTAACGTGGGTTTGAGAACCCACATGGTTTGTGCATCTCCTCCCTGTCCCCGCCATCCCTAGCTTCAACTCTCACTCTGTTGATCTCTGGCCTTGACTACTCCTTGGACACCCCTCTTCCATCTCCAGCTTTGATTCTCCTTCACTCCCTCCCCCTCTCTTGGCTGTACCTTCTTTCCCTTGGCACCGCCTCTTCTCTCTGTCTGTCTTTGCAACTGGTACTCTCCTGTCCTCTTCTGTTAGAAACTCCCACTCCTTCTTCAGAGTTCATCTCCATCCTCACTTCTCCTGGGAAGCCTTCTCTGGACCCTCCATTTTGGTCAGGTTACTTTGTTTTCAGCTGTCACAAAACTGTAATTCATTTCTTTGAAGTATTTCTCTCCATTAATTCTCATGGATGCAATAATGCCATTGTTGACTGATGTGTATCTCTCCTTTCATGCTGTAAGCTTAGTGAGAGCAGAGCCTTCATCCTTTATGACTCATCATTGCAGCCCTAGAACATGGCCCAAAGTAGATACTCAATAAATAGCAATTGAGTGAATTGTTGATTAATCAAATGAATGTTTGTTACAACTTTTAGCTTTAGGTTTGCTCTGATATTGTTATAGAACAAAGCTATGATCCAATGGCATTACTATAAGTCAAGCACTATATGTGTATTATCTCAGTTAATCCTCACAAAATCCCGTGATGTAGATTCTACTGTTATTATTATCCTATTTCATATGAAGAAACTGGGGCTCAGAAGAGCAGTAACTTGGTCAAGGCCATAGGCATAGCCAGTATGCAGAGGAGCTGCAATTGGATCCCTGGTATTTATTACTCCAGACCACTACCTCATCATATTGTATCATAGTATATCATATTAATTATCTCACTTATTATACTCACTTAGAATTTACCCAGATGATTTTGTATGAGATCTAACACCTCTAAGAAGTTCTTGACCATGCTGCTCATCTCCACCCTCTTACATTACTTTAAACTGGCTTCCCAACATGGGTAACTGATGTCTTGGTTTGTGGAGTTAGTCTCACTATTTATAAACACAGCTGATATATCTTTATTATATTGCTTCTTTATTGAGACTGAAATAGGGGGCCTCCAGAGGCAGGAAATGCGTCTTATATTTCTATGTGATTCATGACACCTGGCACATAGTGGGGATTCACCTAACACTCCTTTATTGGTTGATAAAGGTCTCCTAAATCATCACAACAATTCACTTAGAAGCAACAACTCAAAGTTCAGAATTGAAGCATAAACCAAGGCTAGATCTTGTATACCTTTGATGTTATTGGCTTCTCCAGAATTTAATCATCATCTTGTCTCTAATGGTAACAGAATATTTATCTTAAAAATCTTGTGCACTTCATTGAGCTCATCAGCAAATACAGATATTGGTTGACACTGGTCTTTATGGTCCTCTTGCTTGTCCTCTGTCCCGGGTATCTGAGTAGCTTGTTTAACTCACTCAGACCACTGGGTGACTCTGTAGGGAGCCACTTCATCATTAACACCACTAAACGCACCCAGTCACCACAACACATGAGCCTTTCAATCTGGCTGTCAGATGCCTCCCCAAGACTTAAGGGAAGCCCAGCAACAAGGCATTAGTGGCACTACAGAGATTTTATATGAGATCAAAATAACAGCAGAACTTTTAAATTGTGAAACAATGGATCAAGAGAAGAAGAATCAACTAAGAAATGGTAAATATTCAATAAAGAGAATGATTAGAGTTCTCGGGCAGGGAATACCCACAGCTATCTTTATACCAACTTAAATCAGGCAGAAGTTCTAACGACAAGAATAAAATGAAATAATGGATGCATTATTTCTAGTGGGACTTGCATTGCTATTTGGCCTAATTATTTGTGATATTTCACCCATGGTAGGAGAAGCTTCTCCAGAGGAAAGAAATAATAACTTGTCTCCTTGAAAACAAAGAACAAAGGGTTCTGATGCTCTCCAGAAGCTCTTCTGTCATTAGCAGGAGAAAGAATCTGTCCGTTAGCAGGAAATACCACTCCCCCGCCAGAAATCCTGAATATCTCCCCCAAATAATCCCTCAATGACCTTCAAATACCCACAAGGAGGAAGATGCAAAAGTCATAGGCCTTGTTGCAAAGATAAGACAGAAGATGTAGTTTAGGGGCCATGCAGGTGAAAGAAATGTTCCCTCCATCCTTGCTGTACGGTGTCTGGTGTGTTTGCATGTATGTGTGCACACGTGCATGTGTGTACTACAGCCGTGCACTATAGCCATAAAACGGTAAAGGAGAGAGTATCCACAGGTTTGCTTCTCCATATGTCCCCTAGTATAAAGGATTCATTTGGCTGAGGATGATAGAAAACTCAAAATAACAATGGCATAAACAAGACAGACGTTTATTTTTCTGTCACAGGGAAATCTGCTTGAGCAGTTTAGGGCTGAAATAGTGGCCCACAATCTGTAGGATCTCAGACTCTGTCAGTATTTTTGCTCTGCCATGCCCCACTCATGGCTTCCATTGCATGGTTCAAGATGGCTGCTTCCTCTCCATACACTATGTCCACATTCTAGAAAAGGGAGGACCATGTATTTAGCTAAAAGTCAAAGGGTTCTATTGCTATCAAAGAAGGGGAAAAGAGATACCAGGGAACAACTAGCAGTCTCTGCAACATTCTTCAAAGTATCATAGCTTTGGGGATTTCTTCTCAGGTCACACCACTCCCTTCCAGCCACCAGAGTCAATCTACACCGCTGAGTCATCCTTACTGCAGTGAATTGGATCAAAAGTTTACAGAAACTCAAGTTGAATCAATTATATTTTCTCTCCCAGGAATTTGGGATAGGATATAGTGACTATCATTAGTCTCTCAAACTAGAATCATCCTGGATGCAATCGAGTGGCCAACTTCTGCCAAATTGGTCTGCAGAACCCCAGAGAGAAGCAAGTGCAAGAGACATGCAAGCCTGGGCCAGGGGAAGGTGAAGAGAGGGGCCACCCTAGCACCTGATGACTTTCTGGTTCTGGGAGCTCAGCAGCACTTCCTCCCCTTGGGTTGCAAAAGAAACCCCCAAGTCCTTAGAAAGGGCCTCCATTTTTGGCTTAAGCTAGTTTGAATGGGTTTCTCTTCCTTTCAACCAGCCGAACCTTGATGATGACATGTCTCTGTGTGGCTCTGGTTCTGGCCAGGTGATAGCAGCCAAGTCAGTGGTCTTCTCATCCTTCCTTCTTGGCCGGGAAAAAAAAAGTACATCTCTCTCCCACCAGACTGTGAGCTCTTAGACTAGTAAACCCACCAAGTTGATTCACTTTAAGAGTTTACACTCTTCTCCTTCCTTTGCAACACATTTTCACTAGGCCTTGGGCTACCTGGAGACACCACATCATACCATGAAATACCACAAAGGAGGGACTATTGTTGGAAATATTTGAGCACAAGTCAGGAGTTGGGAGAGATATTTGGGGGCTAGTGGGCCATCCAGTGGCCCTTAGGTAGAGAGCCACATCTGGAACCCCCAGTATTCTCACCACTGTGGTGATAAACAAATCTTGTCCTTATGATCACAGCTCCTACAGAAACAATTCCATCTGAGTGTGCAGGGTTAGGCCTGAGTGCTGGATGTTACAGCTATTACTGGTGGATTCTCCTCTGCATCTGTCAAACATTTAACACCTGGAGAAGCAACCACATGAATCCTCCTGACTAACAACTTGTCTGTCTAAACCAAGCTCCCAAGTAAAATAATCCAGCTTGACCCTTTGCCTCTCTGGGCCTCAGTGTTCTCCTTTGTAAAATGAAGGGGTGGTACTAGAACCCCCTTCTAATGGGGAGGTTGCATGGATCCCTACTCACAGAGAGGGTAGGATCACCCAGTGGTTTCTTTTTTAGAGAGAGATAAGGTCTCACTATGTTGGCCAGGTTGGTCTTGAACTCCTCGCCTCAAGCAATCCTCCCACCTCAGCTTCACCAAGTGCTGGGATTACAGGCATGAGCCACCATGCCCTGCCCTCACTCAGTGGTTTCTGAAGACAGAAGAAGAGAGTTCAAATGTAAGTTCTGCCACTTACTAGCTGTCCATAGCTGGGAAATATACCTCTAACCCTAAATATCAATTTCTAATCTGTAAATGAAGAACAGTGACACTGCCCACCTGGTAGGGGCCTCCCAGGGCCTAAATGATCATATTAAATGCTCAGCACAGTGTGGCCAACACATGGTAGGTATGCAATGAGTGTTAGAGTCATTCAGAGCTCCCTGAAATGGATTCATCTTGCAGATTATCACAGCCACCTGCAACACCCTATGACACACACACAGAATGACTTCACATCCTTGATAAATGTTGCTTTTATTAATTAACTCTGTGTGAGGGAAAGCTAAAGCAAAGGGATGGAGGGTGTAGGAGTAAAACCTCCAGAGCTGTGAAAAATTCCTGAGTTATTATCCAAATAATCTGGTGGCTTGGCAAAAAGAAAAGGAGAAAAAAAATCCCTTACCAAGCACATATCCTGCTGGTTTTCAAACCCGAGTGTGTATTTCAATGACAATTTAATCCATGTGTTTCTTATTCTTCTGTACTTAAACTATCAAAGTATTGTTTGAAAATAATAATTTGATGTCCAATAAAGTCTTTCCTTTTGAGTTTCCCATGCAACCACCTGTGTGATTGTTCCCTGAAAGGTGAGTAGCCCAGTTGAGTCTCAAGGTGCCTACCTACCCAAACCCTGTGGACTGAGCAGCTGTCCTTATGACCCTCTCCTCTTGGTTAGAGATGGACTGGTGTGGTCATCCGACCTGGGGTGACCATCCATGGCCCCCTCTGAGCACAGCATGACTTAAATAGATGTGCTTAACCAATCTTTCTGTTGGGTATTTGAATAAAGTGAGACAGAATGAAACTGCTAGTGAGCTATGGGTGCTGGAACTGCATGGTTATGTCAATATAGGCTAGGGCCATCATGGGCTATTTTAGTGTATTTCCACAGAAGTAGAACCTTGAGTCTATTTGGGAGGTGGTCCCAGAAAATACTGATTAGGAAATGGGAAAGTGGGACAGGACAGGGTATGAACTAATGAAACATTTTCACTGTGGAGTAGCCTTGCTGGGGAACTCTAAGGGTCAAAGAAAAACATGTGCTTCAGAGTTATCTCGGCCAAGAGGTGAGGGAGTTGGGGTATTTATCCTTTAACTTCTCTCAGTTGTTGGTCAAGAACTGCCTGAAGGGGTGTTAGTTCCCTAGCACTACTGGTCTGTCCTGTAAGAAAGCCCTCAGCAAAGAGTCACAAGTCCTGGCAGTTAAGCCATGAACCGTTGTGCCCAGAAGTGATGAGTGTTGAGGGCATTTGTACAGGGCACTGACAGAACCTCAACATGGGCTTGCATGAAGCAGAATCTCCAATAGACAGAGATATGATAGAACAGAACATCAATAATGGCACAGAAAAGAATGGTAAGCGGGTGGAGAAAGAAAGAGGAAGCCCTTCATTCCTTTTCTACTTCAAACCTAATAGTTCAACTTTTTCTAGATTCCCATGAAGACTCTGTATCTTTACACCCCCTCCACCCCATCCCCATTTCCTTTAGCCAGTTAGAATGGATTTCTGTTTCTTGTTCAAGAAAGAAAGGATTTTCCTTTCCTTGCATTACCAGCAATCACAGAGATGCAGAATCTCAGAGAAGATACCCTAACTTCTTCATGCCATGACATTAGTAGCAGTTGTTTTGGTTGCAAGCAACAGAAACTAACACTGATGAACTTAGCAACAAAAAAATGAATCTACTAGAAGAAACTGAGGCACACAGGGAGGGAAAGGAAAGCCACAGAACCCAGCTACGGATGGACAGGAACCAGATATAAGGTCTCTGTGGCAGGAACCCCTTGATCTTCTCATCTGGGCATTGCTGCTGTAAAGAAGGAGCACCAATCATTTGATCATTTTGCCATTCAGTCAGGATTCAGAGACGAGGGCCCAGCTAGCCAAACTTAGGTCCACCATTGCTTGGCTGCACTGGGCAGTAAGACAAAATGCCTGCAGAAGGTTCTTCAAAAGGAGTGAGAATTCCTGGAAGAAAATGCTATTAGGACGGAAGAAGGGATGCAAGGTGGGGGGTGGGGGGATGTATTCACACAGGCACGCATGCACACGCACACACACACACACACACACACACACACACACACACTACACCTATACATTCAGGTAACCTACTGTGTAGTGAGGGAATCGGAGGTTATAACACAATATAAGACATGCTGTAGTAGAGGCATATACATGCAAAGAATTCCAGAAATCCAAAGAAAGGAGTTACTGGGGACAAACGGAGGTCAGAAAGGTTTTGCAAAGATCCAATTCGACAATGAGCAATGATTATATGCCAAGCATTGTGCCCACCATGACATTTAAGCAGAGTCTAGAAAGATAAGACAGTGTTCTTAGGTATAACCTAAGACTGAAAGGGGGCATTACAGGGAGAATAAACAGCATGTGTGAAATCATGGCAGTGTGAAACTGCAAAGGCAGAGAGAGCATAGGAGACAGAGAGAGATTGTGTAGAGGAAAGAATGGGGAAACAGGAGTGATCTCAGGTCATGAATTCACAACAGGTTTTCCATGCCAAATTCAGGAGACCAAATTTATCCCAAACGCAGTGGTCAGACATGAAGGATATTGCATGTGTCATGGGATTGAGGTCTAGAGCAATCTCTGTGGTGGATTGCAATGGATGGATCTTGAGTATATTATGGGAGATGCAGTACAGCTGACACCGAAGGCCAATTAGATGCCTAGGACACCACTCCAAGAACAATATCACGAGGGCTGATCAAGTTCATGCGTTAGGGAGAGATAACAATTATGAGTAATATCTGCAGGCCAGAATGAGCAGGAGTTGGTCACCAGCTTTTGAGGGTGGAAAGAGAATAGATAGTACTAATGTAGAGAGCTCATCGGGTGACCATATTCAACAGTAATCGCAAAGCTTTCCCTGGCCTCCCATTGTGGAAATGGGAAGGTCTAGTCTATTCTTTTAACCAGAAATGCAGTGGTCATCTATGGAGCCTCAACCTGGTTCTGAGAGCTCACCAAGGAGGAAAGTGTGCTGGGAAGTGTCTCAGGGGGCGAGAGGAATGGAGCAGGATCCAGTTGTCCCCTGCAGGGCTGACTGTGCAGGTGCTCATCCTCCCTGTGCTGTTCTTTCCAAACCCTTGACTTTCCACTTGAGACCTTTCAAACACAGATGCCAATCTGATGCATCAACTTTATCTCCTACTCCTTTCCAATACATAGATGGTACTCCAAACTAGACTTACTGCTTTTCCAACTCCATATCTCTACTCAGGCCATTCCAACCATCCAGAAAGCCTTCCACATCCTCCAGGTTCCAACACCACCTCCCTCTTCCATGAAGCCAGCCAGAGGATTAGGAATTAGGAAGTCGGAAGCGGGAAGCGGGAAACACAGTAGATAACACAGGCTGGTATAGCCAGGATTCAAGGTGCCAGGAGAGAGAAACTGATCACCCATCTGCCTGGCCCTGCTTGTGTGAAAGAGGAAGAAGCCCAACCCCTCAGGTTCCATGTGGAAAGAGAGTACCAGACCTTACACCCTTGCCAAAATATCACATTATGGCAGATGGAGGAAGAAGATAATTCCCCATTAAAAAAAAACAAGGTCCTGCATGTAACCAGAAATCAAACATCTCCTGCAGTGAGGAATGAGGAATGAGTTGGGTCTGACTAGAGGACTTCGGGGGCTGGTGGACACTCCTTGGCCATGTTCTGTTATAAAGCAGTACATGGTGGCTGCCTTTCAGGAGGCTCTGAGGTGCCCTTCTGGGCTGGAGTGAAGTCAGAGAGGGAAGCTTTTCTCCTATGTTCCAGCCTTGTTGGAGGGCAACAGACTAGAATGGCTGATACTGATTGGGATCTTTCCCTGGGAGATCACACAGATGGCTTTTTCTTTCCTAGTACAGGATATTCAGAGTAAGAAGGAAGTCAAATTGAATATAGAAGTGAAGGTCAGAGAGTTCAGAACCCTGACTTGTCCTTCCCCATCTAGTTCTGCCACTTAAGGGCAAGTCCCTTGGTTTCCACCTGTGTGAAATAGGCATGCAAGATTGCTCACCTGGTTTACCAGCTGGTGAGAATGAAAATAAACCACAACTGTAAATGTGGCTGAAAAATATTATACCCATAAATATCTCTATCACTAGTAGAGGGACCCCATCAGCAATTATCCAAATTGGTACATGATTATAACTGACCCCTCCCCGCAATTCTCCTGCAAAAGCATATGTAGATATAGATATATCATGGAGACTTTTGCACAAACTTTGCTCTTAGGTTTCAGCTGAAAAATATCCAGCCCACCACATGTCCCCCTTGGGGCATGATCTGTTGAGGAGTAGGGCTGAGAGTTTTATCACTCTTCCTGTAGCAACCTAGATTTCCTTGGGCCTCTCCCAAGTCAAGTAAAACAGTGAGAGTAAAACGCTAGCTCAGCATTTCAGTTTCTGCGAGAACATGTGCCAACATGATATGGATCAGGGACTCAGGGGAGTTTTCAAACCAATAATGCAAATAAAAATAAAATAAGTTTGGGCAAGCAGCCTGCGATGTTAATATTACGTTCAGTGTTATAAGCTACCTTTCCCTGAAAATTATTACCTAGAGGTACTTGTTGGAAAACCAGAAATTGCTCTCCTAACTTAGAGATTTTAATCCTTGAGCTTGAAATCTACCAGATGCCAAAGTTTTCAGTGGGGCTTCTTCCAACCTTCATTTGAATGTTAATTGCAGTCCTCCTTGCTTTATCTCACTCTCCCTTCCATATATCCACTGTTCTGTTCTACTTTCCTGGCAGAGAGTTGAATTTCCTGGGTAGAAACAGTTGTTCTCTGTCAGTGGTTTCTAAACATATCGGAACTCTTTCCAAATTGTACGATCTCATCTCGCTTACAACTCCAGCCCACCTTTCTGGTTGTTGTAGCAGTTGTAAAGCAGGATTAGTGATGGGAAATGGGCAAATAATTAAGCCCTAACTACATTTCATTCAAAAGTAAGCCTGGGAAGAAAGTTCTCCGTGGCTTAAAAGGCAAATGTTAATTTTGCATTGTAAAAAGGAGGGAATGCAGCCCTCTGGGCCTGCCCATCCCTTGCCTAAGTGGAGATCTCTGTCAGATTGCTGTTCCCAATCTGATGGCAATCTGTGTTCCCAGTCTAAGTGGGTTGGTGTAAGGGGCTCAGCCAGGGGCTCAGAGTCCAGAAACTCACGATGAGGGGCATGCTCTGGGGACTGGGAGGACACGGGCCAGGCAGGCCTGACATGTGTGATTGGAGATGGAGCAGAGGGAGGAAGAGCAACTCTGGGGAAGGCCAGATGAAAATCCTAGGGGACTACTCTACTCTGCACGTCAGGTAGGGTCCAGATACTCAGCATGGCCCAGTGGAGAAGAGGGCAGGAAAAACTCCAGCAGAGATGGAGGAGGGGAGCCATTTCTGCCCTGTCCAGTGAGCAGGTGGATGACTTTCACAAGGACCCCCTGGGAAGGAGGTGAGAGTGGATGACTGTCTTCCCTATAATGAAAATTAATTTCTTTTTGTTGGTTTTGCATGACAGCCAAGGATGGTTTCAGAAAGAACCACAGTCAGAAGGGAGAAACTTCCTGTGCTCTTCAGTAGATGGAGGAAAGACCAAGTTGAGTCAACTCTACCTAGATGGTCACGTAAGCAGCCTCAGGGAAACATGGGAGCTACACACAACTCATAGTCTGCAGGCGTGGCATGCCAATATCCCACTGGGGAAACAAGATCATGGCAAGCCCATCAAAAGCCCACAAAACCAGCCACAGGCATTGTGTCCTATACAATAGTGTTCTGGTGCAGTACTTGGGGCACCTACCTTTTTGGAATTATATCACCTGAGTTCAAACCCCCTCCCCTTCTCTCATCCTCAGCATCACAATGGAGCTGATTAATAGCACCTACCTCACAGGGTTGTTTGAAGAATGAGGAAAATGCATAAAATGCTTAGGATAGCATGTGGCACCAAGTAAGTGTTCAATAAACATCAGTTGCTACTATTTGCTCTGAGGCAATATAAAGAAAATAGAGGACGACTGGGCTCCCATCTTGTAATGAGATCCAGCAGCATCACATCTCATGTCTCTTTCTTCCCACATACCTTTGTGTTAAGCTTTTTACTGACTGTGTGAAAAAGTCAAATCAGCTTTGCCCAAGACTTAACTTATCCAGAAGGTTCAACTGGAAGATCATGTGTGACAATAGCCCACAGATATATTAAATATAAATGAAAAGGAGATGTTTCTTCATTCGATGCCCACCATTTAATGAGGTTTCATATGTGTCCGCACTTCCCACCTCATTTTATCCTGTAAAAGTTTTGCAAGTACTATTTTTCCTACTTCATACACACACGCACATACACACACACATACATAAGAAAGAGAGAAAAGGAAAGGAGACCTGGATTGGCTTGTGGTTTTTTTTTTTTTTTTTTTTTTTTTGCAGGCCTTCATAGACCTTAAGTCACACTGGACACAGTAGCAATTCCAAGTAGGTGAGGAAAAAAGAGCTGATCAGGCAAAGAACCCCTGGAAGAGAATCAAGGCTTCCTCCTCCTGCTGCAGGAGCCACCTCAAGGGGCACCTTCTTGGGAAGCTTTCTCTGACTCTCCTTGAAGACACAGCTTCTCCCACCTTCCTATTCCCCTGGGTCTTGCCCACACTTCCTGTGATGATGATGATGCTGATGAGGTTGTGTCATCACCTCTCCTGGGAAGACTGCAAACTCTTTTTCAAGAGCCCCCACCCTGGCACCTGGAAAACACATGGTATAGAAAAGGAGCTCAAGTTTGAATTGAATGAAGATAAAGTTCTGTATTCCATGGGTGTCCAAAAAAAACAAAACATGACTAAGTTTCAAGCCTTTTTACAATGGACTGAATATTTATGTTCCCCATCTCCCACAAATTTATATATTGAAATACTAACCCACAATGTGATGATGTTAGGAGGCAGGGCCTTAGGGAGGTGATTAGGTCATGAGGGTGTAGCCCTCATGAATGGGATTAGCACCCTTATGATAGAGGCCAGAGAGAGGCCCTTGGCCCCTTCCACCATGTGAGGACACAGCTAGGTGTCATCTCTGACCCAGAACACAGGTCCTCACCAGATACTGAATCTGCTGGCACCTTGATCCTGGATTTTCTAGCCTCTAGAACTCTGAGAAATACATTTCTGTTGTTTAAAATCCACCCAGTTTGTGGTATTTTGTTATAGCAGCCTGAATGAGCTAAAAAATTTCTTTATTCCTTTCATTTGCAATCCTAAAAGAGTGATAGTTGGGTCTTTCATGAGCAAAGAGTCTGTTACCAAGATGGTAAGAAGTTAGAGGAAAGTTACAAAGTAGACAAAGATGCCCACTTCTACTCAACACAGCTCTGGAGGTCCTGGCTTATGCAAAAGACAAGAAAAAGAAGTGAGGCCTGTGGAATGGAATAGAAGAGACAAATTGTAATTTCCAGATGTTATGAGTTTATGATTGCCCACATTAAAAAAAGAATCCACAAACGATTAGACTAATAAGAGACAGTATCAGCATAGGATAGAAAATCAATCTCCTAAAATTACTAGAAGGAGAAGCAAAAAGAGAAAGTAGACATATGAACAAAGAAACAAAATGTGTTTCTAGTTAAATACCTCATTGTCTTTGGGAGAAAGGGGAGGGATATGGAAATTTTTGATCAAGCAAAGCACAGGGCCCTTTGGCCACATTTCAGCTTGCAACAAGGAAGACTTTCCTAACCAGGGAGAACTGTGTGGAGGCCTTCAAGCTGAGTTGGCACAGAGAGTACGGGACATGTTAGTAAATGTGAATTGAACTAGATGACCTTTCTGGTTTCCTCTAATCCTGAGACCCATTTAGGATAAAACACCCTGGCATATTCAAAAGGAAGAATATACACAATCATTGCTTTGTTTGGAGAATGTCATAGAAAAACTCTAAGATGGCCTCCAATGATCCCAGCCTCCTGGTATTCACGCCCTTTGTGTAAATCTCTCTTCTTGAGTGTGGACTGAATTTACTGACTTGTCCCTAACAAACAGAATAGAGCAGAAGCAACGAGATGTCACTCTCAAAATGCAGTTATATAAAGACCGTGGTTTCCATCTTGGGTGCTTTTTGTCACTGCAAATCTAGCCCTAAGAAAAGCCAGTTGCCAGGTTATATGGAGAGATCCACGTGGCTAAAACTGAGAGAGGCTTCTGTCTGATACCCAGCAAGAAACAGAGGCATTCAATCCAATGTCCATGAGAAACTCAATCCAGTCGACAACCCCATGAGTGGGTTTAGAAGCAGATCTTCCCCAGTCAGCCCTTCAAATGAGAGTGCAGCCCTGGCTGACGCTTTGACTCCAACTTCATGAGAGGCCATAATCCCGGAGGTGCCTAGCTAAGCTGCATCCAGATTCTTGACCCATAGAAATTGTGAGATAATATATGTTTGTTGTTTTAAGCTACTGAGTTTTGAGACGATTTGCTATATGGGCAAGTAACTAATGCAGGGGTCTTTTAACCTGTACTTCACACCAGGAACATATGCTTCTGGTCAGTAGCCTATATTTTTTACAAGGAATTTTAAAATTTAAATCTCTTGAAGTCTCACTTTATGACAGTCATATTTCTTTGAATTCTGGGTCTCACCCTACTTTTGAATCTTATTTGGAGAGAAGTAGGAGGAGGGAGCTACAGGGTCTGCCTTAACCTTCAGGGATGTGTACTTATGTTGACTTGATGATCCTCATTCAGAAAATTAACAATCTACTAACATGTTCCCACTGCATCTTCTCTGGCCACACAGACGCAAGTGTCAAAAGCATCAACCAGCACACTACTTGAAATTAACCATGATTCTGGGGTGGAATTAACAAGGCAGGTCATGTCCATGATTTGGCCATGGTTCTGGTGTTTATCATTCTTCCATTCAGTGGTACTGGGTTTCCACTGACAACCTGATGCTCATTCAAGCATCTGGCCATGTGAATATTGCAGCTCCCCAATACCCTCTCAGGCTAGGCTTCATAATACTCTCTCCCTTACCTCTTCACATTACCTGCTACTTGTTCTTTATCTTTCATCTTAGGAACCACTTCCTTTGTGATGAGTTTCTTGACCACTTAAACCAAGATGTTGTTAGGTGCTCATCCTACATTCTCCAACAATTCCTCGTACTTCCCCAATCATAGCACTTCTCACATTATTATAACTACTTGGTTATAAACCTTTTTCACCACCAGACTTAAGCTGTAAGACTAGCTATTTTGTCTCTTTTGGTTCTGTTGCATCCTTAAAGCCTAGTGAAGTCTCTAGTACTTAACAATTGAATAATAAATACATAATAAATAAATAAATATATAAATGCTTTGTACTCTTCAGGCCAAAAGTTTGCTTCCAGAACTTACCCAAGCACCCTACAACCAAAACCTCATAGAACAGCAACCTGGATTAAAACAATGTAAACAATAAAAGGAAGTCAGAATGCAAAAGGACAGACATACTTGAAGGACAGGGGAAGAACAAGACAGCCATCCAGATAACACAAGCTGTCAGACACACTTTGGCTGCAATTCACTGGTGAATTCAGGTGGGGGTGTCCTGTTGGCCTAAATTATCTGGATATGCCTTCATTTTGCTTTGGTCCATAAACTCTTTTATCTCCTTTACAACTGGGAAGTTGGCAAAGCTTGCTTCTCCCACCAGAGAATGCAGATGAGCTCCCAGGCACTGGCCTTCCTCCTATTCAGTTTCATCCGTTTTAGTTCCATTTCATTTCCTTTAGTTCCAGTTGGTTCCCTGGGTTAAGGACTCCAGAACTGTTTCAGAGCTACGTTCTATTTCAATTGATCCTACGATCGAACCTCAGTGAGCTTCAGCACATGGTATTCACTTTGCACATTATTCCAGCTTTGAGAATGTTGATGCCAAACTTTTTAAATATGATGGAAGGAACAACTTTAAAATAGTTTCAGAAAAAAAAATTTATTGATGTCTTAAATCTCCTTGTCTTTTACAATTTATTTTAAACCACATGACTATACAAAATAGCTACTAGAAGGCTTGCCATCCCCTAGGCTGTCTCTACAGAAAAAAAATATATATATATATCACTTTGAACAAAAATGAGTTTAAAATCCTATTTAAATGACTGGTTGATCCAATCAACAAGGGGAATAATAGGTTGGATGCCACTTGATCAATTTACCGTTGCTATATAGCAAACCACCCCACAACTTTGTGGCTTAGAACAATTTTTAATTTAACTCTCAATGCTATGTGTTGGCTGGGTGGTCTTTGCTCTAAGCTGGTTAAGCTAATCTATGTTGCTGGTCCCTCTCATGCCACAGTAGTCAGCTGATAGGTGGGCCAGTGGCTGGGTGATCTGGAATGGCCTCTCTACATGACTGGTAGGTGACAGGGTATCAGCAGGGGACTTGGCTATCATCTTCCAGTAGGCTAATTCAAGCTCATCTGCATATAACTCAGTGTTCCGAGCCCAGCAAGAGAGAGAAAGCTCAAATGGACAAGCAATTTTCAAATCTCTGCTTGCTTTACATTTGCTGATGCCCCAAATCACATAGCTAACCAAGATTCGAGGGATGGGGACATCAACTCTACCTCTTAATGAGGTATCTGCAACATCAAAGGAAAGTAAGTAGATGGAGAGAAGGGAAGTATTGGCGCCATTTTTGTTCTCTATTGTAATTTATATAATTTGTACAATTTTCTGTTATAATTTCCATATAATTTGCCTTGTTCATTTCCCATGGATACTCTTTGAAAGAGCACTTATTTCCATTTTATGGACGACAACACTGAGGCACAAAGAAGTGAAGTAGAACGTCCACGGTTATACCACTAATAAATGACAGAGCTGGGATTTGGACTCAGTATCACATTGCTCTGAAGCCTGAATTTCTAATCATTCCCTTTTGTGTATAACCTAAGTACTGGCTGGTTGCTAACAGGTTGCTAATCTGAATTCAAACTTTAAAAAAAAAAAAAAATTCTTGCATGTAGGCAGCAGTCTCCGTCTGTATTTATCAAATATTTTCAAAATATTTTGCAGAGATTATTTTTATTACCAGTTCAATAAAACCTCAAGCCCCAGATGTGGTTAGTCAGGCTCTCTTCTCCTGAACTTTCAAGCCCTAAGCCACTTTATGGTAATGAAACCTCAACTTCTTCAACTCCTTAGTGACATTCCTTCCCACTTATAAACAGAAAGAATCTTCTTTTTTGAAACCATGAAATTCTACTGCAGTTTCCACCCTTGGAAGAGACAAGACTCAGAAACTCTGGGCTCATTCCCAGCCCCAGCTCTCCTTTCAAAACCATGGGGAACTGGGACTAGAATCAGGGATATTGCCTCTTTGCATAGATAAGAACTGGTCATGTGAGCCCATCAAGTTTCAGGCAGATTACTAACCACTCCAAAAATGAAACCAGAGCCACAGTGAGCAGTGCCTCAAAGCTAGTCTCTCCCCAGTCCTTGCAAAGGTGGGTTTTCTCCATGTCCTGTTTCTGCCTCTCCTCTCCTCCTGGTGCTCTCCCTTTCTCACTGGTCTCTTTGGCTTTCTTTCCTTCCATTTCCATTTCTTCTAATCCAAACTTCCTTTCCGCCCCATACCCCTCTTTGACTGAGGAATACCATTAGGAATACCACTTCTATTGAAATTAGTCCAAAAGATGCCTTTGGCTGTAATATGAAGAGATGGAAGACCCAGGAGGTGAATTAAATGCAATCAGTGAATCTGGTAATCCTGTTAATTTTGAGGGAATAGAAATACATTATTTCTTACATGTAGTCTACTTCTACTCTGAAGTCTCCCATTGACTAGGAATGAATTTATCTTCATTTGACAGTTTTATGACCCAAATCAGCTAGCTCTGTCCATTGATCTGATTTAAAATGCAACCAAAGGGCTGGGTTGCTTTAACAGAAATCTAAACATGGCCAACAGTGCCTGCCATCACCTAGATTTTTCATAATATGTGAGTTTCTCAGTGTGGCTATCGGACCTCCTGGTGAAGCTTACCTCTTGAATGGCCATTATTTAGCAATAGAAATGATTCAGCAACGAAAACAAGTGCTTGACTTTTTTTTCTTTTTAAAAGATTTATTAAAGCTCCTCAGAGGTTGTTTTTATAAAACCCAGCCCTTAGAGTGGCTGACCTTAAAAATGTGTTTATCTAAGCTATATTCCCCAAAACGTTGACCAACATAATAAATAAATTATTTAATGTTTCCTTAAATATTATTTTGTTTGGTTTAAACCCAAAGTAGAAACTTCTCCCCAAAAGGAACACTGTCTCATTTTTGTATACAATGGAAACATTCGGGAACAAATAAAAGAAATATAATCTTTTTCACAAATGTTGGCTTACTAAGTGAGCTGGTTAATCCAGGGGATGCAAAATAAATGTTGTGACATTTGGCTGTTAAATTAGAAGCTGGGAACTTTGGTTGATGGTTATATACTTATTTTTAGTACTTCGTTATAATGGTAGGAAAATAAATATCCACAAATAAACATAGCAAGTAGGGCACAAAGACATTATCAACAGGAAAATGCCCTTTACCCAAACCATGGAGGAGCAGCTACATGGACTGTGTTCACACTTACAAATGTCTTTTTCCAGAGATGTTGGTAAATCTAGAGCTTAGCTACATTGGAACTGCCTTCAGGACAACTTGCTAAATGTACCCCCACTTCCTCTGCAGAGCTGTCCCTTCATCCATAGTGGGACTAATCACAGAAGTCCTGCCCCTGGGCCACAGAGGGGGCCCTGACAGGCAAGTCAATTAGATTCCACTTTGTGAGCCCTGACATAAACTAGCCAATTAGATTTGCTTTGTGAGTCCTGACATAGGCTAGCCGAACAGATTCCACTTTCTAGGACTCTTGTGTTTGGTCAAGAAGCACATTTGACTTAACCTCAGCCAATTATAATTTGGTGTATATATATGAAACAGGAGGAGAAGGAGCCTGCTCTTTGGGTCATAAAACTAGAGGCAAATCAAAGGCTGCCCAGGAAAAAGCCTGGTTACAACAGAGGGCACTAGAGAAGCAGAACTGAGCGATGGTGATGAGTGATTTCTGACAACGCTGTATAAGCCCGAGTCCAGCCATGCCCAACCATTAATTCCCCCTTTTGCTTAAACTGGCTGGAATCAGTGTTGGCATGTCCTGTAATAACCAAAAGAGTCTTGACTAATCCTGGGCACCCAGGATGAGGCACAAGTTGTCCTCAGGGGATATTTGTTCATTTTATCCCTCTAGCTTTCTGATACTAACTTAGATTTATACCTATCTTAAATCCCGCCTTCAGAGCTACATATTTTTTCTGTTCATCCCTTTTGGTGAAACATTCTCTATAGGGACAGGAAGTCAGGACAACTAGTCAGAGTCTCACAGCAATGAGTGTGATGACCACATCCTAGACCAAGCCAGTTCTTTAGAAGCAGTCTTGCTGATTTCAGAGCATATCTTTGGATTAAAATTAAATGTGGGTGTGAGCTCAATGACCCAAGGATTCTTACTCTATATGGGCTGGGTGCGGTGGCTCACGCCTGTAATCCCAGCACTTTGGGAGGCCGAGGCGGGCGAATCACGAGGTCAGGAGATCGAGACCATCCTGGTGAACACTGTGAAACCCTGTCTCTACTAAAAATACAAAAAAAAAAAATTAGCCGGGCGTAGTGGCGGGTGCCTGTAGTCCCAGCTACTCGGGATGCTGAGGCAGGAGAATGGTGTGAATCTGGGAGGCGGAGCTTGCAGTGAGCCGAGATGGTGCCACTGCACTCCAGCCCGGGCAACAGAGCGAGACTCCGTTTCAAAAATAAAATAAAATAAAATAAAATAATTTTAAAAAATAAAAAAGAAATACAATTATGAAACTAGTCTGTGAAGGCTCGTTTTGGGTTCAGCTGGAGACACATATGGCACCTTAAAAATCAGGTGCCTGCACTGTACAGAGTACCTTACTTACATTGTCTCATTAAAGCCTCCCCTAAACCTTGTGTGGCAGGTATCATTACTATTCCATTTCACAGAAAAGGAAGAAACACTCAGAATGGTTCAGAAACTTATACAGTTAATTAGTTGTGGAGGCTGGAAGAAATTCTGTGTCTATAATATTCTACCCTTCCCTAAATGCTGGCCACTATGCTAAGAAAGTAAAGAAGCAGAGGGGTGGCCATGGGGGCTATCAGTCTACCATGTGAGATTCAAGAAGAGTTATTAAGAACAGTCACCAGTAAGCAAAGAACATTGAACTTGGAATTAGACTGTTCTGAAATTGATACCCTAGTTCTGCCCCTCGTTTCTTTTGTGTTCTTGGGCACTTTTCTTTATCCCTCGAAGTCTCAGTTTCTCCACTGTGAAGCAAGGTTAATTATAATATAGTAGAGAGTCCTATTGCTTCTTGGCCCTTTGACTAAGATCAAGTGTACAACAGACAGTCTCTAAGGACAGCTGCCAATAATTCCCCGTCCCTGTTCATGAACACCACTCCTTGCTTTAAGAGGAGGAGTCTACTTATTACCCTCTCCTTAAATGTGGGCTGGCCTCAGGGCTTGTTCAGGCAAATAGAATGGGGAGAAAGTGACATTCTCTGACTTCTGAGCCCAGGCCTTAAGCTTCTGCTTCTTCTCCCTTGGAGGCCAGGATTTAAGGAAGTCCAACCTAGACTAATGAACGATTAGATGCCCTGAGGATGAATGACCATTTGAACATCAAGGCTTGACCAAACTCTAAACTAAATGCAGCCTCAAGAAAGACCCTAAGCAAGGCCAGTAGAAGAACCGGCCCAGCTAAACCCCAGCCAAACCACTGAATTGTAAGAAATAATACGTTATTGTTATTTTAAGCCATACTCTCTGGGATGATTTGTTATGTAACAATAGATAACTGACTTGCCTCGGGTTGCTGGGAAGATTTAACAGGTTAATGTATATAAAAGCAAGAACACCTAGAACAAAGTTTGCCATTCGTGTATTCAACACATGTTTATTGGGCAAGTACTTTATGGGCACCACTGCAGAGGCGACTGGGATTCTGAGGGGAGCAGGGCAAAGTCACCACCCTCTTGGAGCTTACATTGCAATAAGAGGAATAATAAATAATAAAAAAATAAATAATACAATGTCAAGTACTGACTTCTGCTGAGAACAGTTGCTGTGTAGCAACCCTGTATTATTTGTATGTGCTGCTAATTATCCTTGGTTTACACGCTCTTGGTTCAGGCCTTCAGAAATTCAGTGAAAGTGAAGCAAAGTAGGGAGGTAAAGGCTGAGAGAGAGAAGATCTATTTTAGATGGTGTGCTCAAAATGGCCCTTTTTGCATGGGGTATTTGAATAGACACCTGAATGATAGAGGAAGTCAGCCATGCCTTCCCTGTACAGCCATGACTCCTACTCATGCACCTGTTCACATAATGTATTCCAGTTATTTGTTTTTGTCTTATCTTCCCTCATTGACAGAGAGCTCTCATAGGCAGGCAGAGGCATTTCACATTCAGATCCTCTGTGGTTTGGGCAGTGGTTGATGCCCAGCAGGTGCTCAGGGAACACTGATTGACCATATGAAGGCATGTCACGGAACCATCCACTACTCAACTCAAGGGTTAAAGTCACTGAGCCAACAAGAAGGCCCAAAATGTAGCTACTACCCTCTGCAGGAGACCCTGCAGAATACAGGCCAGATTCTCCCTTTACAGAAAGCTTCCTTGGCAGCCCAACTGTCCCATGACCTCCATGCTAAGCCTGAGGAAACCCTGCCTTACTTGGGTCCAGTTGCTGGGAACAGCCACCCACCTGTCCTATACCCTTAGGCAGAAACCTCTATGGCCATCACCAGAAGGGAGGTGTCTACCTGCACTTTCCTTGAGCTGCCCAGGCACTATGGTACAGGGAGCAAGATCTCTAAGGACAGGGGAAAACCCAGGGGATCTGAGATCTGCCTCCTCCTGCACCCAGCAGTCAGGCTGCAAGTTCCAGGCAGGACGTGATGGGAGGGAAGCCTGGTGGAGCAAAGGCATTTGCTCAGCAGGAGAAACGCTGTCGTTCCCTGTCCTCCCCTGACTCCACCTCATCTGGCCCACTAGTAACAACATCCCAGTTGGCCTCATGAAAAATACCACACCCGATTTCAACGAAGACACTTTGGCTGTGCACAGCCACAGGCCTGCGGGGTGTGCTTTCACCTCTGCCCTTCCCACCAAACCCTCCTTTATTATCCACCAGACCAGATAGCAATAGGGCGACTTCGTCTTCCTGAGCAGCTCCACATTCCACAAAGGGGCCGTTGCTATTTGCCACTCTGGGAGAGAAAGCCCGTCACGGGCCTTCCCCTATGGAGCCCTCTCTCTTTCCCTGCCTCTCCTCCAGCTGCTCCTGGTTCAAGCCGCTGCCTGCCCCGTCTAATAATGCCTTGTCATGCAGTGACAGAATTACGGCCTCACACTGGTTTCACATGTCACAAATAATTGTGCTCATTGCGCATCATATTGAAGTTGTCAGGTCTCTCTTACGCCTATAATTTGTGTGAGTTGATCATACTTTGGTAAATCAGCAGGTCGCGACCTGTGCCCTTTAGCCCCCGTGGCTGGCTGAGAATGACCTACAAATCTTGTGACAGGGACAACAGAGAGGGTATGAACTGCTCAATTGCTCGTGTCTATCAGCTGCTGTGGAGAGAGTCCGTTGCTCTCTGCTTTCACCATCACTTTAAACGGCTAACGCGGCACCCTATGTCAGCCTATCTTAATTTTTTCACATCTGTTTTTTTTCCCTCTAGATTTTTTTTAAGTACTTTTGGATATTTCTAATTTTTTATCCTTTACCACAAGACATTTTGGTGCCAAACCCAAGTGTCTTTCTTGCATGTGTTTTAAATAAAAACCTCCAGCGACTGTGATAAAGGGAACAGACCTCACTTTCTCTGTCCAGCCCAACTGAACAGAGCTCCACGCAATGGTTAAATCTGGCTGGCAGCTTTATGAGCTCCATTGCTAACACTTCATTGGGTAACACGTTCACAAATAGTGTTCCTGAGACTTTGTTTTCATTAAGGTACAACATGTACCATCAAGTTGCATTTAATTCTCTGCTTCATATTTTATACACAGTATCGCAGACCGTGGCCTTCAGTATCTAATGCTGGAAAGAGAGTAATGAAGTTCAAGCTGCTTTTATTACCCTGGATCTTCAATAACTGGCTTCTTAAAAAGTCAGTGGAAAAGAAGCAAGATGACCAAGTTCTGTCCAGACTGATACTCTGCAGAAATGCTGGAGTGAGGTCAAGAATAAAATGGTTTTATGTGGGTCTGTCTCCAGGGGAGCTGTTGCAAGTTAGGTGCCCAGAGAGTGGCTAGCCTCCTCCTTGGTTAAGAAACAGAACATGGTGTCAATGGCTCCATGATGTTCACTCTGGTAGCTTCCCATTCTTTGACAAGCTACCTCACTCCTGCAGAGAAGCACCAGTGGGTGGGTTTGCAATTCTGAAAGCAGACGGCAACATCTGACTGCCCATGTTGGGATGTCAGGAAGTGAGGATGATGCCACTTGTTGGAGCAATAGCAGGCATAAGGGCAGTGGGTGAAAGGAGAGCAAATGAGCAAGGCTCTCTCTCCACACCTATACAAGGCATGCCCATTTAATTTCCAAAAGCGTCAACTGAGGACATGTGAACCAGGAATAATTAGTAGCACACACAAGCAATGCACAGTTGTTACAGAAGACACAAACTCATGTTGCTTGAGTGTTTGGATCCCTTTCTCCCTTACCTCTTCTGGTCATAGGCACAGACCCACGTTGATTCTCAGCACTGAAAGGCATATCACTTTCGACACAATTTACAACAGCCAATCACCAAGTTAAGGCAGGAGTGGGGAAAGAAAATGTTGTGTCTGAGTTGCAACTATAACCCTCCAAAGGCCCCAGCTATGAAGCAAGTTCAATGCAGATGTGGGTGGTTATGGACTGGAGGTTTATTTTTCAGGAGTATCTCTTTGCTGAGAAAACTTAATGGAAATGTAGACAGATGGGAGTTCAGATCACAGTACCACCTGTAACTAGCTTGGTGACCTAGGCACGTTACCTTAACTTTCCGTGTCTCAGTTCCTCAACCTGCACAGTAGTTGGCTCATAGTAGGTGCTGAGTAGATCTTATTTTTTTTTCTCAGTCTAGGTTTTCATTTGCAAGCAAAGCAGTGTGACAGTTAAGCAGAAAAGGAATATATAGGGAAGATGTGGGCAGCTTACAGAGTCTGAAGAAACGCTGGAGAGCTGAGATGAAAAATGAGCTGGAACTAAACGAGGTTAGAGGGCAAAGAACATAGCTGACACCAGACCATGAGCACAATCCAGTTATGATGCTGCCCCTGGCAACACCTCCATTGGCCCTTGGGTTCTACCACTGAACCCCAGACTCCAGTATCTTCTTCCTTCTCATTCTTTACCTGGGGCTGGGGAAGGAAGCAGTTCAGGCTTCAGGTTTTACTCACAACCCCTTTAATACTTTAATACTGTATATATTATTTTTTGGTTCTTTTTCAACAAAGTTGTGGGGTGTGGGGTGGAGAACCTGCATTAAAGCAACCTGATCAGCTTATCCAAAGCCATGCTGTGAATCAGTGACACTGTTCGGAATGAAAACACACCCGCATCTCCAGTTCCCCTTAAGTTGTGCCCACAACTAGCTCATGGAATGACTGTGGGAAAATTCAGGGGGAACAGTGAAACTCTGGCTTCCCATAGGAGCAGTGGAGACACTGGCTACCAAGTGCAAAGTCGTCTTTGACTCCCACCTCTGTTACTGGTGAGACAGGGCTCTAAAGAAGTGCCTTGGATGGCCTTGCAAGATGGGACTCAGTCAAATCCATGGACAGGAAGAGAATGAAAAACGAATCTGGAAAATTCAATCACACACTCCATTATTGAGGGGTTATGTTCTAGGCACTAGGCTAAGTTCTTTTGTGGCATTATTTTATTTAACATTCACATTAAATCAATGAGCTATTATTATCCCCATTTTACAAATAAGGAAATCAAGTCTTCTGAGTCGGAGGGCATGTGGTAACATGGACATAGCACAAAAGCTTTGCCTTCAAAGCGGGACGTGCCCACAGATGTCTCTGGGTGGCGGCGGCATAGAAAAAGGACACGGGAACCCCAGGGCACAATATCATGGGTACTTAAGAAATGCCTGGTGATCTCATAATCTCCCAAACTGGTATTGTTTGGGCTAAGGGATCAAGAGACAAAAAGCTAAGGAATATTTCATGATCTGGATACTTTCAGTTCCTTTAATATGAAAATGCTCAACATGAAGTATTAAAGATGTAAGGATTCAGAGGTTGCAGGAGGCCAAAGAAGATTAAGAGATTCTTTCCCCCAAATGAAGTGCATAGTGTATCCATTACAGGGCATGGCGATTTCCCCTCCCCTCCCCTCCCCTGTCCCTTCCGCTTAATAGATAAAATGCTGAAAACTTTGAAGAAATACATTCTTTGTTCCTTAAGTTCCATGATTAATTAGGTATAAGCCATGTTTCAAAATGTTTCGTCATTTATTTGTAATTCTCCCCAGAGTGTGTACAGTAACTTGGCTCAGAACACATAGATTACATTGCAAATGCTACTCATATGCTAAAACTTTTTATGTGTCTTTCCCTTTCCTTCTCTGCTTTCCCCTATAGTACTTGAGTGGAAGAACAAAGCTGGATTTCCATCGAAGAGCACACCCTGCTTTGAGTGGATTTCTCCAGCCTATGGGGAACCGACAGAAGGGGGACTGGAAACAGTTAGCAGGCAGCTGTGCGCCCACACAGGCATGGAGCCTCCCAGGTTGCTCTAACCCCCGTATTTCTGGATCAGTCAAGCAAAGCTGTGCATTTGCTTTAAGTCAGTCTTCAACTTTCCATCTCTCTTCACACACCCCTCCCCAGGAGTCACCCCCAGGCATAAGCTAGGGAGCAATACAGTGTAGCCATAAACACATGGGATCCAACCATGGAGCTCTGACTCCATTTTCAGAGCTTTGCCTTTTTCTCATCTATTAAATGGGGATAAGAATAGCCTCCGAGATCCACTGGGTCATTGTAGGAGCAAATGTGATTTAACAGGGTGCTTCATTCAGAATATGCTTTCTAAGGGTGTTCACATTATGTTTGTTATTTTCAATTTGGCCCAACTCCCAACCCCCAACACACACACACACACACTCCGGGGCCAAGTGACTTACGATAGTGCTTGGAGCAGTGAATTTGAGTCTGTGGAAGAGAAATTGAATCGGTCAGACAAATTCCCAAGTTGAAGTAATCTGTGTTATGCAAACACACACAAAACACACAACACACACATACACATGTACACACACACAGCTCAGGTTACAAGATTTGTTGCCGATTCCAAGGCAGCGGCTGCTCTTCTTGCCTTCCATCAGACCCCCCTGACTTGCTGCAGAGGAAGCCCCTCCCTTTGCAATATCTTTACTTCCATATCTTTTCTTCCCATCACTCATCAAGAAAAACATTCCTCCTCCAAAGCTCAGATCAAATGCCACCACCAGCTTACAGTCCTCACTTTGCCACTCTTTAAGGTGGACTGCATATGGTCAAGGGTGAGGCCTCATCTCCTAGGCTTCAACTGTCTGGGCCTTGAAGGTGCATTGAATTGAATCAGCAGGTGTATCAGTTTCCTGGGGCTGCCATAATAAAGTACACAAATCTGGCGGTTTAAACACCAGAAATTTACAGTCTCACGATTCTGGAGTCTAAAAGTTCAAAGTCAAGGTGTCAGCAGGGTGGTTCCTTCTGAGGGCTGCGAGGGAGAATCTGTTCCATTCCTCCCTCTTAGCTTCTGGTGGTTTGGTGGCAATCTTTGGGGTTTCTTCATTTGCAGAAGCATTACCCCAATCTCTGCCTTCACCTTCATACAGCATTTTCCCAGTAAGGGTGTCTGTCTCTGTGTCAAAATATGCCCCTTTTTGGGGGGTATCAGGGTGAAGTTCTGGTAAAAATACAGGAAACCTGCTAGACAAATTCAAAAAGAACTGCAACACTCATAATTTTTCCTTATTATAAGAACACAATTACTTTGGATTAGGGCCCACCCTAATGACCTCATCTTAACTTGATCAACTGCGAGGACCCTATTTCCAAATAAGGCCACATTCACAGGTACTGGAGAAGAGGACTCTAACTTTTTTCTCAGGAGAGGCAAGGGACACTGTTCAACCCATGACCAGGGGTGAATGAATAACAACTCTGAGTCAGAGTCCATAGGTTTATTCTGTTTTTCTTTTTTCTTTTTTTTTTTTTTTTTTTTTTTGAGAGATGGGATCTTGCTTTGTTGCCCAGGCTGCAGTGCAGCAGCATGATCACAGCTCACTGTAGCCCCAAATTCCCAGGCTCAAGCAATTCTCCTGCCTCACCCTCCCAAGTAGCTAGGAATATAGGCTAATTTTTAAAAATTTTTTGTAGAGACTGGGGTGGGGGGGGGGGGGGGGGCTGGCTATGTTGCCCCGGCTGGACTTGAACTCCTGTCCTCAAGCAATCCTCCTGCCTCATACTCAGCCTTCCAAAGCACTGGGACTACAGGTGTGAGCCTCTGCTCTCAGCCTCTGTTTCTAATTCTAGCAGGGAAGAGCAGTGAGAATACTGAAAGGGTAACAACCAAGCCTGCCCTTATCATTAAACACAGATAGTTCCCATCTGGTGGTTCTTGAGCCCTGCTGCCACATTAGCCTCACCTGTAGATCCTAAAGGCAAAATGAGACAAAACCAAACAACGATGCTGGGATGGGGAAGACAGGTCAGTGGGACTCAGCCGTCACTTTCTTTCAGGTGCAGCCAAGGAGGAGATCCACCACACTAGACTAAACACATGAACAATCCATGTGCTTTTTCCTGGTCTAGCCCGAGAGCCATTTCTTGTTTGGGGGCTTACAGTGTTACTTGGGATGTTTAAACAACTCTTAAAAAATTAAACTGACCTCTTATGTAGAATTCTATAAAGAATATAGAATGTTAAAAATCTCCAGATGGTTGAGATTAAGGAAAAAACATATGCTTTTCCTAAAATATGCAGCCATTCGTCTACTTTTGGTAGCACTAACTCTTGCTCAAATGGAGAGGTAGAGGCGGGGGTTTCGGTCTCATAGTTGGAAATGCTTTGAGATCCAAGAGGGAGAGATTTTATAGATCGTGAAGACACCACTGCTGTCTGTTCTCGTGGTGGTCAGCATGATACTCCAGGCTTACACTCAATGTGTCTTGCTGGTTCAGCGTGGACATGGTATTATTGGTGCCTCGTGTTTCCATTGGAGAGATGAGCTGGCATATGAAGAATAATGAAGAATATGCAGACACCTGGAGAGGAATGAGCAATCCACAGACCCAGGTTTTTTAGCAGAAAAGAGAGCAGGAGCACTGGTGATCATAACAATAGGGAACACGTCCATGAGTATATCATGCATCTGATAGTTAATAGCAGCGACGTCCTTATTACTTCTAATTTTTTTTTTTTTTTAAGACAGAGTCTTGCTCCGTCTGTCGCCCAGGCTGGAGTGCGGTGGTGCGATCTTGGCTCACTGCAAGCTCTGGCCCCCGGGTTCACACCATTCTCCTGCCTCAGCCTCTACAGGCACCTGCCACCACGCCCGGCTAATTTGTTTTGTATTTTTAGTAGAGACAGGATTTCACCATGATAGCCAGGATGGTCTCGACCTTCTGCCCTCGTCATCCGCCTGCCTCGGCCTCCCAAAGTGCTGAGATTACAAGTGTGAGCCACCACACCCGGCCACTTCTAAACTTTTTATGCCAATTTTCTAACTACCAAAATCTAATTTCGAACATTTGGCTACTTGAGTGACCACATTCTTCTCCGTGTTTTGGAAATATGAATACAAAGCAGATTCTTTGGAAATTAAACACATTTGTTTCAGGGATATTTTATTAAACAGACTAGAAGGACAAAAGTCACTTACATTGGCAGTTCATTCTTTGCTACCTGAGAACAAGTTCTAAGAAACAGCAAATAACAGGCATACAGGCCCTATAAAGGAACTGTGAAATTACTCATTCTGATAAAATTCAGGTTTCTTATTTCAGAGGGAATTGGGGGAGGAGGTGTAGAAGAAAATTGGATAGTCAATTAGGACTAACTACATGGCTAATCGCAAAGATTACAAATCCCAGGGATGTAAATGATACCTACGGCCCTGATATCTTCAGTAAACATTTAAAATAATAAAAACGATAAATTATCCATTGCCACAAGTTTGACCTCTTACCCTGGTCATATCGGAGTGGGTCCAGTAGAAAGGGGAAGAAGGTCTAAACTTTGCCTGAGTGATGTGAGGTTAGGGACTGAGGACCCTCTTCTGCCAAAAAGTTAATCTCCAGTATTTATTTGGGTGCAAACGAAAGTAGAATAATGGGGAAGGAGGTCCTTCATGTAAAAGAAACTCAAAAGCTTTACAGACTGAATTAGGTGTAATCCTTATGGGATCCCTAACAGCTCATAAATAACTTTTAATGAGATTTCCAGCGAGTAAAATAGCACGTGGGGGAAAAAGTATTCTTTTTTATTTTTGTTATTTTGTTTTCAATAAAGCACATGCTTCATATCGTTGTTTTCCAAACCCATAACCAAAAGAAGGGAAACCATTTCAATAAGAAGAGATTAGTACTGAAAATATTTAATTAACTGATAGGGACAGGAAACGCTTGAATATGTCATTGAAAATACTTGACATTGACCACTAATCTATGGAAACTTATAGAGCTGAATCTAAAGCATGTTCCGGAGTTAAGCAGAGAAATAAATCAAGGTTTGCAAATGTCATTTAAGTTTTCACCTGTCCCACGATTCAAAATTATTGGCTTCCCAATGAAAAGCATATGTTGTGTCCCATGCCTGGGGAGTAGTAATGAAGTGAGGCAGACACTCTCCAGCGCTCCCTCCCATGGTGCCCCTCTTTATTTCCCATCAAGTGAAAATAATTACTGTATCCTTAAGGGAGCGCTTCCCTGCGTCTGGTCTGCCGATAAGGGCTGCCATGCTGGCTCCTCCAGCCCTGCCCCTCTTCCTTGAGGGACCATGGTTTGATTTATGAGAAAATAGTTGGCAAATTGCAATGTCCATCTTGATGGATGACATCATTTGGACCATTTTGCTGATCATGTATGACTACCTTTTTTTTATTTAGCCTGGTTGCAATTGATCCGTAGCTCCAACAGCTGAAGAAGGGGGAAAAAATAGCAATTGCCTTTTCTTGGAGAGGTCACTAAGCAGAAAGAGCTCTGGCCTTTTGTTCCCTAGAAACTCACCAGTGATGTTCAAGCCCTTTACAAAGAGCTCTCATAGATATTATCTTAGACCATCCAAACAAAGGCTCTCAGAAGTAGGCAAGAGGGGTATAGTTCTTCTCATTGGGAAGATAAACAAAGTAAAGTTCAGAGAGACTGAGTGCATTGCCCCAGGTCACACAGTTAGTCAAAATCAGGGGTTCAAATCTTGGTCTTTTGACTCCCAAGCAAATTCTTTCTCTTTTGTTTCTTGATGGAACAAGAACGTACACTTAGTGACAAAATCAAACTCCCCCTATAATAGGCTATTCAGTCCTGCTCCTTCCCGAGTTTCTGGGAGGTTCCTAACTGATCTCTAAGCCCCTGATATCTCCCTTCACCATCTTTCCTCCTAGCCACCACAAGCATTATGACCCTGCAACACAAACCCAATTATGTCACGACCCTGTTAACTTTCAGTGCCTTCTTATCCCCCAACACTTGCCTCTCAGGACTTCCCACCTTATCCTCTCTAACAAGAAGGTAGTGGAGGTGTGGAGTGGAATCTAAAGTGGTCTATTTTGAATTTATTTGAACTCTCATGCTTCATATCTAATTTTATTTTATTATTTATTTATTTTGAGATGGAATCTCATTCGTCACCCAGGCTGAAGTGCAGTGGTGCGATCTTGGCTCACTGAAAGCTCTGCCTCCCAGGTTCACGCCATTCTCCTGCCTCAGCCTCCTGAGTAGCTAGGACTACAGGTGCCCGCCACCATGCCCGGCTAATTTTTTTGTATTTTTAGTAGATATAGGGTTTTACCGTGTTAGCCAGGATGGTCTCGATATCCTCACCTCGTGATCTACCCGCCTCAGCCTCCCTTCATATCTAATTTTAATAGGGACTTTGCATTATATTCAATATATTCTTGTTTGCTTTCACTTAAAAATGATTTCAATCTAATCTTTAATTAAAATGAATGCCCAGGGAAAGCAGCCTCATCTTTGTTTTATGGCTTTGGGCTCTCCTTAGTATACCTCCTAGTTTTGAGTACTCCTAGTACACATCCTGGGTCCCAAGGGATCAGGTCTAGGGCCTTAGCATTGACTATAAGGTCCTCATTCAGCCACCTTACCTTCCTCCTAGCCTGATTTCTACCACTCATACCCTGACCTCTTACACTACAGCCATGCTGATCTTTCATGCCTCCATGCCTTTGTACATGATCCTCCCTCAGCCTGAAAGTCTTTTCTCCCTTTACCTTGAAATTCCCAGCAGGCATGCATGGCACCCCTCAGTGCACCTTCCTTTGTGTCCCCAACTGTGGCTGTATCACCTACACCCCATTCCTGGTAGCAGTTAACCCTTTGGATCCTAGTCATCTACGAGAATGTCCCTCTTTTCCCACTAAACTAAGTTCCCTTACCCACTATCTTCATAGCTGCCAGAGCCCAGTATACTTGGCATAAACTAGGTACTAAATAAATGCTTGTAAAATAAATAAAACTATTAAAATACTTTCCACTAGGAGATTTGTTTTTAGAAGCTAGCCTAATCTCAGTTGCTTATATTGTACAGTTTTTAAGAGTTTTATACATTTTTTAAAAAATCTATCATGTGCATTTTTTATGCATGCTAGGTGCATGATCTCATTGGATATTCATGATCTCATTTTTCTTCAAAAAAGCAGGTAGAGCAACACCTCATTCTCTTGCCATTACTTGGAGGTAAACTCCAGATCCTGGAGTTCAAATGCCTGCATTTGGATCACCCTCTCCTTACTATCTCTGCTTGAGCTCAGTTTCCTCATCTGTAAAAGGGGATGATAATGGTACTAATACTTGGCAATGAAGGCCATGAGCTCTAGAAATGATGGACTAGGTCAGGAATTGGCAAACTATGGCCCATAGGCCAAATCCAGCCCACCACCTGTTTTTGTGTGACCTGGGAGCTGAGAATGGTTTTTAGAATCTTAAGTAATTTTAAAAAGTCAAGAGAGTAATCATATGTTGGTGATCCATGAATATTCTATGAAATTCAAATTGCAATGCCTATAAACAAAGTTTAATTGAGACATAGCCCTGCCCATTTGTTTACATATTGTGTGGCACTGTTTCTGTGCCACAATGGCAGAGTTGAGTTTCTATGACAGAGACCAATCAGCCCACCAAGCCTAACATGCTTACTGTCTGACCCTTTGCTGACCCCTGACCTACGGTCAAGTCCTCGTTCCACCCCTCACGAGCTCTGGGACCTTGGGAAGATTGGGTAACCTCTCTAGGCCAGTTTCCTCTGTGAAGGAGAGATAATAATATCCGCCTCCTAGGGCTTTATGAGATTAAGTGAGGTAACACACTTAAAGCGCTTGGTAAGGACCCAGTACTATGAATGTTACCTTCCCAGAGGGCTAGAATTTGCCAAGTAGCAGAATAGGGGTGGGAAGGAGGTACCAGTGCCAGCTGTGTGGACGGTTCCAACCTGATGTAACTGGAGAGGCTGAGAGGCAGGATGAGAGCCAAATGGAGCTGAAGAGAAAGCCAAGTGCCAAGGTGCAGCTTTGGCACTTTGGCCAAGTGCCAAAGGGCCCAGCCAGGACCCAAGCTGGGTCCCAAAGTTGACTTCCCAGTTGGGCTTAGAGGGGACCAACTCAGAAGTCAGTGAGGAACAAGTCAGGAATGGGGATAGAGGGCTCTGGAAGATTCCCCCAGGACTCAGACAGCACTCCACAGGACGACAGGTTTAAAGAGACAGGCTTGACATCCCCATTTACTCATGAAACAGAAGCTCTGCGTAATCAAATGTCTTGCCCAAGAGAATACAACTAGTAAAAGTGACTAAATGCAAAACACCAGGTGCCCAGACCTGAACTTCTCCATCCACTTTAGCCTGCTGACTTTCCTACCCGACGTTTCAGGTTCAAATTCTTTTGTGAATCTTAGGAACTATACCATTGAGTCTAAGGGACTAAGGGAAACAGTATGTTGTGCTGTTTTGTTTTTTCAAAGAACAGAGAGCACTAATTTTCTTAAAACCATTGAGCATGAATTAAAGGTGTTTTCTCCCTTTATGCAGTTAGATTCCTTGTTGCTGAAGGTAGCAGGAACATGCTCTGCAGGCTCAGATTTTCAGCGAGGCCTCTGACAGGGGTCTCTAGCCTAAGGATGTGTTTTTCTCCACAGTTCAATGACAACCCTGCAAATGGCAAATTGTTTGTGATTTGAGAGCTGCAAGGATCCAAGCTGCATTGAAAGGAGAAGGAAGAAAAAAAGCATGCTAAGAAAAGCAACAAGTAATTCAAAGACCCAGGCCAAACATAAACCTATAGATTTCAATAGACACTTGATAAAAATGTCTTTATAATGTCTGCATGTCTTTGCAAGAAGGCTCCAGATCTACGGCTTCTTTTATTTATTATTCCTAACATTTGTGATTGCCAAAGAAGATTGAGTTCAGAAAGGCACTCTCCAAGGGCAAGGTGGAAGGCAATTCTGCTTTAGAGCTTGGTGACCCAAAATGTTTGAGCTGCCCTGTTGAAAGTGAGGATTCTTGTTTATTTGACGATTTTTCTCTCTTGAACATTGTATTTAAACAAGTGTCTCCTTTTGGTCCAGTGTTTCTTCAAATGTATTTATAGAAGAAATTTTCCTTTCTCCCTCTAATCTGTTTTTCATATTTTGGTGAAAGGGATAATATATAAAATTTTACAAGGGTTTCGTTTTCTTTACATTTCCTAAACGTGGGCATCTGGTGTTCTCATTAAGCAAGCCGTGTCCATTCACAGACTCACCACATCTCTAATTCATGCTAAAGAGCAGTGCTGTGATCTGAAGAGTACGCTGTCTCCCAGTGTTTTTTAAGAAAGGTTGTTTAAAACTATATATCTATCCAGCATTCTTTGGTTAATTTCATTCTGCTTATATCTTTAATTTCCAAAGTTTTCCCCTTCTATCTTTTTCTCCCCAACGGTAGAATACATAGCATTATTGTTTTCTAGACTCTGCCAAAAGCATGCTTTTTTATGCTACAAGCTTCTCACTAAGACCCATCTAAATTATAGGCTTTGGGGCTGAGGAAAGAGAGAGAAAAGGGAGAGAAAGAGAGAGAGCGAGAGAGAGCAGGCACGCTGTACACAAAGAATTTCTCATTATGCATTACAATGAGCCCTCGAAATACTATATTCCTGCTGAGAGCACCTCAGATTTGGTCAGACTTTGGAAAACTCGAGTTAGAGTTAAAATCTCCTGAAAGTGATATAAACCAAAAGATTGGCTCAGTTTCTGTGATGTCATCAACACATTTAATTATGTGAGAGAAATGTTTGGATAGGATGCATGGAAAACACACACACACATACACACACACACTCACACACACATGTAAAATGCAATAGTTCAACCACAGGCCAAGAAATCAATGCCTATTTCACAATTTTCACCTAAAGAAGTTTTGTCTATAAACCCCTTATGATGTTTTATTATTGTTATTAGCAATAATAATGACGATAGCTTAAAATAGAAATAGGAGCTTGGACAGAAAATATCATTCTTCCTCATTTGATATGAATAGGGATGCTCCTTCAAGCAAGACTTTGAATAATTTGCATTTTTCTAATATGTTGGTACTACAAGTTTCTCCTCAAAAGTTCTCAGCACATTAGAGAGTCACTTATATATAGAAATCCATTTAAATTGACAAGCTGATGAATGGCTTGCCCAGGTAATATAGATGACTGTGGGTAAACATATTGGGTGCAGTGTATTTTAATGATGTCTAAACAGTCAGATGTTGGTACACTCAGTTGGGAAAGGTCTGTTGAAGTTGAACCTGCTTGTTTTCTTCAAGCTCATTCCCAGTAATTTATGAGCCTGAATGTGGTCTGAAAGTTTGTTTCCTGTTGTTTGCCCTCCCTTGGAGTTGAGTTGTGATTCTGCTCCATTAGGCTGGCAAACCAGTTGACTTGAATGTAGTGGTGTCTGTAGGCTGTATTTCTTAATAGGACTTAGGTCACCCCAAATCAAAGAGAGTCACTCATTCTCCTGATACTGCTGAACCTCACATAACACCTGGTGTTTTGGTCCAAAGGACAGTCCTTAGAAAAGCAAATAGTCTAATAGGTCAACTAGAAATTATGAGAGGCAACATGAAGTATATAGCATCACTTATGCTGTATTTTAGCTCAAAGTGTATAATTGAATCTATCAAGACTTTAGATATGGTATCCAGCTTACAAGAAATACAGGGGATAGAGGAACAAGCTTAATAATACCACAAGGAATCAACTAGACAAATCTTGATTGAAGGACATTCTGCAGGACCTCTGGCCTGCCCTCTTCAACAAGTCACTGACATCAAAAAGCAGGGTATTAGATTAAAAAGATTTGAAGGCCATAGCAACTAAATGCAATGTGCAGTACTTCTTTATATAGCTGTTTGCGCAAGCACCTATAATGGACACTTGGGGATCAGCTGGGGACATTTTTTTTTATTTTTGATTTTTGTGGATACACGGTAGGTGTATATATTTGTGGGGTACATGAGATATTTTGATACAGGTATGCAATGTGAAATAATCACATCATGGAGACTGGGGCATCCACCCCCGCAAGCATTTTTGTGTTACAAACAATCCAATTACACTCTTAGTTATTTTTAAATATACAATTATTATTAACTATAGTTATCCTGTTGTGTGGTCAAATAGTATGTCTTATTCATTCTTTCTAATTATTATTTTGAACCCATTAACCATATCTGCTCCCTCGCCCCCTTCCACCCACCCACCTCCCCACTACCCTTCCCAGCCTCTGGTAACCATCCTTTTACTCTTTATATCCATGAGTTCAATCGTTTTGGTTTTTAGATCCCACAAATAACATGTGATGTTTGTCTTTCTGTGCCTGGCTTATGTCACTTAACATGATGATCTCCAGTTTCATCCATGTTATTGAAATGACAGGATCTCATTCTTTTTTATGGTTGAATAGTACTTCATTGTGTATATGTCCCAAGTTTTCTTTAACCATTCATCTGTCGATGGACACTTAGGTGGCTTCCAAATACTGACTATTGTAAACAGTGCTGCAAGAAACATGGGAGTGCAGATATCTCTTCACTACAGTGATTTCCTTTCTTTTGGGTGTATTCACAGCAGTGGGATTGCTGGATCATATGAGCTCCACTTTTAGCTTTTTGAGGAACCTCCAACTGGAGAGCAGCATGTATTAGTTTGGGGGAGGAGCATGTATTTGTTTCCTATTACTAATATAACAAATGACTGCAAACTTGGTGGCTTAAAACAACATAAATTTATCTTCTGGTTCTGCAAGTCAGAAGTCTGAAAAAAATTTCATGGGGCCTCTTCTGGAAGTTCCAGGGGAGACTCCATTTTCTTGTGTTTTCCACCTTCTAAGGACCACCTGCATTCCTTGGCTCATAGCTCCAAATCACTCTGACCTCTGCTCTGTCATCACATGCCCATCTCTCCCTCTGCTTCCATCATCACCTCACTTTCTCCAACTCTGACCCTCCTGGTTCCCTCTTATAGGGACCCTTGTGGTTACATTCAGCCCACCAGATAATCCTGGATAATCTCCCTATCTCGAGATCATTAACTTAATCATGTTTTTAGAGTCCCTTTTACCTTATAAGGTAACATATTCACAGGTTCTGGGGATTAGGAAATGGATATCTTCTGGGAATCGGGGAAGGAGGCATTGTTTGGCCTACCACAGTGGAAATACGCTTTCTTCATCTCTGGACTTTTGCTTGTCTGTATTTTCTGATATTATGCATTGCCCATTGACTGGATCTTTAACATGAAAAGAAAGTGGTATATTTTTCCTGCCTGAGAACTCTGCAGTTCTCCCCTTGGTGAGTCTCAACTTATGGAGGACAAAGAAGACTGTCCAGCAGATGAAGAACCCAACGCCACAGGGAAAGGTGTAGACACAGGAGGTGCCAGTAACCCCCTCCGGATCCAGCGTCAGACATCAGGATGCCTTGTTCCACATTTAGTCCTTTCAACAACACCACCAACACCAACGCCAGCCATCATCATTCATTGTGGGCTTCATGTATGCCATGCCCTGTGTTCAAAGCATTATCTGTGGAAACCTTGCCCTAACCCTGAAGTATGTATTTGGAGCCAATTTTACAGAAGAAGACCCTGAAGCTCAGACGGGTTAAAGAACTTGCCCAAGGCCCCAACTTGCTTGTTGTAGAGTCAAGTTCCAAACCCAGAGTCTGAGCTCTCAACCTCTATTCATATTTTCTCACTAAAGAGACCAGAAATGGGCAAGACATTTCTCCTTAACCAGAAGCAGGGGATCTGCTTCTCCTGAAACTAAAACTCAGAGCATGTAGGCTGGAAGAGGCCTTCACAATCACCAAGTCCAAACTTCTCATTGTACAGATGAGCAAATAAATGTCTAAGTCAATGCAGTGAGTCAGAAGCAGGGCCAGAAATAGGGCTCAGGCCTCCTGGCTCCCTACCTGCCCAGTTCTCTTTCTATTAAACAATAGGCTTCCATTTCTTTTATCCACATCACTTCATTTTTCATCCTCTGGATGCTAGAAAAATAATCCTTTGTCCCCATAGAAAAGGGAAAATAAAGAAATGGGATCATTTGGGATTGTGTCAACACTTACATGCACAGCTCTAGAAAAAGCAGCTCAAGCTAAGCCTAGCTCTTGATTAATTCCAGTTGAAGGGAAGGCAATGTTTGCACAGGAACTAGATCCCTCGTTGCCATCCTGGTTCTAGCACCTCATATACCCAAAGAAGATCCCAGTGTTTCCCCAGGAGACCAGAGCACTCTACTGCCCATGGATTATAGGCCATTTCTGCCCTATCTTTTATCCCTTTGAATCTAAATCAGCCCCAAAGAGCAGGTAGCTTGGCACTGAGGTGAGGGCAATGGCTTGGGTTTGTAGCAGTGGGTTCACTAAGTTCCTTAATGCCTGCCCAGTTGGTTCTGGCTTGTGTCACCAGTTGTGTGGCACAAATCCAGGGAGCAGGAGTCCCAAACTCACCTGATGTCAAGGTGCCCCTTGGGGATCAATAAGACATCCCTTCAGCTGGATGTGGTGCCTGCCCCAGTTTTGCTATGACCCCCTGTAAGCCTCAGCCTTGCTCAGGCCCTTAGTACAAATCTCTAAAGTGGACTATTGTAAATAGCCCCCCAGTTGGTCTCCCTGCCTTTATCTTCCCTTGCCCCTCTGTTCAACCTGCCCCCTACAAAGCCAGAGCATCATCCTGAAGTCTAATTCTGACCAAGAGTCCCTCCTTCAAAAACTTTCAGTGGCTCCCTCTTGCCAACAGAATGAAATGACTGATGGCTTCTCTGTGCTCCCAGCCCAGGCCACATCACAACGGGTGGCTCACTTATCTCTCAGGTTGCCCTGCTGCCCATGGCCCTATGAAGTCAACACTGCTGCAGGCTCCCATGGGATACTCAGTGTAACTTCCAGTGCTCATGGTCCTGGGATGGTATCACCCAGGACCTTGATGGTATTTGATGCGAAGGTATCAGTGTCAATGCCCCAGCCCACTGAACACAGCCAGAGTCTGTACCAATGCCACTGATGTTAAGGGTGATACCAATGGTACCAATGACCCATTCTCCTGAGGCTACTAAAGCCATTAGCATCAAGGTCACTGTTGTCTTGTATGATCAGTGCCTTCTCTGTTAGCATCCGCAGAGCTCCCATGTCTGGGGACACAGGGATAAGGCTTGGGGGCAGAATGGAAATGCTCTGTAAATGAGAGAACCCCCTCCTACCCGAGCACTGCTCCATTGGCCCTAATTCATGGCTCTCACTATCCTTTTCCTAGGACAAGCTTTTAACCAGGCTGCTCCTCACTTCCTCGTGGAGACAGACCTTGATAGGGAACAGTCCACTGGTCTCCCAGCAGGCCCAGACATGCCTGAGTCTACAGCAAATACTTTCTGATCCATTTCATTCCATGGTATGAACCAGGAACTATTTTATTGATAAAAATATGACTAAATTACATGTGTTCAGGACACCAGAGAAGGTAAATTCTTTAAGACCACAGTTCTCAATTTTTTTCTTTAGCATACTTGATGCTTATTCATTTTTAGCTAGTAGCAGGTGTCAAAAGTATGAGACGTGTGAGCAAAAGCTGAAAATTGAGAAGCATCTCTTAAGTAACTTAATTATATTTTGCAGCTCTGGAAAAACCTCTCTTATTCCATTTTCAGGAAAGATACAGGGTTCCGCAAAAACAGAGCTTGACTAATGCTCTTCTTCATTTTACAAATGAAGAAAAGACACATTAGGAAGACTAAGGAATTTTCCAAGAGTTTCTATGACCCAGATCTTCATCCTCCCTTACCAGGACACCTACCCTCTGCTCTCATTCTGTTAAATAGTCATGTCCCATCAAACAAAACTCCACTAGCGAGGCCGGGTTGCTGCCACCACCTGCAGTTAGTTCCATGCAGTCGGTGTTGTCAGGCTTTACAGATGATGTTACAAAAATCAGAGCTGGACGAAAAGTCCTTCTTTTCAGACATTTTATGTGGAAAAAAGAAGAAGAAAAACACAACCAGATCATTTTCAAAAATCACTTACAATCAGCTGGAAGGTATTCGGTGAACTTTGTTTTACAGCGTTTTGTGGCCAGTTACAAATTTGGGTCATGCCCTGCAATCAATCTCTGCTGGGAACTTTCACTGAGGCTATCAGGGGAATTCGAAATAAAATGTTAGAGGCAGGATCAAGAATGCACAGATGAGCTGGAGAAAAGTCTGACTGGCTTTTTGGATGTGTGATGAAAGAACAGCTGGATAACTCCGGTACAGCCCAGAACCAGGTTCTCATCCAACGTCACTCACAATTAAACCTCCATCTCTGATGGCAGAGAGACTTTATGACTTAAGCACTGAGACCAAATCATCTCTCTCTGTGATTATTTTATTGGCTACAAGGTACATGAAATAATGGTTACAACATGAAACCGTACTTTGTCTGAGACAATAGGGAGCAACAGCCAGGGCTAAAGAGCGTTCTGTGTCTTATTGGCAAGGACACACCCTCTTGGCCTGGGAAACTTAGCAAATTTCTAAAGGAATGAGTGCAATTCCCACCAAAAGCTGGTGAGTGAAAATAACTGTCTTTAATAAATACACATCTTTGTTTAAAAAAAAAAACCTGGCTTTCATCTCCAAAATGCAGGCAGAAGGAAGGACTAGGAGCACCATTTTAGTCTTCTTTGGAGGACCACAAAGATATTTCAAGTTCATCCCAGAAGCAAGCTATTAAATGTGGAGCTCATTCCCTCCTCTGGAGCCTTTCTTTCAGAGGAGTTGCACAACAACAAAAATGAAAGATCACATTCAAACTGCCAAGGTTTCCCCAGGACTTTAATGGTGTCACCTCCTAAAACCCCAAATCTCATGGAAGAATACTTCACTAGAAATATGGAGATCCCTGTTGACATCTGATTGAGTAAGCAGTTCCTCTGGTTTTTTTAGGAGAAAATTGAGCTTTAACACTAGTGGAAAAAGTGGTCTAGACTCCTATCTTTGATCCCTAGAGAGGTGCTGGTTAGATAATAATACAACAGTTCTAACCACAAGAAATAGCCACCATGTATTGAGTCCTTATATGGGCTAGGCTCTGAGCTAAGGACTTTGCATTCAATAACTCATTTAATCCTTGCAAGAACAGCACAAATTAGATAATACTACTATCCTTATCTTACAAGTAAAGAAACTGAGGCTCAGAGAAGTTAAGTAACTCACCAAGATCACACAGCAGTTAAGTCATAGAGCTGGGCTTTGAACCTACTCGGTGCAGCTCCCAATCCTATCCTTAGAACTATGGCCCTCTCCAAATCTGAGAAGGGAGGGAGAGATTCTAGTCAGACTTAAGAGGACTGAGGAGAATTTTCATCCAGAGAAGAACAGAGCACAGCCAGAGTCCTGCTAGGCCTCCAACGTGGGAAAGCGGCAAGGCAACTGGGTCCCATCTGGAGGAAGGTTAAGGCAAGAGCAAGGCTGAGAGCAGAGGAGGGGAAGGGAGGCCAAGCGACCACAGGTGCCTGAGAAGGCCAAAAACATCAGAACCAGGGAGCAGGGTGTGGCCTCCCTACAGAGATTTCTAGCTGGGAAAGGGAGTCACTGCCTCCTTCTCGGACACTCAGGTTGCCTGGCGAAGCTGTCACAGGACCTAGAACAATTGAAAAGCAAAGTCTAGAGCCCACCATTACAAAGGGTGATGGCTCTTGCTATGTTGAGTGGTATGATTTTGGATCCTCTGAGAAGCAGACTTCTAAGACAGGAGTAGACATGATTATTGGGGAAAGGACTGGGAATAAGAAAGGGAGGTCTCTGGAGAAGGCAGAGGAGCCTTCAGACTGCAATGCAGACCTGACCCCTGGAAAGGAAGGAGGAAGGAAGACTGAGTAGGAAGCCTCAGGCAGCCAGCCAGTTCAAAAAAGGGTTGGCCAGGCGGACGGGGAGGCCTCAAGCCAAAGTTGCCTATTGGAAGAGTCTTAGATCTCTCAGAAATGAGCCTCTGTGTGTCCCCACACTCAGTCATTGGCTGGGAGCAGCTCACAGGAACCGTGGCCTCAGCACAAACTTGGTGGTGGGTCTGGAGAGCCAGCAACCAGAGCACCAATCGCTTATGCTCCTCACAGCACGAGATTGGACTAGTGCAGGTTCATGGTCACCACAGCTGGCTGTCCTCTAACGGGCCCCCAAACAAGGTGGGGAAACACTGGGATGTCAAGAGAAGGGGTTAACAGCACATATCCCATAGAGTCAGCGTGAAGATTAAATGTGTAGATGCGTGTCAGCCCCTAGCACAGTGTTTGGCACCCAAAACATCCTAAGGGAAGAGTAGTTGTCACCTTATTAAACAATTTAGGAGAGAAGAGAGGTCTTCCCAGTTCTGTTGTGAGATAATTAGCTACCTTCTCCCAGGGAAGATTCTCAAAGCATCTAGAAACTCCATGTCTCTCCCCTCCCTGTCCCTCCTCCCCACCCCCACCCAGCCAGGGGAGAGCCAGGGTGAATTACCTGATGCTCCTTCAAGAACTCAAACCTCCCCTCTTTGCCCATGGAGTACAATTTCTCTAGAGCAGATAGAGAAATCAATCCACCTTTTGCTTTGACCTGAGCCTTCTGTTTAGAAAGTCAAGCCACCCTCCCTCTGCAGCAGAATCCTCTTCTAAATGTAAGTTGAACTCTCTCAATCTTTTGAGATAAAGACCAGCTTCTGAACAAAAATGGTTTTGATTATGAAATGAAGGTTGACAGTCAGCTCATGAGATATAGTTTGGGGCTCTACCGAAGGGGTCCCGGGAGGCCTCAGGCCAGCCCTATTGATTAGCGGGCTAAGGAAAACAGTCTCACGCTCTGTTGACGCCTTGGGCAATGCCATTCTTGCCCTCCCTGGTAACCATTTCATTTAATTATTTTAAGGCAGGGTTTTATGGACTGTTTGCCAGACCTCAGCTTTGTTGGGGGCACCTCAGGTTTCAGACATTTACAAGAGTTGACCCTTGTTAAGATTCCCTTTGTGGAAAATACATTCAGTCTGGGGACAAGAGTATGGGATGGAGAAAGTTAGAAACCCTAGATAGAGCGGCACCGAAAGAACCCTTCTGGAAAACACCGAAAACGTATTAGAACAATGTCCAAATGAGAAAGATATCTACCCACAGGGATGTCATAAAAACTGAAGGATTCTGTCATTGAAATACGGTAGTCCTATTAGACAGCATCAGAAAGACAGGCACTCGAGGAAATGACGGAAAACCTTCTCCCATCAGACTGCCTGCCTTCCCGCCCTCAAATGTGAAAGAGCCCAATTTTCTGGTATTTGAGAATGAGTAATATTTAAAGGTTTATGGAAAATTAGTCAAATGTACCTTGATTATAAACACATGTACCCATTTCATCTGGCTATTTTAAAATGTGGGTTTTAACCAGCTGCCATTAATAGCAAATGCACTGCGTGTCTGTTCTTCCCTCTTCTTGTAATAGACACGGCAGAAGGAAAGAAATATTTAGCCATTTCGGATCTCTTTCCAGAGCAGGAAGAATTATTGAATATAAATTGTATCTTCCTATCTCATGAAACAAATGAAACCTTCTAAATTAAATAAAAGGAAAATTAACAATCAGGATTAGGTAAAAAGCATTACATTTCCTTGGGGCTCAAGTTACAAAGATATGTTTTTGTAAAAGAAAGAAAGGTCAGTTACCACTATTAAACTTGTATATTGTTTTATACTAAGTCCTTTCAGTGGCCTCTCTGAGGGACCGTTTAGTTTGTATTACACTCTAATAAACTCCAGGTGTACAGGACAAACTGAATAATCAGAACCCGATGGTCCAAACTAGTTAAAAATAATGTGGTACATTCCTGGTTCTCTGCATTTAATTTATTGTTAATCATTGTTATTACTTACATTTATTGGGTAGTTTTCCCAGATTTATTAGGCACTACATTTAACAGTGTTATCGCTTGTAACTGACCATCAGTGGAATCAAAAACATATTTTTGTAAAGTCTCTTACCCTAATTAGTAAGTCGTTTCCCTTTGAGACTAAACAGACCCCAAAAATGACTGCTATTTTCTCCTTGAGTCAGGGGGGAACTCTGCTACAAAAACCCACCTTTGCCAAAACCACCTGTTGGATGATAAGGGAAGGGCTATCATTCCAGAGACACTAAGATGACCTTCCATTCAAAGCAGAAAAATGAGGGACTTATATTGTACACATCAGCAGTAGTCTCTTGTCTCAGTGGACTGGGTCGCTTCCTATAGCATGGCTTCTAGGAGACCAAGGAAGGACACAGGTGGGGAACCTGTTCCTCCACCTGCCTGGAATTCTATTATTTGAAGCAAATGTTTGGGTAAATGGGAGAAGTAATCATTTCACTAAAATTCACACTCAGCTGTTAATAGCTCCCATTCCTTAGTATACAGCACAGTGGTGCACATTAGGAATTATTTGCTGAACAGGAAAATGAATGCCAAGTCCTATGCCTTTGCCTTTAGTTGGAGCCTTTGGGGTGGATGGAAAGGCCCCCTGGAGTGAGAGATAAGAGTCTTGGGCTCTAGTCCCCATTCTGCTGAGTGACCATGGACAAGTCGCTGGCTCTCCTGGGAAACTGAATTTGCTCCTCTCTAAAATGAGATAACGGGGTTCTTGACTAATTTCATTTAGGGGCCAATTCCTCACCCCTCCCTGAACACACGTTCTTTGTCAGGTGACTTTACGATTTCTCTCATTAAAGAGACAGAGTCCATTTCGCCACTCCCTGAATCTGGGCTAGTCTTATGACTTGCTTTGGTTATCAGAATGCAGCCAGAGCAACAATCTGCCAGTTTTAAGTGGAGGCCTCGAGAGGCTTTGGGGTTTCTACTTGCTCTCTCACCCAGCATCCTGGGGAATGAGAGACACATGGAGTAAAGCTGAGTCACCCTGGTCTCCCCAGCCAAGGTCAGCCTTGCTCAGCCAAGTGAGCCCCATATACATAAATGAGTTCAGCCAAGATCAGCAGTGCTGCTGACCCCAAACACAGGAGCAATAAATGCTTGTTATCGTGTGCCACTGAACTTTCATGGCTGTTTGTCAGACAGCATTATTGTGACAATATGTAACATACCTATGATGCTGTTAGATAATCTCTAAGGCTCATTCTACTCCAAATTCCAGCATTACTTAGAACGTAATCCACTATATAGACAAATATCTAGCCCTAAGAGTATCCCCCCATGAGGCACTGGTGAGTCTCTTACCCTCCCTAGGCCTGTTTTAAGCAGCAAATAGTCATTCTTGTCCCTCCCTGCATACTTCATAGCCTGGGCACCTCACAGGGGTATTTTCAAGGACAAAGGAAAGAGCCAATGTGGAATCACTCTGAACCATTCAAAAAACAGACTCCATATTATCAGTTAATTCTTAGTCATACTAATGCTACATCTTCTTAGGGATCTCATTAGAAAGCCCCCTAAGGTGTATCACTTAGAAGACTAGCAAAAATTTAAGTAGATGTTGTTTAAAAACCCATCTGGGTCTCTTACAAGGTATCCACATTAAATACTCTGAATTAGTATTTTTGTGTCAGAGCCGCTGTAGAGCAGCTACTTTTCATGCCTCTGAGGGTATTTCCTTGCTAATTTTATGTTTTTGATCCAAATCATTTTAACCCATGGTTTAGCTATATGGAGCTAAAGGAGAATGCATGATAAATGGAGGGGCCAGGAAATGGAAGGCAAAGGAAAGAAGAGAGAAGTTACTCCACTCACTTATCCATTCATTCCACAAACACAAACAAGTGTCTAATACGTCACAGGTCTGTGTATCGCTCTAGGATCAACTCAGGTCCTGCTCTTGTGAGGGTTGGGGGGTACATGTTACAGAAGAGGAAGACATTAAACAATCACAGTAAGTTAGGGAATCCAGTCATTAATTTGATGCATAATGAATAAAGAGAAAGAATCAACCATTTATCCAGGCTTTCTAAAACAAATGGTATCCTTGAGTAACTAAACAGAAGTTGACAGAAAGTATCTATTTTTAGAAATATTCTAGCTAATAAACAAAGAAAGAAAATAAATTAGAATGTCACCAGTTTTCAATCCTTATAATGAATGAATCCATCTAGGAGTTCAGATAAACAACTGCTAACATCAAAGAGAAAGACAACCAGATTATAAGCCTCTGGATAGAGGAACACACCCCCTTCTATGAAGCAGTCTTGCCAAAAGATAAAAATAAAAACTGAACCTTAATGCAAACAAACCTTTACAGCCAATTTACAGGAGACATGGAGGATAGAGGAACATGTTAAATTACACCAAGGGGATGCAATCAGCAAAAAACGAGACTGCTAGAAACTCCCCTGCAAGGACAATCTCTTTTTCACAGATAAATTGCAAGGAAGGAAAAAGGAGACAGAGGAAGAATCTGTAGATTGACACAAACTTAAAATACATTCTAAAAGAGAGAAAACTAAATTAGGGGGTCTAGGGATGCATGCTCAGGTAATAAAATGAGGAAGGAGGAAAGTAATGAAACAAGCAGGAAAATAACATGAAAGAGAGTTGTGACTTTTAGTGGGGGGCTAAAAGTCTCCTAAGGAGAGCTTTGGGGTTGACTGGCAAAATTCTACTTCTTGACTTGAGTAGTTGTGTCAATGTTGTTCACCTTAAAATAATTCACAAAGCTACATTTTATATGTAATTTTCTGTGTCTGTATCCTCTTTTACAGGAAAAAGGCAAATATCACAATTGGCATAAGCGCTTCCAAGGAGAAGTTTCTGAAAGTGGAAGGACTTAAATACGTTCCATAGTCTGGAGGAGATGGTTAAGCTGGAAATGGAAGCAGAGTTCCAGACAGAGGAAATGGTAGGAGCGAAGGCCCTGGGGTGGGGAAGAGCATTGATCAGCCCAGTGCCTGCCATGGAACCTGGAGATCAATAGAAGATCTTTCAATAAATGCTTATCACACAGGTGAATAACATGTGGGACTGGGATTCCTTCACCAGGTGTGCTGCTGGCACAGTTTACCACAAACTTAGTTGCTTTAAACCACACACATTTATTATCTTACACTTATGTAGGGGAGTAGTTTGACTCAATCTCACCAGGCTAAAATCAAGGTGTAAACAGTGCTATGGGTTTTTTCCGGGAGCTCTAAGAGAGGATCCATCTCCTGGCCTTTTCTGCCTTCTAGAGGCCACTCATATTCCTTGCTTGGGATGACCTTTTTCTGTCTTCAAAGCCAGCTGGAAGTGCTGTATGAGTTCTCACATCCCATCACTCTAACTTTCTCTAATGCCCCCACCTCTTCTACCCTTAGGGATCCTTGCGATTACATTGGGCCCAACTAGATAACCTACCAATTTGAAAGTCAGCAAATTTAACTCCTTCTAGGACCTTACTTCCCCTTTGCCATGTAACATAACATATTCACAGTTTCCAGGGATTAAGATGTGAACATTTTGGGGAGCCATTCTTCTGCCCACCACGCTGAGCAAACATTTATTGAGCAACTATTGTGTGCCAGGGTGCTGAGAATATAGGAGAGACAGAACAGACAGATAAAGTCTTTGTGATTAGGGGGCTTGCCACTCAGACTAGGAGGCAGTGTATAAAGAGGTAGGCAAGTATACAAATAGTCCCTATTGATTTGAAATCAAAGTAGGGAGAAGAAGGAAGACAAAACCAGTTATGCCACTGCCTTCAAAGATACTATTTGTTAATTTTCTGCTTACCAGCAACTAGAACTAAAACCCAGTGTCTCTGTTTATCTGACCTAAAACATTATTCTGCTTCTAGTTGGATTTTAGCATATTTTTAAAATCTAAAATTGCGTGAAATTTTTTTACAAAATTAAGTCACCTTATGTTTATCTCTGGAATCCAATTTGGACTGTTTTTTTAAAAAGATTCTAAAACATTTCTAATATGAAATTTTTCTGCTCCAGTTTCCAGTGGAAATTTATTATTTGAGGGCAGACTTTTAAACATGCCACCCTCTGCCAGCATGCTTCAGAGTAAAAAAAGTACAATAAATAAAGCGTATATTGAAATAGAAGATTTCAAATAACCGGCAGCATCATTAAAACATCAAATTGAATGAAAAGAAAACAAACAGATTCTAGTTTCCTTATATAATCAGATATTCTTCATTAAGGGCTCTCAAGTGGATTGTAATACCAGCAATGCCAGCTGTAGCTTCCCAGTTAAGTACTTGTCTTACTGCTCCTCACCAGAAAAAGCAAAAAAATGAAGGAAAGGGAAAAAATATCTCAGCCACGACAGATATCCAAATGGTTTATCCAAGGTTTTATAAGATCTCTGAAGTTGCAAATGTAGAGTTTCAATGCAAATCCTAAATCAGGGCTTCATGAGCACAGTCAACAACCATCAATATTTTCTGGCTTCTTCTAAGACAAGTGCTTCCCATTCAGTGTCTAGAGTTCAGAGACTCATCAGGTTGCCGATGGTCTCAATGGCCCTCTTGGCGTTTTTGGTGGGATAGTTCATGTATACATGCCTGAATCTTTATTATTGCTGACCCTTTTCTCTCCTCCTGTGCTCTGAATGAGTGCCAGTGACTGTGTCAAACAGAAATGCCTCCAGATTATTTCCAAATTATCTCCTGGAGTGGGAGGTACTACTCCACCTCCAACAGGAGGCCTTGTCAGCAACCTGAGTCCATAATGATTTCTCCTTGTCCCTGCAGCACTCATAGCATGTTCAGTTAACGGGAGGTTAAGCAGTAGCACGAGGTGTAGGTGTACCTGGCTACCTGTGGGCAGGTGCTCCATCCAGCTCTGTGTTAGCACACCTGGCCCAGCTCTGAGGCTGAAGTAACATCTTAGCCAATGCCCCAAGAGGAACTAGGGAACTACAGGCTTAGGGGCATAGGCCAGAGATCAAAGACTTGGGCTTAAATCCAGGCTTTGCTACTTCCTTACTGTGTGACCTTGAGCAATTATTTTACCCTCTAAGCCTCAGTTTCTTCATTTAAAAGTACAGTAAAATACCCATTTTACCTCCAAAGTTATGTGAACACTAAATGAAATAATACATGTAAAGCACTTAGAACCATGCCTGGCACTTAGCAAACACTCACTAAAGAACTAAAGACTGGCTGTCAGCTGGGCACAGTGACTCACACCTGTAATCTCAGCATTTTGGGAGGCCAAGACAGGTAGATCACTTGAGTTTAGGAGTTTGAGGCCAGTCTGAGCAACACAGGAAAACTCATCTCTACAAAAGATACAAAAAAATACCCAAGCGTGGTGGTAAATGCCTGTAGTCCCAGCTACTTGGGGGCTGAGGATGGAGGACAGCTTGAGCCTGGGAGGTCGAGGCTGCAGTGAGCCATGACCATGCACTGTATTCCAGTCTGGGTGACAGAGCAAGATTCTGTCTCAAAAATTTTTTTAAAAAGGACTGGTTATCATCACTGTTGTTATTGCCAGTGATTATGAAAATGAAACAGCACTTGAAAAGTGAAATCTTGGGCAATTTTCTGTTTACTTTGTATGTAGTAGATGCTAAATATGTTATTAAGAGATAGGACCTGTAGGAGGTGACTGGACCATAAGGACTCCAACCTCATGAGTGGGATTAGTGTCGTTATAAAAGGGTGAGCCCCCTCTTGCTCTCTCTCGCATCCTGTTGCTTTCTGCCCTGGGAAGATGCAGCAAGAAGGCCCTTGCTAGATGCTGGCACTTTCATACTGGACTTCCCAGCCCTCAGAACCATGAGCCAATAAATTCCATTCACTATACATTACCCAGTCTCAGGTATTCTGTTATAGCAGCACAAAATAGACTAAGACATACATGAAACCAAAAGGATCATGTATCATTGGCCCAGGAAAAGCAGTTTACTGAAGAATGGCAACAGCACCTGGAGACATGTGATCCACACATGAGATTTCCCTATGGTCCTCTACATCTCTGTCAGTGGCAACACTATCTTTTTTCTCAAGCCATTTGGTCAAGCCAAAGCCTGTGTCTCACCCTGAATTCTTTTTCTTCTTCCACCCACCCACCCAAAAACAAACCTACCCATGAGCAAATGTCACCTCCCAAATATACTTTGAATCTATCAACTTTTCTCCTATTCCACTGCCACCACCCTTGTACATCATCATTTTCCCCTACAATTTGGCAGTATTTTTCTTGATTGGTCCACTTTTGCTTCCTTAAAACCCACTTTTCTGTAAGGTAGGCACAGTGATTCTTTAAAAATCAGATCAGTCAGCCCGGGTGCAATGGCTCACACCTGTAATCCCAGCACTCTGGGAGACCAAGGCGGGCAGATCACCTGAGGTTAGAAGTTTGAGACCAGCCTGACCAACGTGGAGAAACCCCATCCCTGCTAAAACAAAACAAAACAAAAAATCAGATCAGTCTCTTCATTCTGCTACTTAGAAAACTTCCAGTGCCTTCCTTGTCATTGCATTTGGAATCCGAAGGCCCAATGTCGTCTGGCTCCTGTCTCCCTCTCCTGTCCTCATCATCACATCCCCCACCCACAGGCTTACTTTGTTCTTCCCTTTGATCCTTAAACAAACTAAGCTCCTTCCCTCTTAAGGGTGCCTGTAGTTGCCATCACTGTGGCTAGAAGATTCTTCACCCAGACCTTTGCATGTCTGCCTACTTGTATCACATGACTCTCAACTCAGATGCCACCTTCTCAGACTGTCCTGTTCTCTGCTGTCTTCTCAGTACCCAGGGGATGCTTGGAACACAGTAACCACTGCATAGATGTTCATGGGAGAATGAATGAATAAAGAGTCCAAACAACCGGACACAGCATTTTAGGGGATGACAACTACACTCTAAATAAGAAGTGACAAAGATCATTTTTTCTGTGAGGCTTTTCATCTAGTTTAGGGAGAGATTAATCTACCCCCTCAATATTCCCAGCCAACTATGCCAGGGAAAACCAGAAAGCATGACTCAGAAAAACAATGAGCTGAGCGTGGTACTTCTTTAAGTAGATGAGCATCCATGCTAAATGCCTCAGATAGCTTTCCAACTTAAGCAACCACACTGTTGACAATAGCCAAAGAAAATGCTACAGCTCATACCAAAAGAGTATCTGCAGTTTGGGCTGACATTTCAACACAAATTGGATTATTTTGTCCTTCCTGGAAATGCATGATCTGGTCACATAATGGGACACTATTCAATTAGCAAGGTCCCTGGTTGTTATGAAATGTATAGGAAGACTGGTTGACTTTTAGAGGAAGCCTGTGACTCAACGGAATCTGACTTCTGCTGCCTAAACTCACTCCAAGTTCATCTGTCCCAGAAAAGCAATTAAATGACATTCCTGACAACTGTACAGAAACTCTTATCTCTTGGTCACCATATTATCTCTCCCAGGTGGAATTTCCTAGGATGCCTATTTGAGAACAGAGTGTTTCTCAGTGAATATACATAATTGGCATTCAATCTGTTTAGTTATATTCATCCCAATTCTAATAGATGGCATCCATATAGAGGTAATCATTGAAGACATGGAAGTGGAGTAGGTCACCATGGGAGGAAGAAATGTCAGAGAAGGAAGCTGAGGATGCATGGACAGGATGTGCAGGAGGCAGCAGAGACATCAACAGAGGAGGCAAAAAAGGAGAGGAGTGGGGTACCTTAAAGACATAGACCCCAGAAGCCCCAGCTGGTAATTGTTTTCCTAAATCTTCTCACTCCCACCAGACCATAAGCTCTTTAAAAGTCAGGAGAATACCTCATTCACCTTTCTGTCTTTTCCTACACAGAAACTAGCTCTGGGCCTAATGAATGAATCAGAAACCTGAAGAATAGAGATCAAGACTTAACATTTTCAGAATTTCAGAATGTGACAGCTCAGTTCGATACCCAGCAGAAAATAAAATGCATGGAAATAATCAGTGTGCAGCTGCCACGTGTGCTGGGACCACTTATGTCCTGTTCGGCTTTGGGGGTCCTGCACCTAGAATGGCAGAAGGGTGAGCAACTTGTCACAGTTTGCCTGGGACTACCCTGGTTTGAAAATTGAAAGCCCCATGTCCCAGGAACTTCTCAATCATCCTCAACAGAGCTTTCAGCAAGTATTTGTTGAATGATTGAAAGATGTGACTACTTCAGGAAGCCGTTGGAGAATCAAAGAAACTATGCCTATAAAAATGCTTTGAAAGTTCTAAATTGTATCCAATTGGAAGGTATCACCCAATGTCAAGTACAATTATTGTGGGGGTTTGTGCTGACAAAGAGGAGCAGCACCTGTGTCTTACTCTGAGCACCAGATGCACGTGTCCACTGGTCCTTGGGACCCTTGTTATGGCTGATACAGAATAGCAGAGTCCCGGAAGGGGGTTAGGAAGGTGGGAGGGTGCAGGCTGCGGTCCTGAGACAAGCAAAATTGACTGATCCCCACCCATGTCATACTCTCAGCCTAGAGCTCATCATCTCAGTGTCATGATTCACAGATCAAATAATGAACTCACACTGCCACCAAGTCCCTCCCCTGCTAGGAGGTAGAGAGGGGAGTAGAGCTGACCTAGGACTGTGTATGCCGAGTCAAACGAAATGATCTTCTCTCAACATTCCCAAGCCTCAGTCCATGCCCACCACAGGGATTCCCTCTGTTGGCACCATTTCTTTACCTTAATAAGAAGTAAGTATGGAAATAGGAGAAGACATAGGGAAATAAGTTGGTTCATATAATGGAGTTGGGTGAATGGACAGCGGTAAGAGAGAGAGAGCTTGGTCAACTTAGGTTGCAGCCAGTGGAGCAAGGGTGGGGCTTTTATAAAGAGCAAGGAGCATTTTTGTAAAGATTTAATGTAGGTGCCCCTTGCTGCTCCTTAATAAAAAAATAAAAATGGCCAGGCGCGGTAGCTCACGCCTGTAATCCCAGCACTTTGGGAGGCCGAGGCCGGTGGATCACAAGGTCAGGAGATCGAGACCATCCTGGCTAACACGGTGAAACCCCATCTCTACTAAAAATGCAAAAAAAATTAGCCAGGCATGGTGGTGGGCACCTGTAGTCCCAGCTACTTGGGAGGCTGAGGCAGGAGAATGGTGTGAACCTGGGAGGCGGAGCTTGCAGTGAGCTGAGATGGCGCCACTAGACTCCAGCCTGGGTGACAGAGAAAGACTCCATCTCAAAATAATAATAATAATAATAATAAATAAATAAATAATAAACTCATCTGCGATATTTTACTCTTTGAGGTCTTTGGATTCAAAACTTTCCTCCTTTTGAATGTGCCAAACCAGATTTAAGTGTCATGAAACAAGGCCCAGTTTGATTTGAGCAACATTTCATTATACCTGGCCAGTGAGGGAGGGAGCCGAAATTCATCCTCGGAGAGGTGACAAGAGAAACCTGCAGCTGAAATGAGAGAGAGCAAGAGAGGACTGAAACACTGGCTCTGCCATATTTAAAGCAGAAGAGGAAGAGGAACAGGTGATAGAGACTGAGAAAGCATCCCAGCCTCAACTATGGAGCAAGGAGTGTGTCACCTTGAGTATGTCCAAATTGTTTTTGGGAACATACTGTGGGCATGTGTGTGTCTACCAAGTCCAATTCCAGTTTTGTTTTCTTCCATCTGCAAACTCTTTGAGCAGGCTTGTGTAGACACAGAAATTGCCTGAAAGTCATCAGTAGGCCCAACAGCAGGGCCTCTCATCGATAACATAATGGCTGAAATTCTCAGTGCCTTTGTGTTCCGTAGCATTCCAAAGGCTCCAAGCACATTATCTTACTGATTCTGACTGTAACTCAACAAAGGAGGCTGATAGGATCATCCCCATTCAGCTGATGAGAAACATAAACCAAAACAGAAATCAGCCTAAAGTGACCCAGCTGGCCCAGGCAAAGCTGATACTAAACCCCAGCCTCCTGGTGGCCCCTTTCTGCAAATCAATGGCTCCTGTTTCCAGACAGATGAAACAGAGACAAAGGGTACAGCCATGGGCCTGGGAATCTTGCTGTGTGCTTGGAGCCAGCTGACCTCAGCTTAAGACTGACACTGATTCTGGACATGAGTCAGGTGCTGTTCCAAGCAGGCCTTGTGGGCTTGGAAATACAGCCCTGGGGCTTGATTTCCCCTGGTGGCTTAATCAGAAATTTCCTTCAACTCTTTTTACTGCAGCCTTTGTGAGTGTCAAGGTTGGAATTCAGACATTCAGAGGGTTTCTTGTGAACTGTCAGCAGGGTCCTTTGGACCTTTCTGTGAAAAGGCCCAAAATACCCTCCCAAAATACCCAAAATTCCAAAGGGACTCGGGACAATCAAAAGGGTGACAACCAGCCAACTGAGAAGTCCTGATGAAAACCGCTAGGTCACATTTTTCTGCATGCATTGTCACCTACTTGAAAGCCTGAGTCATTCTGCCAGTCCCGGGAGGAGGATGAGTCACAGTGATGAGACGGAGACTTTTTTTTCCTCTAACCTAGTTCTCTAACCTTTTGCATGAAAACTCATTGGCTTGCCCTGCTCTTAAAATATCCAGATCAGTTGTATAAGATCCAGCATCACGACTGTTCATGCAAGGTCACTGCTTGCATTTACTGAATTGAAGTCTTTCATTACTCAGAATGAATGTTCTTATTTAAAAAAAAACTCAACCCAAGTTATAAGAGCAAAAATAATTTTATATCCTCCCACAGAGCTGGGAAACTTAAGCTCAATTATGGAGGAATTGGGCTTGGGAACCAGAACCGGAAATGATTAGTTTAGTTTCCCAGTCCAAACTAAGCAAAGAACTGGGAAAAAGAATAGGAAAAAATGAATGGGACTTAAGACTGTGGATCATTTCCAGAAAACAAGTTGTAGGCAAGGGTTGTGCTTTCTCGAGTTTTATTTTTAATTGAAGATGCCTTTTGGAATTTGCCGATGCTATTAAGATGAGAAACCCCAAATTCTTTTCTGTTTTTATTAAGCCCAAACACTAATTGAAAGAGGAGTTAGTAAGCCTAACAGAAAATAGAGAAGACCTTCTCCACACAGGTCTTTCTGAGTCACCTAATGCTTTGACAACATTCATTTAATTTGGGAAATTCATTGAAGGTACTGCTTAGAGAGTCCTTAGCAGCTTGGTGACCACGGACTGCATCCATTCCTCAACACCAATAGCCTTGAGCCATCCGTGTTGAATTTTCAGAGTTCAAGATGGCATCCAAAATTCTGTAAGAAGAATATCTAAGCCCTTAATATGTCTTTAAAATATCTCTTGTCTATTTTTTTTGTTTTCAGACAGAGGCTTGCTCTGTCACCTAGGCTGGAGTGCAGTGGCACAATCACGGCTCACTGCAGCCTCCACCTCCAGGACACAAGCAATCCTCCCACCTCAACCTCCCAAGTAGCTGGGATCACAGGTGCATGCCACCACTTCTGGCTCATTTTTTATTATTTGTAGAGATGGTGGGGGGGATCTCCCTATGTTGCTCAGGCTGGTCTCCAACTCCTGGGCTCAAGCAATCTTCCTACCTCAGCCTCCCAAAGTGCTGGGATTACAGGTGTGAGCCACTGTGCCCAGCATGTTCTTTCAATAAGGACAAAACAGGATAAGGAACCAGGATAGTATCTGTGTAATTCTAATTTAAAACCTTCCCATTTGGAAAGGAGACATTTGTTCACCTGACCTGGATTATTTGGATTAGAAGGTTATATTGATTGTATGTGCCGGATTTTGCTATAGTAACAAACATCCCCACTATCTCAATGATTTAAATTACATTTATTTCTTGCTCAGGAACAGTGAGGGCTGTTGATTAGCTGTGGCTCTGCTGAGCTCAGCTGGGCTTTGCAGTGATTAGCTCGGCTCAGCAACTTGTGTCCTCTCATTTCTCTTCTCCTTCCTAGGCTGAAGGAGCCTCATGTCCTCATAGAAAAGAGCAAATGCTGGAGAGAACAAGTGGAAACATGTGATACCTTCAAAAGGCTCTGCAGAGAACTAACGCACAGTCACTTCTGCTCACATCCATTGGCCAAAACAAGACCAATGGCCAAGACCAAGGACAATGAGACAGAAACGTACAATGTAGAGAGTGGGAGAGGGTGAATAAAGTCAGGTACCATCATCTGATCTATGAGTCTGCCCTCTTGGTCACAAATATTGACCTTCCTCCTACCAGAAAATGATGTTTACCTCCCCTTCCAAAAACACTCCAAAAGTCTCATTCAATCACGGCATCAGGCTTAAAGTCAAGAATCTCATGATATACCAGATTTGGATGTGACTCCTCTTGTTTTAGAGACCTATGAACTAAAGACAAGTTATTAACACTCCCTCCCCACCCACACACAATTCAAGGACAAAACAGCTGCAGCAAACACCTCCAGTCAGAAAGGGAACAATGGGAGACGTGCAGCGCTCAGTGGCCGCGATGGTTAATTTGATGCATCAACATGGCTGGGGCACAGTGCCTAGATCTGTTTGGCCAAACACTATTCTGGACACTTCTGTGAAGGTATTTTTTGGGAGAGATTAATATTTAAATTGGTGGACTTTGGATAAAGCAGATTATCTTTTATAATATGGGTGGGCTTCATCTAATCAGGTTAAGGCCTTAATTGCACACATACTGACTTCACCGGAGCAGGAAGGAATGCTGCCAGCAGGCTGCCTTTGGACTTGAACCACAGCTCCTCCCTGGTTCTTCAGCCAGACAGCCTACTCTGCCCAACGTTAGATTTGCCAACTCTACAATCTTGTAAGCCAGTTCCTGTAAACAAACAAACAAACGCATCCTGTTGGTTCTGTTTCTCTGGAGCACCCTAATACAGTGGTTCATTGCAATTTTGAAATCACTCTCAGCAATCATTGAGAGGCCCCACATTGAGAGTCAAGAATGCTCCGTGACTGCACCTGCATTACGCTTGCCGGGAGTAGTTCCCCCATCATGGTTCTCCCTGGCTCCTGATGGTTGATTACACGCTGGGAAGCCCTTCTTTTCCCATAATCCTACACTGGAGAACATGCCTGTCTTGGTGGCTGGGCAGCTTTCTCAGCTTCTTCAAGCCCATGAAAACTGGAGGCCCAAGGGTTGTTTTTTGTCTTGAAATAATCAGTGTCTTTTATTCCAGGCTGGCGGCACTTTATGCAATACAGATCTCTCAGAAACTTTGGTTTTTTTTACTGTTTTTTAATCAATTTGACTTCAGAAAGCTCCATGGGCCAATAGCAACACCCAACATGTTTTTTTTTTTTTTCCAGACCCCTCTTTCTATAGATTTAATTACAGGTGCTTTGAACTTATTGTGCCGTGGCGGGTCCACGTTAGGACTCTCTAACTTGAAATAATTGTGCAAATGCAAGGGGATGTAAAGGGGGAAAGTTAGAACTAATCAGAGTTCACAACCAATGCATGATAACCAAGCTCTCCTTTTGGTGTTTGTTCTAGGGCTGTGTCTCATATGAAAATGTTTTACTGGCTAGAAATATATACTTTAACCCTACAAGTCTGGGAATTTCTGGATTCCCCCTTGTCCTTTTCATCCCTAGATGGAGGAAGGGCATTGTCAGAGAAGCCTTCTAGGGGAGATGGCCCTAAATTGAGTCCTGAAGAATAGGTAGGAGTTAAGCTGCTGAAGTGGGCAGGAGGCAGGCATCCTAGCAAGAGGTCCTCCGGCAAGTGAACACCCTATGACATGAGGGAGTCGGCCAAGCTGGGCACATCAGAACAGAGGCTGTGGAGGAAGCTGCAGCTGAGAGTCTGCAGGGGTTTCCCAAAAGGAGCCTTGAATGTCATGCATCAGAGTGTGATCTTTATCCACAGGGCGTTTAGAGCTCATTTTAGGCAGTTACTTTGCACATTCAGACACAACTCAACACAGCCTCCCTTTCTTTTACATGATGTGAATGTACAAGGTAGGGCCATGTCTCATCACAGCTTTACAAGGCCTTATAATTCTGTTTTTAAATCTTTAAAACAAAGCACATGGAGCTGGCTGGAAAGGCCGATCTGCTGTCGCACGCAGCGAGAAAGGACAACCTTTCATGCGAAGGGAAGCAAACTGAGGCCCCCAGGGTGGTCGGCTGTTCATTTTTATGTTTTCCAAAGACAAGGCTTTACTCTAAAAGCTTCCCTCTTCCTTAGGCATTTTCATGAGCCCAGGGCTCAGACCAGCAGCCCAGGCAGCTGCTCACCATCTTACAGAATAATAAACCTAGAGACAGAATCTCCAAGCAATCGCCACAACTTTTTGGTTTTGACTTGAGTGTCAGTAACATGCTGTTTCTAACTCATCCCGGGGATAAGAAACTGTGTGAGACGGTGGGATTCTCTGGTTTCTTTCATTTCTTCGTGTTTCTTCTTCTACTTTCTGCCTACAACCCTAGGGGAGCCCAGCTTTCCTTCCCGCTCCGGGCCTCAGCACAACAGAACTGGTCTGACAAGATTCTAGCCACAAACACAGATCGGGCATAGGGATGAGGCCAGGTCCAGAGGCCTGCGAACCTGGGTTCTGGCCTTAGTTCTGCCACCTACCTGCTATGTTTCCCATGGAAGCTCACTCAACCCCTCTGGAGGAAAATGAGGGGAATGGACTTCATGACCCCGGAAGATGCTGAGATTCTCCAAATCTATTTCTTTCATCATCTTTTCACCAATGTCTACTCAGAGTTCTTAACTGAGAGAGTGGCCCAGAACCACCTGTGGAGCTTGGAGAGAAGAGACAAATGCTCCCCCACCCCCAGGTTCTGCTTTGTATTTTTAAAGAGCATCACCTGATACCTGAGAGCTCAGCCCAGAGGAACAGTGTGGAGGCATGGGAACGCTGGCGTGACTGGAAACGTGGGCTTGAATTGGCAAGAACTTGAGCTAGAATATCATAGGACGACTCTGAGAACCCAGTGAAAGAACGGTAGTGATCTTCCTTGTACAGGTGCAACCACATACGCAATAGCATACGAAAATTCTAATGGTGAAAAGGAATACGTATGTATCCCAGACAAGGGATAGCTCAGCACCAGCCTGGTAGCCATACTGAAAACATTATAAGCCTCCCAAATCCTAATCGCCAGCTTTTCCGGAGATGTGCCGTTAGCTTGTGTGTAGCAGTTGTTGCCTACTTAGCATAAGTTGCCTCCTTAGCATAATTTACATAATGTAAGTTATTGTCTCCACTAAAAAACAATAACAATTTTCTCTTCTCTTACCCTGGAATGACATCCGCACACGTTCCAAGACTCGGCCTTTGATTGTCTAACAATAGCACTGCCGCAAAAATGGAATTCAGGTGCTCCCGGTTGTGAAATTAAATGTTATTTCACACCCGGTTTGTCAAGACGTTGTCTTTTAAGAGGAGGTGTAAAAATATAACTGTTAACTCTGTTTAATCTTATTGATAAGGAATTCTGTCCTCAGAGTTTTCCTTTACTTTTATAAAGTAATGCAGAGTCTTTATTTCATCAGTGTGTTTTGCTTTAGTAATTCCCTTGTTTTTATTTCATCAAGTGAAAAATTAAAATAGTTACCACCACTCGCAGGAAGTAAAACTTGTACCAGAATCACTGAGTTGTCTCTATTCCTTTTCATTACTGGCCTCCCTCCCATCCTCCCAAAAGGAGAAAATGTAAGAACTAATAATAACGAAGTCCTGCCCACAAAAATGCAGGGAACAAGGCCATTGAGTGAGATTGAGTGGCAGATGTCAGTGATTTAATTTCATTTTCTTAACTTGTTTTTTTGAAAAACATCTTCATGTGTGACCTGGAGGAGAGGAAAGGCACAATGAAAACAGACAGCAACAAAGGACCAGCTGTGAGTTTTTTAAAATACATACATACATGGTTGGCAGCAAGAAACTTCCAGCTTTAACAGTGAAGAGGAAAATTCAGCGGCATTTGACATGATCAGTCTCAATGCCTAGAGCAGGCAGGCACCTGGTCCCTGGTTTTCTCATTAGTTGGGTTTTCTGGAAAGGTGAAATGATAGGAGAAGCATAGAATTCAGTTCATCCCAGCGGTATGGAAAGAGACCCAGAAAGAGTGAGGGGACGACTGTTCAAGTCCTACATCTTCCACCAACTAACCGTGTGGCTGTGGTTCTGAGAACCACAGGAAAACAAACCCATTAATGGCATGCAAGGGACAAGCAAGCTAGTAACAAGACAATCTGTAATGACCACGAAGCTACTCAGAGTTCATTGCACCTCCACACCCTTTATAAAAGAATCTCAGCATACAAATACAGAACCTCAGGAAGCCCATCCCCTCCTCACAAGTTTGAACCAGAAGACTTCTGAAAAGGGCAAACGCAACACTTCCTGTGTGAGTTCAAACATGTCCACACATTCTTGGAGACATGCCCCATGAAGAAGTAGAGTCCAATTCTCCTCCCCCTGAATATGGGCAGGCTTTAGGGACATGCTTGCAATGAATAGAATGTGTGGAGTGATGCTGTGTGGCTTCCAAGACTAGGTCATATCAGCAGATACAGTGTCTGCCTAGTTCTCTCTCAAGATGTTTATTGTGGGAGCCTACCATGCTGTGTGGAAGCCTAGGCCACTTGGAGAGGCCACCGGTAGGTGTTCCAGCTGAAGGAAGTTTGGGCAGTAACATCTTGGATTGCCTTGTAGCTTAAGGAAAGTTTGGCAAGGCCACTGGGGAGTCCTCTAGCCAAAATCACCCATCAGAGGAGTCCTGCATTCCCCAGGAGCACACTGGCCTTGGCATCCCTGTTGTGTCTCATTGGCTGAGAGCAGCCAATGGTGGGCCTGGCTTCAGTGCAGACATGGTAATGAATTCTAGGGCACAAGCAGCTTCTGATCACACATGCACTCAACTCAACTGGAGCAAGGGCAGGCCTGTTGTCAGAACCCTGGTAACCCTTGCAATCTGTGACCTGCAAATAACCAGTGCTTGGTTATGATTGCTACAGATACAAAGTGGAAATGGGAGCATTCAGAACCACTGTGAGAAGGCGTCCACCACACCTCTCTTCCTAGAGTTACTCCCAGGATCAGCATGGATTTCTGATGTCTTATTTTCCATTTGTCTCAGTGCCTTTGTCCTTGATGACTCAGAGGGTGGCATCCCAATGCAGGGCTGAGACTCCAAGGATACTTTAGGAGAATTCCCATTCTGCGACTGACCACAGCAGAACCAGGACCACTCCAATCCAAGCCCTGAAGGAGGAGCCATGAGTGGAGACAAGGAGGCCAAGCACCAGTGCTGACTTGAGAGAACCCAAGAGCTGCTCATGGGAAATAGACCCAAGTTCAGAAGGCAAGGGGAGGCACAAACCCCATAGGACCAACTTAGGGCTGAACAGAAGGGGCCAGTACTGCCATGAACGACTTTGGGAGGTCTCTCCTCACCTTCAGTGGGAGTAGGACGAATGCACTTATCTGGAGAGCTTCACTTTCAAAGCCAAGGAGAGTAACTTCCCTTTACAAACTATTTCAAGACCAGAAGCAAAACAGGCCACAGGACATAGGAACTTGTAACCTTTAAATGTGAAGCATATAACTTAATCAAAATGAAATGACTTTCAGAATAATAGGTAATACCCTGATGATTTATGAACAAATTTAGTTGAGCAAACAGCTATTTACTGCTACCCACCCCCACATACGCACATAACAAAGCCAAAAGGCAATGTTGATCAATCCAGAATCCTATGCAGTTACCTTTGTGATCTGATCCTTCAGGAAATAAAGTATATGAGTTAGATCTTTTAATTTTTAAAATGTTGGTTAAGGTTCTATCTCATGGTCTGAGTGGTTTCCCTTTTTGATGTGGCTGCCAGGAAGCTCAGAACCAAACTGACAACTTATTATGACAACTATATGTAATCTTATACTGTGCTTTTTTAAACTCTATTTCTCTGCTTCCTCATCTGCCATCCCCTCCCACCACAGCTACCCTCTCTGTGCTAAACTGTACCTGCCATAATCCACATGTCTTATTCTTACTCTCATTTCTCTTTTAATGATGATTTTTGTTCAAATACATTATTTCCTGTGCATACTTTTTGTAAAATATTCCAAATTCATTATGAAATGACAATATTAATGGTGTAACAAGAAAGCTAAACTTTATTGATTGGTATTGTGTGCCAAGTATTAAATTTTTTTTTGAGACAGAAGACTAATTTTTCAAAACCCAGTAGCATATTTAATGCATACTTATGTTTTACTTTCTTTTTTTAACTTTTATTTTAAGTTCAGGGGTACAAGTGCAGGTTTGTTACACAGGTCAACTTGTGTCATGGGGGTTTGTGCTACAGATTCTTTCATCACTCAGGTATTAAACTTAGTACCCATTAGTTATCATTCCTGAGCCTCTCCCTCCTCCTTACCCTCTAAAATGCTTTCTATGTATTATAAACACTGCAGAGATAGGTGCTATCATACCTATTTTAGAGATGAGGAAATTGAGGCTTAAGGAGTCCCTTGTTCCAGGCTATAAGGGGAGTAAGTGATTAAGTTTGACTTTTGACGATCTGGCTCCTGAGCACCTGTTGTTCTTCCCTACTGTGCTGTTGGCCTTGATAGATTAGAAAGAGAGCCAGTCAGGCAGCCAGCAGCAAGTTAACACAGGAGTGCAGGGGCACACATATACACACACGGGCACACAGGCACACACACGGGCACACATGTGCACACATATAGGCACACATACACACACGTATACACACATGCACACAGGGGTATGCACACACGCATATGCACACGCGTACCCACATGAGCACACATGTGCACACACACGGGCACACATGCACACACACATATGCACACACACACACGAGGTTCCCCAGAGGCAGACGGCTCAGGGCATCACCTTCCCTGCTATTTCTCCAGACTTGAACACAAGTAGGGGTGGCTGCAGGATGCCAGTGAGGAGTATGATCCACAGAAGAAAAGGAGCCTAGAAGAGGCTCTCGGCAAAGGCCCAGCTGGAGAAGAAGCTGTGGCCCTCCTTGACCCCCACGGGGCTTCTCTCTGCTCTGTTAGTACAGCTCTCCGCGCTGCTGGCGACGGCACTGACATTGTTGGGCAGTGGAGAACAGTATGACTCGGTGCCCTCCGAAGCCCCGTGGCTAAGAGCTGAGCCAGGTCTGCAAGGGAAAAAGCCAGGGGCCAGGAACGGTGTACATTGATCGCGTTACACTAGTGCAGCTCAAAAGTCAATATCTGCTTGACATGCTGCAGAGAGTCCTCGAGCGCACTGGGAGTCCAGCTCCTCAAAAACGTGCTTTCCTTTTCTTCCAGATGATGAAGTGCAGAAAGAAAAAAAGATGAGACACTGGTGGACCCAGCCATATATCAAGCTCTTAACTTATTTCTGAGTAGTAGTATTTTGAATCCTTTTGTAAGAATTCTAGAGCATGAATGTTCAGGCAGGGAGCTAAGATTTGCAGTGTACCTGCCAAGCACTCTGTACCATGCTAAACACCTCTCAGGTGAGCATCTGATTTAATGCCCATGATCTATTAGGGAAACCATAATTTCCTCCTTGTGTTTTGGGGGTAATATGGTTTTAGCTGTGTCCCCACCCAAATCTCATCTTGAATTGTAGTTCCCATAATTCCTGCATGTTGTGGGAGGAACCCAGTGGGGGATAACTGAATCAGGGAGGCGGCTCCCCCATACTGTTCTCATGAGATCTGGTGGTTTTATAAGGGGAAACCCCTTTCACTTGGCTCTCATTCTTTCTTGCCTGCCACCGTGTAAGACATGCCTTTCACCTTCCACCATGATTATGGGGCCTCCCTAGCCACATGGAACTGTGAGTTCATTAAACCTCTTTTTCTTTATAAATTACCCAGTCTCGGGTATTTCTTTATCAGCAGCGTGAAAACAGTCTAATACAGGGGGAAAGCCCTCAGTTTGACACACCGCTCTTGGCCCTCCTCCCCTTCTTATACCCTCCAAGACAGGAAGAATTACTTAATTGATGAGGGATTGGGGGAGAAGAACAGAGTATATGTGGCTTTGTCCCTTTCTCTGCTTCTCTTTGGGATGGACCTGCTTGCAGAGTGTCTCCATTCAGCTCTGTCCTTCTACTCCTTAAGTTTAACTGCAGCAGGCTCTGCTCCTTCTGGGACCACTAAGTGGTAGTGTGCTTTTCATCTCCACTTGCCTGTGTCTAAGAAGATAGTCTGTCTCCATCTGGTTTCGGTGTTCCACAGCTCACTGTTGCTGGCTTGCCATGAACCCAAGCACGTCCTCCAGCCTCGCTTATGAAAGTCCTAAAGGTGGTGTTTTCATCTCCATCTACCTGACTCCTGTGTCCTTTTCTCAATTAGTGTCAAACTTCATCAAGGAACAAAGATTTGATGTGTTCATACATCTCCAAACCCCAACACAATCCTATAGGATAGATATTACTAATGTCCCTTTTCAAAGGAAATAGAAGACAGAGGTTGAGTCATTTGCCCAAAGAAACACATATGTGGTAGGTAGAGTATATACTCCCAGATGTTGATCCCAGAGCCTGTGTTTTCAACCATTAATCTTTCTTTCTTATTTTAATCTCATGCCAAGTCCATTTGAAGGATTACATCTATATCAGAGGGAAAATAAAACTTAAGTATCTTCCACACAGTTATTAAAAGCCAAATTTGTGTGATTTCAAAGCATTGGTACTTGTCATTCTAATGGGATACACTGGGGGTTCTACATTTTAATTTTTTTTATTGGCGTCTTGCACATTGAGGTGATCTGAGGTCCTGAGACTACATCACAGACCCATCTTCTGTGAATGCTGAGATCAGGAGCCTCATTGAATAAAGGAACCATGTCTGGCCCTATAACGCAGGTCTCCTTTACATACTGACAAATTGTAAGGGAAAACGAGGTATTCCAAACGAAAGATATTTTACTATGCCCCTCAGTGAGGATGATGACTTGGGAATCTCCAGTGGCTGCACCAAGAAGTAACTGCTGATAGGGTCAAGTTTTCCAAAGATAAATCAGTGGAGCATGAGGAGGAGGTAGTTGACTGATGGCCTCTCCAACTCCCCGTTCTAGTGCCTGCTCCTTTTTTTTTTTTTTTTTTTTTTTTTTTTTTTTTTTTTTTTTTTTTTTGAGATGGAGTCTCACTCTGTCACCCAGGGTAGAGTGCAGTGGCACAATCTCAGCTCACTGCAAGCTCCACCTCCCAGGTTCCAGCGATTCTTCTGCCTCAGCCTCCCGAGTAGCTGGGATTACAGGTATGCACCACCATACCTGGCTAATTTTTGTATTTTTAGTAGAGACAGGGTTTCACCATCTTGGCCAGGCTGCTCTTGAATGCCTCACCTTGTGATCCACCCGCCTCGCCTCCCAAAGTGCTGGGATTATAGGCGTGAGCCACCGCACCCAGCCTCTAGTGCCTTCTTCTACCACATTGATTTCAGCAATGCCGCGATAAGCTTGAACAGTGCCAGGGTAGCAGATACGACAGCCATGTGCCACAAAAACTCAAATGTAAAAGAAAAAGTCATTTTCTTTAATTGTATGAAATTCAGTTTAATTTAATTTCTGTCAAGCTCCTCAGGCAAAAATGATAGAAGAAAACTAATCTTAGTAAATGTAGGTGAATTCATTGACTTCAGCATTTATTTATCCTATCTTCTTCAGGGTTGCGTCCAAGTTCCAAGGATGGTAGCGTGGGGGGATCATCTGTCTTCTTCAGTATCTTCTATGCAGTCTCATTCCTGTGGGTCCCTAGTCAAAAGTATCTGTCCCTGCTCCCATTCAGGAAGTCTCCAGCAAAGGTAAATGATGGTCACTATAATTATGTCCACCCTGGGACTGTGGAAAATTCACTGGAGCTGTCTCAAGCCTTCTGTGCCTCAACAGGCCTCATAACCATGGTTGCCACTGCCCATGGTACCCACCCAAGCACAGGGATAATCTGGGACCCAGAGCTCTCCTAGGACCCAGCAAGGAATGGAAGGATGGGAGGAATGAGTCCCCTCTGTTCCAGATCTCCAAGTGTATCCAGAGAGTCTATCACTGAAGCTCCACAGGGGAGGAGCAGCAGAGGACAAGGAGACTTCGTGGAGTCCCACCAGGCTCTAGCTTCTCCTCTCACACTCACCATCTTTGTCTAACCCAGGGAATTAGTACATCTTCTAGATGAGACGAGTCAGTCTCTTGGATCTTCTTCCTCTCCCTGACCTCAGCTTTGTAAACTCACAAAAACTCACTCAAGTACAAAATGCAATGCCTTTGTGCCACTCTGACAACCCTCCGCCAGGAAAATGAGTGCTGCATAGCTCAATTTGAATGGATCAGATCGGTGGTGATAACGATGGAGTTTAAAGGGATTATAGGATATTTTTTAAACATACATAACAAATGCCCATAAAAACATCTGTTCAAGAATTTCCATAGTATTATTTAAAATAACCCTGTATTAGTTATCCACTGCTGCATAACGAATTTCCCCAAAACTTAGTCCCTTGAACAACCATCTGTGTTGTCTCAGTTTCTGCTTAGCTGGGTCCTCTTGCTCGGGGTTTCTCACAAGGCTGCAATTACCGTGCTGGTCAGGGAAGCCATCATCTCAAAGCTCCACTGGAAAGGGATCTGCTTCTAAACTCACTCATGTGGCTACATCAAGGCTCAGTTCCTCACAGGCTGTCAGACTGAGGGCCTCAGTTCTTCCCTGGCTGCTGGTTATGTGTCTTCCTCAGTTCCCTGCCACACGCAACTCTGGCTTACAACACTGTGGCTGTTTTCATCAGAATGGGTGAATGGGAAAGTAAAAATAAGTGAGAAAGCAGAAGTCACAGCTCTTCAACACCTAACCTCAGAGCTGACATCTCATCCCTTTTTTCAGTATTCTCCTTGTTAGAAGCAAGGCAGTGGGTGTGGCCCACACACAAAGGGAGGAGATTACACAAGGATACAAATACCTGCAGGAGTGGACCACTGGGAGCCATTTCAGACTAAACTGGAAGCAACCCAGATGCCCCTGGGTGAATGGATAAGCAACATGTATTCACACAATAACATAGCACTCAGCAGTTTAAAGGAAGAAACTACGAATGGACCCATAACATGGATGAACTTCTAAAACGTTATGGTGAGTGGAAGCCAGACACAAAAGAGTACACACTTTAGGATTCAATGTTATGAAGTTTTAGAACAGGTTGCCTCTGGAGAGGAACTGACTGGAAAGGAGCACAAAAGAACCTTCTAGAATGAAAGATATCTTGACCCGGGGGTGCTTATGTGGGTATATTCATATGTCAAGACTCATACAACTGTACAGTTAAACGCTCTGCATTTACCACATGTAAATTATGCTTCAGTTTATACTTTTTACAAGGCTTCCATCAGTACCTCACAATATTATTCCACTACACCAGTAGACTCCAGTTCTTCCCACCAGGGAAGGAAGTATGGCTGCAGATCAGACTTACTTCCTGGGTGGCCTTAGGCAACCTCTTAAACTCCTCTGAGCTTATCTATCTAGCAAGCATTTGCATTCTATGTGAAGCTTGTGGGAGATAAAGAAGAAACAGAACTCAGTCAGCTCTCTCTAAGCGCCTATGGCCTAATGGGAGAGACACACATACAAATGAACATAAGGCTGGCAGCTATAAGTGCTGGGATGGATTAGTCATGTCTGCCCTGGGCATGGACTACGAAAGTGGTATTTGTCATCCCTGCTCTATGGGATTAGAAGGCTTAAATGGAGTGTCCGTTTCCTGGTTTCTGTTAAATCTGGTGGCAAGACCTCCCTACTGCCTTGTTCAATGTAATTTAATTCAATAGACGTTTGTTGGTTACTTTCTGAATGCCAGGCATTTATATTAAAAAACTCTTTAATTTCTATTACATGTGCATATGGCTATTATGATCATCAGTCTTGGTTCGGTTTAGAAATGCTTTCTGGAGGATTTTACTATGAACTCCCCATATAGGGCAACCCCACATGTCATTTTTCAATCCTTAAAAATTCAACACAGACTACTGGCAATATATGGCAATATAGAATCTGAATTTTTCTCTGGGGTTATTGACTCTACTTATGAAATCTGAATTTCTGAATTAGTAAAGGTGTGACTGAGAAGCTCCTTTACGATGATTCCACGGCTTCATCAAACACCCTGCTGTATATGAAGCTTTCCTGTGCTGTTGCACTACCTTCTTACCACTACCCATGGTCTCTGTCATCTCCATGAATCCCATTTTGCAGATGAGGAAATTAAAGCTTAGAAAAGTTAGGGGTTTGCTAATGACCCAGGGCTATAAGTGACAGAGCTGAGCCTCAATCTCTATAATCTCCCCTGCCTTATTATAACACAGTCTTTACGGCTCAAAAAAAAAAAAAAAAAAAAAAAAAAAAAAAAAAATTCTGAGCTAAGTCTTTCTTTCTGAGCACTGCAAAGTCCTAAACATCATGCTCACTGAATGTCAGTTTCCCCAGTTTGATCAAAGCATTGCCACTATGTGAACTTGGACAAGTCATTTCCCTCTTGGGGCCCTGGTTTCCTCATCTGTGAAATGTGGGTAATCAACTTCATGACATAGAGTTTCTCAAACAACATTTGACGGTGCATATTTCCAAATCAAGATGGTAGAAAATTTATGCATACCTCACCTGAGGCATATATTAATTTAATAACACTCCCTCGTAGATGGTTGGTTATCATTTTTTCCCAGTGCCAAGTGGGAAAATGATCCTCTTTCAAGGTCATTAAAAGTAGAGGCCAAATGAATCATATTTTCAAGACTTCATGCCACTGCCTTCCTCGGCACTAATGTATCCTAAAAGCACTATTTAGCATCTGGATTTTGAGGAGCTGGAGCTGAATTACATTTCTAAATCAAAATGTAGGAAAGTTCACATTCAGAAGGATTTTGCCATAATCCGATAGTACCTTAATGGGCCTTTAAGCCTCAAACCACATTTTAACCCCTGAATTCTCAGAGAGAGCTTGGTCATATCATTTTTCAATACCGACATTTCATGGTTTATTGATTTTATCCAGGAATAAGAAAGGGCACTTATGGAAAAAAGGAATTTGGCTTAATTTCTAAAACTAAATGGATCCTGGGCTGGGAGGTTTAAAGAAGTCTTGTATGCTAAACGCAATGCTGAATGAACTACATATAAACAACTGAACCTGTGTGAACAGTGACGATTGTTTCCTTTACAGAAGATCACAATAGCTGCACTTCATTGAGGACAAGAGGATTTCTCCATTGTGAAAGGCTAGACGGCAAGATGAGTGTGTTGGGTTTTGAGCAGCTAGAATATTTCTCCCTTCACTGTTTTGAGTTTTGAAAGAAGAAAGCAAACAAGGGGTAGGAGAAAGCAGGAGAGAAAAAACTGAAGGAAGTGCACTTATGGGTGGAGGTGAGCTGCTTCCTGGGCCCTAGTCTGCCCACGTGGTTTGATTTTTCCTTAGGCATCTTGACAATGGCTCCCTTTATTTGAACCTTTCTTGATTAGATTAATAAAGCAGAGCTACTACAAAAAGGAAGAAGGTAAAAGGGGAGATAGAATAATAAAACCTTGGCCTTGGAAGGGACTTTAGAAACCTACAACTTTTAGATATTTTCATTTACAGATGAGAAAACCAAGACAACCGAAGACCAAGAGGTGAAGAGATTGTCTTCAGCCTCTCAACTTGGAAGTGGCACAATTGGTACAAAATGTTGATCTCCCTTTTCCAGGCAGCCACTTGTCCCAGAGCATCCCATGATAGCATCTAATATTATACCCACAACCATCCTTGAACATTACAAAAATCTTAGGTCTCTGTTCAAACAACAAAAGGTTAATATAGAAGAGACTTCAGATCCTAACAATACGATGAACTGAGTTGAGAGATAAGAATCAAAACCAAGTTAGCCACTCATGTTCAGTAACTACAAGTTATCAACAGGCGCCAGCAAGATACTCTTTCTTAGTAGATGAAGGTCAATATCACATCATTTAATCACAATAATCAAATACCTTTTTAGAACCTGCCATGTGTCATGGGAAGAGAGGGAGGCAGGAAGAGGAGAAGGGAAGCAGAATGGGGGGAAGAAAGACTTATTTACAAGACTCAGTGGCTATTTAGTAGCCAGAACTCAAACTTACAGAGACCTGTGATGAACAGTCTCACTATTACAGCTCAGAAGCAATGGATATATTTCTGTATCATAACAACTATAGAGGAAACCGTAGACAAAAATCCAGAACGTCTGCTGACAAAAGACAGTGCGCAACACCCAAGTCAAGTGATCAGAGATGTTTTTGTAGATTATCTGAGACCAGAAATCCAAATGGAGAAATCAAATCTAAATAGCTGAGTGGTAAAAACAAAAGAAAAAAAAAAGAAATTCACCACTCTTTACTTCTGCCAAGAAGCAAAACCTCCATTTACTGATTCAGCAAGCACGTTTCAAGTGCCTGCTTTGTGCTGGGTCCTGCTACAGACTGCGGATGAATCAGTAAACAAGGCCAACAAGCTCTGTGTCATCATGGAGCTGACAGCTTAGAGGGTGAGACAGACACAATACAGAGGTACCAAAAGAGAAAACTTGGTCTTTCTAAAAGGGTGATGTTTCATGCAAGACCTGAAGCAGGAGAAGGTGCCATCCCTGGGGAGAATGCAAGAAGCTGCATCCCAGGCAGAGGATGAGCCAGCAGGTGCAAAGTTCCAGAAGTGGGAGACGGCTGGGTGTGCCCAGAAGCTGCAGGAAGGCAAGTGGGGAGAAGAGAGAGGCCAGCGTATAAGATGAGGCTGGAGCGCTGTGGGCCTGGGTGGGGAGTTTGGATTTTATTCCAAGCACAATGGGAGCCCATTGAAGGGTTTAGTAACAGTCAATAGAAAGGAGCACAAAAGGCCTATTTGAGGGCTCAGCACAGCCCCGTAAGCCCTGCATTCAGGACCTCACTAAGCACTCACTGTATTGTCTCCACGGACTCTTTTCACAACAGTCTCTCAGCCCTTGATTTTCTCAGTTCTTTCTCTCCATGGCTCTCTTATGGCTCCAAAATGAACAGGAACAAGGGAGAAAGAAGAAAAGCCCCCAGCCCCCAGGGGCCCACTGGTCTGCCGCACTTGGTGTGCAGACGTAGGGCACACAGCAAAGCGGGGAAAGTGCTGGAGGTCCAACTGCCTGAGCAGCCCCTGTGGGAGGAGGTGGGGGGAGGTGAGAAGAGAGGGCCAAATAACCAGGTCCCGCATCTTTGCAAATGCCAGCCTCCCTGGGATCTCTCCTTCAGAGGGATGGGGAAATAAAGGCCCCAGCAGCGGAAAGTCTGAGCTGTGTCACTTGGCAGGAGCCTCTGGGACTGGGAAGAGCACAGGCTCTGGAGTCAGAGACCCCCCTTTCAGTCCTGATTCTGGCTGTGCGACATGTGTGACAAAGGCTATCCTGAACAGGCTCAGTTTGACCTCCAGATACACTCTCTATTCTCTTGCACCCATTCTAGGCCCAGAAGCCTGGCTCCCCCACCCTCCGGCTTCCACTCAGCTTTGGCCAATGGGAGGCATTGGCAGGAGGCTGGAGGGTGGGAGGAAAGGGAGATCCCGGTATTTGTTGCCCCAGCTCCCTTCCCCCAGGCTGTAGATTCTAGCTGGTGTGTTTCTTTTCTGAAGGTCTTGGCTCCTGCCAGGCAGCCCTGGCCCACAGCACTCTCCAGATCCCAGCAGCAGCGACTTCCCTTCACCCCTGCAGGCCCAGGACTAGTGGTGGCTTCCTGCTGATGCAAGCTCTGGGTGCCTCCCCATCCCTCACTGCCTTCCTCACTCCTGCTCCCAATTTCGGCATTACTGCCATCATTTGAGGGGGCCATCTATTTCCTCCCCATTCCCCAAACGATCCAGTGGGCGGTTACTTTGAGTCTCTGAGATTCCATTTTCCCCATTAGCAGCATTCCTTTAGAGAAATTCTTGTGGAAAGTAAATCAAGCAAAGTAATGCACAAGAAGGTGGAAACATGTTAAAATGGTGGATGAACCTTGCAAACATTATGCTAAACAAAAGAAGCCATGTGCAAAAAGAATCACATATTGTATGATTCTATTTTATTCAGAATAAACCACAGAGATAGAGTACAGATTAGTGGCTGCCACGGGCTCAGGGATTACATAAAGAAAGTGCTTAAGGGATAAGGGGTTTTACTTTGGAGTGATGGGAATGTTTTGGAACTGTATCAAGATGATGGTGGCATCACATTGCGAATATGCTAAATGCCACCAAATTGTTCACTTTAAAATAGTTACTTTTGTTAGGTGAATTCCACTTCAATAAATTATCTTTCTACATTCAAAAGGAAAACCCACCCAAACTTTCAAATGGAAAAAGGAAAATCCACCAAAAACTAGAAAATGTTAAACATAATAGATAACAGAATTTTTCTGATCAGAATAAAAAATATATATAGCTGATGAAACAACACATACATAACAAGACAAAGCTTTAATGTAACTAACACAAGAGCAAAATGAAAGGGCCAGGCTATGAGATGGTTGGGTTGAGACAGGAAGTGATTTCAGTTAGTGGCAAGAGCAGGCATGAGCCAGGTCTTTGTCTGAAGAGTGAAGGTGAAGGCTTTCCAGGCCAGAGGAGGTCACAAATAAAGTTTCTAAGGTAAAAGTGTCAAAGCCTTGGGAATGGGGGATGAGCAGTCTGTAGGCACAGAGGGAGGAGGAGATCGAGAGTGGGGAAAGTTGGCCAAAGCCAAGTTATCCAGACTCTCAAAGAGTATGTCCAAGCTTTTTCCTAGAGGGGAACAGGGGATCTTGCTAGTGTTTTGAGCAGAAAGCTGGCATGAATCAAGGGTAATTTTAGGAAGATTTCTGTGACAGCATCTGTGAAACTGGAGGGGACAGGATTAGAAATGATTAGATAGTTGTCCTACACTCATAAAGTACCAGTCAAGGTGGCAAGGTGGCAGTTGGAATTGCTTGGGAATGAAAAAAAAAATCACCCATCATGGATATATTTCACTTTTCTTTTCTTTTCTTTTTTGTTGTAGAGGCAGGATCTCACTGTCACCCAGACTCTGTCACCCAGGCTGGAGTGCAGTAGTATGATCATATTTAGTTCACCGCAACCTCGATCTTCCAGCCTTAAGCGATGCTCCCACCTCAGTCTCCCAAGTAGCTGGGACTACAGGTGCACACCACCAGGCCTGGCTAATTGGATTTATTTCACTTTAAAAGCCAAATGGATGGACTGATGGTGAGGCAGTCACGTTTACGTTTTACAGTGCAGTATTTCCCAAACTACATCCCAAGGAAGCTTTTCCAAGTAGATTTGAACAATGCCTTGTTAAACAAAATTAACCAGGTTTGTTTACCACAGCATTTCTTGAAAGCTTAAATCTACAAACATATGTCTGTAAATATCCAGGAATAGAGCTGCCAGATTTAGGAGGGTGGGGGAGGACACTCTGTTCAATTTGAATTGTATAATATACTCTTACACTGAAAAATTATTTGTTATTTATCTGAAATTTTCATTTAACCAGGTGTTTGTATTTTATTTGGCATTCCTAAGGAGGGAGCCATAATCTACAGCTGTTCTCAAATGTATTTTTATCATAAAACTCCTTTTCATGGCACATGCATAGGACAGGTATTCCACACTTCAGGCCACACTTTACAAACACTGGTATAGTGGCAAATCCATTTACGCCTGAGTCACGCAGAAAGGGATCAAATAAAATCTCAACCCTGACTCTGGGTGTGTGACCTTGGGTAAGTCACATAATCTTCCTGGGCCTCAGTTCCCTCTTCTGTAAAATGAAGATAATAACAATGACTTCTCAGGCTCACTGGGAAGTTTAAATGAGATGATGTAAATAAAAGTTCAGACCAGTACTGGGACCATGCATTTCTTTTCTGTAAGTGCTGGTGAGCGCGTGAAGCCACCGCGCTATGGGGATGGCATCAGCGTGTGGCATGTAGGAATAGGACTTACAAAAGCTTTGCCTTCAACCATTAAAAACAAAGAAGTCAGCAAAATATATTTTTTGACAAAGAAAGGCAGCATCTCAGAGAGTGAGAGGCAAAATAAGTGAATGCTTTAAGGCCACTTGCAAACTCAGATTTGTCTTTCAAGTTGGTATATGTGTTTGTCATCTTTCCAGGCGAGACCTCCGAGGGTAGTCCAGAGGGCTGCATAGGAGTGTTGTGAAACCCAAGTAAGCTTCTGGCAGGACACATGCACCAAGCTCTGTTTTGTAGCTGCAAAAAGTGAGGAATTCAGGGCCATGGAGGGCACTGCTGTCGGGGGCCGGAGCCTGGGGAAAGAGCTGCCAGAGCAAAAGCAGAAAGGACATAAAAAAACACAAGCAGTGGGGCTCAAAAGGACGGCAGTGGATAAGAGTGTTTCAGCCTCCTTCAAACCTCTCTGCTACCTGAGAAGCTGAGGCAGGAGGATCGCTGGAGCTCAGAAGTTGGAGGCTGCAACGAGCTATGGTTGTACCACTTCATTGTATTAATTTCCTTAAGACAACAAAAGTGAGTCTCACAGTTCCAGAGTCTAGAGTTCCAACGTCATGGTGTTGGCAGAGTCATTCTGTCTGAGAGCTCCAGAGAGGCTCCCTGCTTACCTCTTCATAGCTCCTTGCTGTTGCCAGCAATTCGTGGCATCTCTAGCTTGCAGCTGAAACACACCAATCTCTGCCTCTGACGTCACATAGCATTTTCTCTGTATCTACATCATCTTCCGTGTGTGCGTGTCTGTCTCTGTGTCTCTTCCCCTCTTATAAGACACGGGTCATACTGGATCAAGGGCTCACCCTACTCCCATATGCCATCTTAACTAATTACACATACTACACATCTACTACATACATCGGTCTTCCCAAGTGCTTACTTGGAACCACATCGTGAGGTTCCAGAAAGGATACGAATTCTTGAGGGATACTATTCAACCCAGTGCAACCACTTTCAGAATAATAACGGCAAACACTTACATAATACTACGAGTGAGACACTTTGATATCTGTGATTTATACACACTGACCTGCTTTATCCTTGGGACAACCCTAAAGGGTAGGTATTATCATAATCACCAGCCTACATGTGAGGAAATTGGCCCATAGAGTGCCTAAGTCATTTGCTCATTCAGTGAATAAGTAGCAGGGTGAGGATTTGAACCCAGGTGGAAATTTCTAGAATCTGTCCTCTCAATGTTATATTCAAATTATTTTTCAGGAAAGTGGTGTGGTCAACTGCTAAAAACCTGCCTACCTATACAGACCAGGAACCTCATAATAAAAATAGAAGTAACCAAAGTTCAATAAGAGCTAATGTTTACTGAGGCCCTCATTGTGAAAAGTGCTTTAGGGATTGGAAGCAGACACTGTCAATATTCTCATTTTACAGGGGAGGAAACTGAGATCTTGAGAGGGTAAGTCTATTGCCCATGGTAACACAGCTAGTAATCTGTGGAGTAGATTTCTCAAGTATGTTCATAATCAGTATTTTATATTGGTGGCCAAACCCTCCTATCCATCTTGGGAACTTGGGGACATCTTAATATACCACCAAAAATCCCATTTGCAATGGATCATCCCAGGCTGGAAAACTGGCTTTTCGAGGAAACAAACACAGCTCTGGTTTGTAGCATTTGCTGATTTCCACGGTGGAAATACTCCCACCGTGGCCAATTTCAAGCCGGAATGTGACGTCACTGAGCCCAGGGGTGGGAAGAGATGTGTACAATCAGCTCTCACGAGCCTGTCAAGCTGACTCAGTCATGCCCCTGCCCCAGGGATCTTGCGTAAAAGGGTGATGTGGACTCTTGAAAGTAAACAAAGCTCCCGGTCTCCTGGATCAAGACTCAAACAAAGATTCCTTTAGCTTTTAGGGAAAACAGGGAATGTTGGCCCCTTCAGTGGGGGCAGTTTCCTGAGCAGGCATGGAATGTGCTTGGTATTACCCCCCAAGTTGTCCATGACACTTCTCTTGCATGATTTTTATGAGCATTAAGAGGTAATGTTTGTGCTTAGTATGTAGGAGATGCTTAATAATTAAATCACGATCACATTATTATTATGAAGTCATTATAATAGAACTTCATTTGCATGAAAACTTCCAGCAATTGTAATTTAAGCTTTAGGATATTCCAGAGTTGAAGATTAGATAAGGAAGATTTACCCCCATTGGACAGTTGAGGAAACTGAGGCAAAGACAGGAGAAGTGACTTGCCTAAAAACATGCAGTAGACAGAGCCAGCCCAGAACCTGGATCACCTGAACCAAGGGTGAAAGATGGCAAAGTCAACTTTGAGGCAGTTCATCTCATCCAAGTGGCAGAGCATGGAGCAAGCCCAGCAAGATAGAGCAAATCTGAAAATCTGGGAAATGAAGTCCAAGGTAGAAGTCTAGAGGGAAACAGGTAAGTATTTGTGCTCTGATCTTTCTGCCCAGTGCTGCCTATCTCACCCACACACATCTCTCTACTGCTAGTAGAGAAGCAATGTGGCATGACTGCAAATGCCAGAGAATTTGGAGGACAAAGATCCTTTTGAGAATGGTGACCCTATCAGGAGAAACTTTTTAATCCTACCCACACTCCCAGTCTTTCATTTCCTCCATCCCAGCTCTCAACATAGTTTTATCATTCATTTTGTTTGACTGAATTTTGAGGCGATTACACTCACAGGAAGATGCAAATGGCACATAGAGTAGTCCCTTCAGTCCTTCACTCAGCTTCCTCCTGCTGTGCCATCATTTCTGACTCTTGTACAACATCAAAACTGGAAAATAGACAGAGTGAAATACTTTTGACTAGACTACAGACCTTGTTCAGTTTTCACCAGTTTTTGCATGCGCATGTGTGTGTATGTTTGCTAGTTCAATGCAATTCGATCCTTCATATAGATTTGCATAACTACCGCCATATAGGACACACAACAATCTCTTCACTCCAAGGAAACTCCCTCTTGCTACCCTTTACATATCCATCCTCCCATTCCTGTCTCTGTCCCCCGGCAACCACTAACCTCCATCTCTATGATTTTGTTATTTGGTGGATGTTACAGAAATGGAATCGTATAATATGAAGCCTTTGGGAATTGGCCTTTTTTTACTCAGCACAACGCCCTTATCCATGTTATTGCATATTATGGGCTGAATTATGTCCCACCCAAAATTCAGATGTTGAAGTCTCAACTCCCAGAAGCTCAGAATGTGAACTTATTTGTAAACAGAGTCATAGCAAATACAATTAGCTAAGATGAGGTCAGACTGGAGTAGAGTGGGCTCCTAATCCAATATGGCTGGTGTTTTATAAAAGAGAGATTTGGACATATACACCTCACAGACAAAACAGCATGCAAAGACTAGAGTTATACTGCCCCAGCCAAGGAACTACCAGAAGCCTTCCCTAGTGCCTTCAGAGAGAGCACGACCTCACGTGCTCCGGACACTTTGATCTCAAACTTCTAGCTTCCTGGACAGTGAAACAAATTCCTGTTGTTTAGGCTGCTTCATTTGTGGTACTCTGTTATGACAGCACTAGCAAACTAGTACATTGCGTGTCTCAAAACTTTGTTCCTTTTTTTTTTTTTATACTTTAAGTTCTAGGGTACATGTGCACAACGTGCAGGTTTGTTACATATATATACATATGCCATGTTGGTGTGCTGCACCCATTAACTCATCATTTACATTAGGTATATCTCCTAATGCTATCCCTCTCAACTTTGTTCCTTTTTATTACCAAGTGGAGTTGCAATATATGGATACATGATAGTTTTTTTCAACCATTCATCCATCGAAGGCCATTTCAATTGTTTCCAGTTCTAGGCTATTATAAATAAATTATGAATATTCATGTACAGGTTTTTGTCTGAAAATAGGTTTTGAAAATAGGTTTTTATTTCTCTGAGAAAAATGTCCAAGAGTGTAACTACTGGGAATTAAGACAAACATATACTTAGTTGATAAGAAATTGCCAAACAATTTTCCCATATCATTAATTTTTATAATGAGTAGACTCTCTCCAACCTCTGATAAGCACTCCTTCCATTTTTAAAAATAGCAATAGACTCTTGGAGGAAAGTTAGGAGGAGGGAGTGGATGGAGTTGCATCTAGAAAACATGCAAATGCAACAGAAATATGGCATTCTGATAACTTATGCTACTGACAATGGCAAAGTGGATTAACTAAAAAGAGCCACGGTCAATCTTGGTTATCTGAATGAACTCAGCAATTCAGTAATCATTGATTCAACGCTTGCCACGTGCTGGCACTAACCTGCATTCTGGAAAGACTACACAAACTAGGATGGAGCCTTGTTCCTGAGAATCACTCTTCCTCTTGTGAGAGACAGACGCGTACACAAATAACCATCATGCTGCCGAGTATGACGAGGGGCAGGGAACTGGGAAACACACACAATCCCAAACAGCTGATAAGACCCAAATTACAAACACTGAGTGTACAGGACGGCCTTGCTGCCTTCCCAATTTCTTCTTACTTAGCATGTTATTGTCTGATACATGAGTAAGCAGCTTGGAGATAAGGTTGAGATGAGAAATGAATTCTGGACAAACCAGAAAGTGAACATCAAGACTCAGCAACACTTTTTGAAGGTTTGAGCACCTGGAAACAGAGTATGACAGTTGGATTAGTCAGTAAAACAAGAAGTGTTTTATGGGATTATCTGTCTTCTGCACCTGGGTGAACCCATCCACTTAGGGATGGCCTACCTCTCACACTTCCGAGGGCTTCTTGCAGGGGAACGCAATCACCACCAGCCAGTTTTCCTTGTCAATCCATCACTTTTTTCCCTCTCTGCCCTGCAAAGGAATAAAGCTTAAGGAATTCAGTCTGGGCCCTGATTAAGGGCTTACGGGCAAGCCCTTGGCCTTCACTCTCCCCTCTGAACTGCGAGCTTGTAAGGCCCAAACAGGACTGACTTGGCATTTAATCAACAAAGCTCTTTTAAATAAAGTGAATAGGTTTCACTTGCCCTAACCTGAGAACAGGAATTTTATTGACCTAAAACACCTCCTCCATAAATGCTTTACCCCTTGACTTGACCTTTGTAAGTTTTACCCTGAGCACAGGATGATACTTGGCTTTCAAGTGTTGACGTTCTTGGCCTTTCTTCTGTCCGCATGACAGGCAGGGGGCCAAGAGAGTCATAATGGTGGGCTTAGTGTGAAGATAGATTTCTGAGATCACACACCAGAAATGGAATAGGATACAAACTTCTAGTTACCCCGATATCCATTTCTCTCTTTGTTCTATGGAAAGAGAATCTTGGAGTTTTCACTGGGCATGGGAGCCATGGGTAATAATTTCCCAGATTTCCCTGCATCTGGCCTGGTCACATGACTAAGCTCTAGTCAATGGGATGTGCACAGAAATGATGCCCGGAACTTCTGGGCCATAGCCGCAAAGGAAAGGGGTGTGTGCTTTTCTGTCTGTGTCTTGTCTTAGGCAAAGCCGACATAGTGGAGAGCCATTTTAAAGCATACATTTAAGGACACTTTCTGAACTGTGGAACAAGATGGGAAGATCCTGGGTCCTCACCTCTGTGGAGTCAACTCAGCAACCAACTGCTGTTAAAAGAAAAACCTGGGCCAGGCGCGGTGGCTCACGTCTGTAATCCCAGCACTTTGGGAGGCCAAGGCAGGCCGATCACCTGAGGTCAGGAGTTCTAGACCAGCTTGGGTAACATGGCAAAACCCCATCTCTATCGAAAATACAAAAATTAGCCAAGCACAATGGGACATACTTATGGTCCCAGCTACTCAAGAGGCTGAGGTGGGAGGATGATTTGAGCCTGGGAGGCAGACGTTGCAGTGAGCTGTGATTGCACCACTGAACTCCAGCCTAGGCAACAGGCCAAGATCCAGTCTCAGAAAAGAAAGAAAGAGAAAGAAAGAGAGAGAGAGAGAGATATTAGACAAACTCCATTTAACAAGTTTAATTGAGCAAAGAACGATTCACAAGTTGGGCAGCCCCCTAAACAGAATAGGTTCAGGGAGGCTCCAGCACAGTTTAATGAGGATGAACATTTATGGACAAAAAAAAAAAAAAAAAAAGAGAGAGAAAGTGATGTTCTGAAAACGGAAGTCAGGTTTAGAAACAGCTGGATTGTTTAAGGTTCCACATTTGCCTTATTTGAACATGGTTTGTAACAGTTGGCCAAGTCTGACTGGCCAAGACTTGGTGATTGGCACAAGAGTAGGTTACAGTCTGTTTAGACATCCAGTTAGGTTACAGTTCACTGTGCACAAACTTTAGGCTGAACTTAAAATATATAAGGAGACAGCTTTAGGCTAATTGAACACTGCTTATTCTGGGGGAGTCTTGGGACAGCACAATTAACTTCCGTCTTTCTTATTTGAGTCAATGGTATTTTGGTCTTTAAAATAGCAATTAAATTTGTATTCTGCTAATACGTAGAATAAATTCAAGGGAGGGGACCAATTGATGTTGTGGGATGGAAAGAATAGAGAAAACAGGGAAGCAGGCAAGGGTCTCAAAGTGGAAAAGCAAGTGACTGGGAGTGGCACTGTCAAGTGTAATGGATGGCTCACTAGGATTGCAGCACATACTAGCCACTCAATTAATGTTTGCTGACTGAGAGATTTTTACATCACTCCAATGCAACATCCCATTTCTTGCTTCCTTTACCCATGTTTTCCCCATAGCTAGGAATCCCCTCCTCACCCTCACCATCTCCAGCCCATAGGTAAATTCTACTCGTCCTTCAGATTTCCTGTTGGATGGAAATGTCACATGTTGCTTTCGCAGGGAGAGGTCATCTCTGGGTGAGATGGCTCTTCTGTATACACCCCTCAGCCCCTCCCCTGCAAGTCTACCTGACTGCCCATTTGTACAGCTCCTCCTCCAGACTGAGAATCTCAAGAGGACAGGGACCACACCTGACTGTTAGCCACTGTATCCCCAAGGCCAGTTCCAAGCTGCACATAGGCTAGTCACCGACATTTGATGAAGCACCACGCCAGAGACTGGCTTTCAGAGGAGCTAGATAGACAACAATGACCTGGGAATTTGGGAGGTGTCAGTTCACATTAGTCCCTCTCTAGCAATCCCTGCCTTTTGGGGAGTCCCAGCCAGGTGTGCCCAAATACCTCTGTCCGTGGGGGAAACCACCAGAGACCTCACCTGCCAGCAGGGGCTGCTCACCACTTAACGATCCTTACCGGCGGCCTTCCTCTCTCACCTTCCCCCTCGTGGCGGCCTTCCTCTCTCGCCTTCCCCCGGTTCAGGTGGCTGTAGTTGAGTTGGGGGTTTGTTTTTCTCTATTTCCTTCTCACTTTCTGCCTTGGCTTTTATGTTTCCAATTGTCATTCTGCTGTTTAGTGCCAAGTCCCACTGCGCACAGCACTCTGGCCGCCCACCTGCCTCTGATGAGTGCGCCGCACCCGGCTCCTCCGCTCCCGGCGCCTGCAGCGCCAAATGAAAGCTGTGCTTTTATCACCAGGCCCCCTTTGCCTCCAATTTTTTCATATCTTATTAAGGCTCAAACCGGTTCGAGCAATTTCTTCAAAAGCCACACAGATTATTCAAAACAACAACAATAGGGAAGGAATAAAAGCAGCTAAACTGCAAAAATTATCTGGTACGTTCGACACTTCGGTCTCTTGCTCTCTCTGACAATCATGTCACCTGACAGGGAGCAGGCAAAGAAGACTCACTAGAAAACTGCCCCATTTCCCACAGTGCCAGATCACCCTACAGCCTGCACTCCTTCCAGGAGTAAGGTGACTTATCCAGGTCCCCAGCTCCACAGGCATGCCACCTGCACAGGGCCCAGGGCTCACAAGGGCCCTGTGCTCTGTTTAATGCTATGCTGTTGGGGTCTTGATTTCTTTTTTTTTTTTTTTTTCCTTTTGGAGACAGAGTCTCGTTCTGTCGCCCAGTCTGGAGTACAGTGGCACAATCTCGGCTCACTGCAGCTTCCACCTCCTGCATTCAAACGATTCTCAAGCCTCAGCCTCCCGAGTAGCTGGGATTACAGGCATGCCCCACTACGCCCAGCTAATTTTTCCATTTTTGGTAGAGACGGGGTTTCACCATGTTGGCCAGGCTGGTCTCAAATGCCTGGCCTCAAGTGATCTGCCTGTCTTGGCCTCCCAAAGTGCTGGGATTACAGGCATGAGTCACCACGCCCGGCCCTTCAATTCTTAGAAACTTTTGAATAAGGGCCCCATGCTGCCATCCTGCAGTGGGCCCTGCACATAACATAGCTGGTGGTTCCTTAGAAGTTCACTTTGGAGAGTTACCTCCTGCCTTCCCACACACTAGCATCTGAGCCGCCCAGTCTCATAAGGACCTCAGAACTGTAACCTGGAAGGGCCATGGGACAAGCCTGATGTAGGACAAAGGACATAGTCCAAGCTGGGTTTGAATCCTACCCTGCAATTTACCAGCCTTAGGCTAATTATCACATGCCCCTGAGCCTCACTTTCCTTATTTCCAAGAAGAAAATCATACCTTACACCTTATAAAGTTGTTTGGAGGAACAAAGGACATAATTTATTGTAGCAGGGCACCCAGAAGAGACTGGGGCTTTAAATATTGAAGGTGAAAAATCGCCATTTGGGGAATGTCAGATAATCTCTTTAGTCCATAAAGAAAAAACAAATGAATTTACATTTGAGCAGATACTGCCTTTGTTCAGGAGGGGCCATGTCACTGGGCCCTCCTGGTAGTGCTGGTAGGACCAGTTCTCATTCTAATGCATATCATTAACAAACATCAATCAGAGACTCTTCAGATGAAATCTAAAGTCAGAAATTCATTTTCTGTAAAACATGAGATTTTCAGTGTCCTGTGTCTGAAGATCATTGTTTATTCTTGGAAGATTCGTTTGTCTTTTTGACCAAGAATGAGCTCACAGGTGATCTGCTGCCAAGACCTGCCCCCGCCCCCAGGAAGGAGATGCAGGCCCCATCTTCTCTTTCCTGAATGTAGGCACATGATGAAAGGACCTGGCCAGGCTTGGCCCCCAAAACCAGGTCTGGGCAATTGAGTTACTCCTGCAGGCTACTTTAGTCGAAGAAGCCAGATTTGGGACAGGGGCAATGACAAGTGTGACCACCTGGTAGAGGTTGTGGAGTCAGACGGCAGCCTGGTTGGGGCAGCAGAGCGGACGTTTCCTTCAGAGGAAAGAAAACGGAAGCCCACTGGCAGGCTTGCCGGGAAATGGTGAATGAGATGAGGTGGACTTGGGACTCGGGGACAGAGCTCTTCCTCTCTCTGAGAGAGGCTGGGACTCATCAGCAGAAATGTTCTGAAGGTCTCTTTGGGGTCCTCTAGCCTATGAAAGCCCCATAGAAGCTAAACAAGGGCAAACCTTATTCTTTCTAGTTAAATTCCATTGTCCCCAAATAGTCAGTAAAGTTATACCATTTCCATCATATTTCAGCTGTGCTTTGGGTCCTGAAGGAAGGAGCTCACATCCATATTAGGGATAAAGATACGCATCTGCAGCCTGGAAAACAGGATGCTGGAGATGTCCAGCTGAGCTCGAGAGGGGCAAGAATGCAGAGCAAGTGGCCTGCAGGGGATGACACACCGCCACTTAAGGAAACTGTACACATTCCTGAGGAGTCCCAGAGAACTTTCTTGAAGAATGCACTTCCTATAATGAATATGACACCAAAAACACAGGCAACAAAACCAAAAGTAAACAAGTGGGACAATGTCAAACTAAAAAGCTTCTGCACAGCAAAGAAAACAATCAATAACGTGAAAAAGCAATCTATGGAATGGGAGAAAATATTTGCAAACCATATGTCTGATAAGAGGTTAATCTCTAAGACCTATAAGGAACCTTACAACTCAGTAGTACAAAAAAAGAAAAAAACCACCCTGATAACTCAATTTAAAATGGGCTAAGAACTTGAATAGACATTTCTCCAAAGAAGACATACAAAATGGGCAACAGGTATATGAAAAAAAGTTCAACATCACTAGTTATCAGGGAAATGCAAATGAAAGCCACAATGAGATATCACCTCACATCTGTTAGGATGGCTATTACCAAAAACCAAAAGACATGTGTTGACAAAGAAGTGGAGAAATTGAAATCTTTGCACACCATTGGTGGGAATGCAAAATGATATAGCCACTCTGAAAAATAGTATAGTGGTTTCTCAGGCTGGGTGCAGTGGCTCACGCCTGTAATCCCAGCACTTTGGGAGGCGGAGGCGGGTGGATCATGAGGTCAGGAGGTCGAGACCATCCTGGCCAACAAGGCAAAACCCCGTTTCTACTAAAAATACAAAAAATTTGCAAGGCATGGTGGCACGCACCTGTAGTCCCGGCTACTTGGGAGGCTGAGGCAGGAGAATTGCTTGAACTTGGGGGCCGGAGGTTGCAGTGAGCCAAGATCACATCACTGCACTCCAGCCTGGGTGAGAGAGACTCTGTCTCAAAAAAAAAAAAAAAAAAAAAAAAAAGGAAAAGCAAAAGAAAAAGAAAAACAGTATAGCGGTTTCTCAAAAAATTAAAACTATAACTATCATATGATCCAGCAATCTCACTTTTGGGTATTATCCAAAGAACTGAAATTGGAAAATGTGGCGTAAACATACAATGAAATACTATCCAGCCTTTAGAAAATAAGGAAATTCTGCAATATGGACAACATGGATGAAGCTTGAAGAAATTATGCTAAGTTAATTAAGCTAATTACAGAAAGATGAATACTGCAAGATGAATAGGCTGCAGAGATCTGCTGTACAACACTGAACCTATGATCGCAAATAATATACTGTATACTTACTAATTTAAGAGGATAGATCTCATGTTAAGCATTCTTACTGCAATGAGGAAAAGAAAAGAAGGAAGAGAAACAAAAGAACACACTCTGTTTATCCTGTGAAATGGAGTTAGGGTTATTAGTATGTGGCCACAGATGACTGAACAGGTGCAGAAGTGGGGTGGGCTGTGGTGAGGGAAAGGTCAACTGGGTTCCATATGCAAAATGATTTAATCGGCCACTTAATGACCAACATAATAATGATGATTATTTTCAGTTGGGGAAAATAAAGCCCAGAAAGCTGAACCAATTTTTCCAAATGTCCATTCTCTCTCTGCCACCTGCATCCCCCTGCAGGAGAGCCTACTCGGTCCGTCGCTCCAGGAGGAGCAGCCCATGGCATAATGGGGCCCCCTGCCACTGCCCCCAGCTGATTGGACCAGAAGCAAACACCTGACTCGAGTTAAGCCAATCAAATTATCTCGCCTAACTATTTAAACAAGGGGATTGTTGGTCTTGCCTGCATCAGTGAGTTGTGAAAAGCCTCAAGTGTTGAGTCCGGAGTCAATGTCACAGTCATCCAAAGCCAGGGGTGGCCAAAGTAAGGCATAGAAAGTAGGCCTGGCAAGAACAGTTGGTCTGCAGGGAGGAGAGTTGAGCAAGTGTCCGGGGAGCTGCAGACACAGCCACCTATGGGATGTCAGAGAGGGATGGTGTCTTCCCACCTGCGGTGACTCCAGGTGGACTTCCTGCAAAGAGGTCCCAGGAAATGCCCTTGAATGTTGATAATAACACCCCTGTTTTTTCACTTAAACTGTATGAGTTTCTTTTCCCCACAACCACAATCCCTGGGCCCATCAGCAGAGAGGGCCGAGGGCTGCCATAGCATGTCAGGTGGACTCCCAGCCCAGTGCTCCTTCTGTACCACACCACCTGCTTTCTCCCTTGGCATAAGGCAGATTCCTTTGGTAGGAATGTGGTCCGAGTATTTTGTGGTGAAAATGTACTTTTTCTATACCCTTGCAAGGTTGTGGATGTGACACAAAGCCCACAAACGACTCAACTGTATCTGAAGATCTCTGAGTAGGAGTGGTCACATGACACCCGAGAGTCAACTGGCAGACAACTGGCCAAGGCAGTGGCTAAAGCCACCCCAGGGACCAAAGGAGCCTTTGTCTGTGGCCTGGCAGAGCTCCCTGTCCTGGCCCAGGTATTCATGTTGCAAATCCTGACATCAGGTGATTCCCAGAAAACAGTGAGACTCGAGCCCACGGTGGCCGAGTTCCATGTTTTATTTCCCTGCTAGGAAACAAACAATTTGGCAAGAGAATTCACTTGGGAACTTTCCATCCTCAGCGAGAATGCTGGGACCCATTCATTCTGGGGCTCACAATGGGGAATAATCCACGTAACTTCTCCATTGGATCACTGTGTTGCTGCTATTGATCTGTGATCCTCAATAAAAAATAAACCTCCTTAGAAATAAGAACAATAATAAGAGCTGGCCGGGTGCGGTGGCTCACACCTGTAATCCCAGCACTTTGGGAGGCCGAGGCAGGTGGATCATGAGGTCAGGAGATTGAGACCATCCTGGCCAACATGGTGAAACCCCGCCTCTACTAAAAATACAAAAAATTAGTCGGGCGTGGTGGCGCACGCCTGTAATCCCAGCTACTCGGGAGGCTGAGGCAGGAGAATAGCTTGAACCTGGGAGGCGGAGCTTGCAGCAAGCCAAGATCATACCACTGCACTCCAGCCTGGGTGACAGAGCGAGACTTCTTCTCGAAAAATAAAAATAAGAGCTGTTACTACCAGGTTCTTTGTTTACATTAGTCTCTAAAGCTACCACGTAAAGTAGGTGGTATCATTCCATTTTACAGACAAGTAAACTGAGGCCCAGGGTTATTCAATATTTCATCTGAAGTCACTCAGCTGGTAATTGATCAAGCTGGGAGTTACTCCACTCTGCCACTAGTGAAAGCCAGTGAGTTCCTAAACTATGCTCTAGATACTTCGTCCAAATTTCCTTTATTTTCTCTTCATAAACAACCCTATGATTGCAGTTATACTAATATATAGATACGGAAGCTGAAGCACAAAGAGGCTAAGTAGTCTTCCCAAATCATTGGTAGAAATGAGATTTAAACTCCACTCTGCATGGCCTCAAAACCAGAGCTTCTTCCCAGGCCCCCTCCTTCAGTTCTCTTCTGAGCTCCTCTCTGGCAGGGCCTGGCTGGGGCTGATGGATAAAGTCTCACTAAGACACAAACTGATGTGTTGAGGCATTATTCTCCCACCCCTCCTCCTCAAGCCTGGACTTCTCCCAGTGCCCTTACTGGCGTCCCACGCAGAATTGTTGGACCTCACAAGTGCTCTGTAAGGTGGGCAGACACATCCTCAGAGCCCTACCTCCCATATGAGAACTCTGAGGCCCAGAAAGATGCTTGGTCAACTCCGAGATCACACAGCTGGTAAGTGGCAGAGCTGGGGCTCGAACGTGTGCTGTCTCCACAGAACCATACTGTGACTTCCAGATATTTGCAACAGAAAACTTTGGAAAACCCAAAAGTTCTCAGGTAAAAAGAAATGTGTAGTAAAAGGTGGAATTTGAGTCAGGATGACAGGCCACATGAGAGGAAACATTCCAACATCCCCAAGTCCCTAAAGTTGCACCCCTACAGTCGGCCATAGCTGGGGTCCTGAGACTAGCACTGTCTCCAGAAACACCTGGTGACTTTGTGGGGATCCAGCTGCCATTGTGATCACGTAGCAGCAGACCAACAATGCATTGGCCAATTTTTATTTACCATCCACTTCAAGAGGAGCAGACATGTGGTCAGTGAACAGGTTCCCTGGACCACAGACTGAGACAGATTGGCTTGCAGGAGGTATACTGGGGAATGCTCCCAGGATCCACACTGGGAGGGGTGAGGACTGGGCAGAGGGAGAAGTTGAGCTGTGGTACAGTCACAGCAGAGGCCTCTACTGATCTTACAGGGAGCTTTGGAGCTGGGAGGGCTCTCAATGTTTTCTTGAATCCAGGTGGAGGACTGAGGCCTTGTGACCCTGCATAGACCAGTCATTGCATACATGATGCCCCAGGGACAGGACATATACCTGAGCCAGGCAGCTCCCTTTGGCTGAGGGCAATTCCTGGCTGTGAGCCTCCCACAAGCAATATCATCAGTAGCTGAGTGAATGAGCACCCTGACCCTGAAGCTAGGCATGGGAAGTGCACCATAGTGTCCACTATAAATAGCCTTTGGAACATGCACAGTGCAGGCACATGCAGGCCTGCACACACAGACACACAGACACACACTCCCAGCCCTGCCCAAGCCTCTGCAGCTCTACCCGCTCTCCCACCAACTGGGGCAATAGAAAGGCCAGTGTGAGGAGGAAGCCCACCTCAATGCAAATGCCACAGAACAGAAAACAGCTGACTCTATTTTATTTTCAGGATCCCTTCATCAGTCTGGAAGTGCCTGGAAGATGAAGGGGAGTTATCCCTTCTGTCTCAAAGAAACGACTTCTAAAATGGCCCAGTGGCTTCAAATGCTTCAATTTGCACAAACCATGACGCTCCCTGTCCTCTATCCTAACGATTCACATTGGATGATGTCCAGATACAAAACCAGGGAATGCAATCCCTCTAGTGAGGACAAAAATGATATATGCTGTTTCAGAGGAAGTTGTCCTTCTGTATTAAAAATGAGAACTCAAACTTCAGGGAAAGCACCATTAGACATCACACTCTGGACAGAGAAAGACTGAACTCCCTCAAACACTTGCTTCTCCAAGAGCTAAAGTAGGAAAAGTGAAAAAGCCCAAGTCCCTCAATGTTACCATGGCTTTGGCTGGCTTCACTGCCACTAGGGTGGATTACGTTGTTACCCTGTTACATAATGGATGGTTGCCTAATTCATCCAACTGTATATAGATTTTTTTTTAAAACTCCATTTCCCCAGTAAACAAAAGCATAATTTTAATCACCAAGCCACTCAAAATCTTAACCCCGAGCCACCTTATTTGCATTTTTTCCTGACAGAGCTTACATTTTTTCATTTCTTTAATTGGACAATTTTGAGCAGGGAGCTTGACCACCAGCTGTGCCGGGTGACAATATCTTCACTCTACAGCCATACTTGTTCCTCTTCCCCCATTTCCAGAATTAAAAGAATGTTTTATGGCTTTAGGCCACTTCCAGAGTTAAAAGAATGTTGATGCATTTGGGGACTCAGTCTGTTGGGTCAGAAGATGACACAAAGTGAGAGTACAGGTGCTCTGAGCCCCTTCTAATTTTTGGCATCTCAAATAGTTGCCACAAATGTTGGAGCTCTTAACCTTCCACAATGCTTCCTTACTAGAGTTCTGAGAGCCCTGGAGAGGCTCTATAGAACCTTAGGAAAAATGAAAAGGACAAAAGAAAAATCAGTAGGTCATCTACTAAGAAATCTTTCAAGTGCCCTCCAAACTGTATCTTCTCCCAACTTTCTCCTTCATTTAATTATTTTATCTTAAAAAAAAATTGTGAGCCAACATTTACAGGCCCAACATGATCCATGT
>NC_045442.1:20319073-20346545 GCF_002776525.5 Piliocolobus tephrosceles
AGGCCCAACATGATCCATGTGCCCCGAAATGAATCACGTTGGGCCTGTAAATGTTGGCTCACAATTGCTGGGGTGATAAGTTAACGTAGACATCCTTGTCATAACAAGTACAGATGGCAGATTTACAGTTCAGCAGCTATACAAACCCTTCCTAAAGGATCCTCTACTTGTTCACATTTTTCTGACTTCTGTTTTGTTGGTTTGACTGCTTTTGTTTTTTAATAATTATTATTATTTTTGTTATTTTAATCTTCCAATTTCTTGAAGAATCTTTCTCCAGGGCAAGATCTCTGAAGGCCTTTAACGCCAGGGTAGTTTTACACTTAACTTGCAGCCATGGTATCATTCAAGATCAAAGAGGCAAGACAGGATTAATGGAAGAGAATTGCCATTTCTTTGTAAGAATTTCTGGATGTTAACCATCTCTGACTGTGTATCAACTCCTTCCAACTTCATTCATCAATAGCCTCTCTTGAAACCTCATGGATCCCCTGGCCTATAATCTTCTTTTGTTTCTGTAATGAGATGAAGGGAAATAACTTCCACTGAAACAAGTTCCAATTAATTATGCCTCTGAGTAAATCTTTTGGATCATGATAAGTGGCTCACAGTAAGGAGCGCCAACTCTCCTAAAATATGTGTGTGTGTGCTTGCATTCTGTTTCTTGTTTCTTTTTAGGAAAATCAGACAACATTTTAAAACTCAACAGTTGATTGCAGTTAAATACTTTGGAGGATGATCTGTGATTTGCAAGATGAGCATGATATGCGTTCAAACCTTCTGGAAGCATGCTTTGGCCAGAAAAAATTGGACTCATGTTTTTTCCTGTTGAATTTAAATGCTATGAAATTATCAGAAATTATCTATCTGTCTATCTATCTATCTATACCTCTGGTGGGGAGTGTGGGAGGTGGTTTGAGAGCAGGTTTGGGGAGAATAAGTTGAGACAGAAATTTTTATATAAATCAAAGAAAAGTTTTATTATAAGGTTAGATTTTTACAAGGTGGAAGTTTAATAATTATTTTAAAAGTCTTTTGATGGCTTTGGACAAAACTGTACCTAAGTTTCTAGACTGGGGTGCTATTGACCACCATGTAATGATCTGCAACTTACAAAAGTTTCATATGCGGAGATGGGTAAAACCCAGAAAGGGCAGAGAGGACCCAATCAGTTGAGCAGTAATTTTCAACCAAAGGGAAGCCAGAATAGAAAGAAAAGAGAGCCCTGGGAACACCATCATTTCAAGGGAAAGCAGGCAGGGAAGATGATATCGTTAGGGTTTGTGTCCCCATCCAAATCTCATCTTGAATTGTAACTCACATAATCCCCAGGTGTTCAGGAGGAACCTGGTGGGAAGTGACTGGATCATGAGGTGGTTCCCTCCATGCTGTTCTACTGATAGTGAATGAGTTCTTATGAGATCTGGTAGTTTTATAAGTGTTTGGCAAATTCTTCCTTTACTCATTCCTCTCTCCTGCTGCCTTGTGAAGAAGGTGACTGCCTCCCCTTCTGCTATGACTGTAAGTTTCCTAAGGCCTCCCCAGCCATGTGGAACTGTGAGTCAATTAAACCTCTTTCTTTCCTAAATTATTCAGTCTCAGGGAGTATTTTTATATCAGTGTGAGAATAGACTAGTGCAGAAGAGATGCTGGGAAAGGTAACTAAGACACAAAGCCATCCTTTATGGAGCACATAGTATGTGCTGGGTGTAAAGCTAGGAACTTCTCAAATAGGTGTGGATTCCACTCACTTTTCAGAGAATTTGAAACTGGGGCTAAAGGCCAAAGACTAGGAAAGAAAGGAGCTGGGATTTCAAGCCAGGCCAGTCTGTCTCCACAGCACAAGTCCTTAGCCACTGGACTCTATTGCAAACTAATAAGGAAATTCTGCAAAGACCTGGGTAAGAATGTTGCTGAAGACAGTAGAGGCAAAAGTTTCAATAATAAGGAAATGGTGTTTTGTTTGAAATATAAAAAAAGAGTAAATGGGTAAGGACTAAAAAGTCAGCATAGAATTTAACACCTAGGAGGCCATGCCAGAAGGGTCATCAATGACCTCATCAGTATTTTTGCTCTTTCTTTCCAATCTTAGCAAAATTTTAAGGGCCACATAAGTTGTTATTTTGTTTGTTTCTTTGCTTGTTTGTTTGTTTTTTAACAGAGTCTCACTCTGTTGCTCAGGCAGGAGTGGAGTACAGTGGCACAATCTCGGCTCACTGCAACCTCCACCTCCCAGGTTCAGTGATTCTCCTGCCTCAGCCTCTTGAGTAGGTAAGATTACAGGTGTTTCCCACCATGCCTGGCTAATTTTTACTATTTTTAGTAGAGATGGGGTTTCACCATGTTGGTCAGGTTGGTGTCGAACTACTGACCTCAAATGATCCTCCCACCTCGGCGTCCCAAAGTGCTGGGATTACTGGCGTGAGCCGCCACGTCCAGCCATAAGCTTTTGCCTGAGAACAGTGTCATTGTCTAGAACAGCAAACATTTTCTGTAAAAGACCAATTAGTAAATACTTTAAGTGTTGCAGAATATACAGTCTTTACTGTAACCACTCAGCTTTGCCATTTTAGAGCAAAAAGCAACCACAAATTATATGCAAATGATTGGGCATGGCTGTGTTCCAATAAAACTTTATTTGAAGAACACGAAGTGGGCTACATTTGGCCTGCAGGCTGTACTTTACCAACCTCTTGTTTAGAATAACACTTGGCAAATATCAAATGTTCCTTGGTTAAGAATTCTGTATCTACTATTAATTTGTGATTCAACAATTTTACTTCTAAAATTTTATCTTAAATACACAATCAAGGATGTTTTCAAAGATTTTCCAGATGAATGTTCATTGTTTCATTGTTTGTAGTTCAGAGGAACAGCAACCACCAAAATAAGGGATTATTTAAATAAATCATTTGATATCCAACAGCAGAATGCCAGAGAGCGACAACCATTTAAAATGATATGGAAGAATATCTGAAGATGTCTACATATATTTCCTAAATACTGTTAAGTAAACAAAGCAGGTTATATAATTGAAACAAAACAATCCATTCTCATTAAATATATATTATACATATTTATATATACACACACAGTCAATGAAAATAGACTGAAAAGATGTATATTTAAAGTAATAGCAGTAGTTGGGATTATGTGAGTTAATTTTCTTCTTTATGCTTTTCCACATTTTCCAAACTTTCTACAATGAGCAATGATTATTTTATAGAGAAAAAAGTTTTTTAAATTATCTATGCACAGCAAGGTTTCAATGGATTTAAAAGAAATAGAAGATCCACTTACCCCTCCTTGGTCAACTATTTCTGCATAAGCTTTGCCCAACCCTGAAAATTTTCCAAGAGATCCACAGACTCTTGTGATTCCACAACATTGAAAAAATGGCAAGATTCAATAGGAATGTAATTACTGTATATCAAACACCTTCTAGGAGGCAGGCACCTTGCTGAGCTAGGATACAGCCCTTGCCCTCAAGTAGCTCATGATCTTGTGGGAAAGGAAACAAATTCATACAAAAATAGCTCTCATCCCCATCAGTCTGACAAAGTCCCCTTAGGGAGGAGTACAATGTCACAGGAGTACAATGTTGGGGTTGGTTGAGAATAATGCTCCAAGAACTATATCTCATTTAATCTTCTCAACAACTGCTTGAGGACATTCTGTTCTCCGTGCTTCAAGATGAGGAAACAGAGGCCCAGAAGGCCCAGGGACATGCGGCAGTTGAAGTGAGGAAGATTTTCTTCCTTCCCCAACTCTGCTGAGCTCTAAAATTCTCATTTTTTTTTCTCCGCATCAGTGTTTTACGGTGTGAGGAATGGACCACCACCATCTGGAAATGGATACTCAACTTGAAAAAGGGTCCCATGATCAAAGAGTTGGGGGATGTGATGTCAGCCCCATCTAGCACATTGAAGGCTCTGAGAAGTCCTGCAGCAAGACACTCACAAGAGCATTTTTCACACTTGCTTGACCACTGAGCCATTGTTTCATGCACCATCTGCTCATGCTCTTGGAACCAGGGACTCTCAGTCTCACAGCCCTTCATTCTGATTGGGAGAGGTAGACTATGACACAGAGCAGCTCTACAGGGGAGAACTTTTGGGCCCTAAGGGCTAAAGGAGGCTTCAGCAGGTGCAGACAAGGGGACAGGTTATCTATTATTATCCTTTGTGGGAGTATGGCAAATCACCAGAACGTCCCAGTCGGTCTGTGAAGTGCCCTAAATGAAGTTCCTCTCCCCAGAAGCAGGTACCAGGCATGAGGATTCATGCACATGTGCTCCCTGCGGCTGCAATGATGCCGAAACCATGAGAAGAGCACAAGTGACAGCCAAGCCAGTGACAAGTTAATTTCCCCGGTGAGGACTAGGGCCCGCATGGCCCAAACAAGCACACAATTTGCCTAATTTTCCCTCAAGGGACATGTCTTCCCTCCTCAAGAAAGCCACTAAGGAGTTTCTCAGTCTCACTCATAAACAACTGTAGATAATGTCGTCCCATGATCTTTCCACAGCGCTGGCCTTTGGACGCTCATTTAACCTAAATTGCTGACAGCTTCGCTGGGGTCCCTGGAGGCCTAAGACCACCTGATAGGCAGCCCTCCCCTAACCCCCTTCAGATCTTAGCTCTCCAAGCGCCTGAGCAAAGGGCAAGCAGAGGGGACCACAAATTCCAGGGCTTGCCCTTTAGGCACCCTGCCCAGATACAATTATGGGACGTCCAGGACCAGGGCCACTGATTAAGCAAAATTAGGGCACACGCACTATCAGGTTCATATCAAACCTTCATTCTTATCATTCATGTGCTTGGGAGGCTGCCCTAAGGTTGAATCCTGCCTTTGACTTGTATTAGCTATGGGACTTTTTTGACAAGGGACATAGCCTCTCCCAGTCACAGATCCTTAGCCACAAACAGGAATGGGATGAGGTGGGATGATGGAAGGGACGTGCCCAAAGGCTGGAACACAGCACAGGTGTCAACAACAGCGATGACGATGATGATGATGATGATAATGATGATGATGATGATGATGATGATGATGATTATGACTGACTCTGACCTAAAAGAATCTCTGTGACTGGAGAGAGAATAGGAACAAATATAGCCACCACAGAGATTAAAGTCCCCCAAGCCCCTAGTGATAACTGGAGATAAGTCAGGAAGAAAGACCAGCACAGACACAAAGAATCCTTTCAGAGGATGCCTTGTCTTGAAACAACAGCATGATCCACAGTGGGGAGGTGAGAGAGGAGCAGTAGGAGCAAATGCCCAGGACCAAGCCACACAAGGGGTGTGTGCGCTGCCCCAGAGGGACTAGACACAAGAGGGCTGGGGGCAGGAGGCTAGGGGATCAGAGAGGAACAGAGAAGGACAGACTGTGACAAGTATTGAAAGCCAGGTGGAGAAGCTCCGCCCCAATGCCACAGAACGCAGAGCCCTCCAAGTGTCCTGAGCTCAGATGCAGTGGATGAAAATGGTCATTGGAAGAAATTCATCAGGCCTCCATGTCCGTGGCATGGGGGGAAGGAGGAAGGATGTCTGGTGACGAGAGAGAGGAGACCAAACCACAATAGATCTCATCTGAAAATGACAGAAGTGTTTTTCAGAAGGGGCATCGGAAACAAAGAAAAAACAAATGTAAAAACCTAAGCACATCTCATCATGATCATATTGCAATCAACCCCCCAGCACCCACTTCTCAGGCAGTGGGAGGGCATCACAACCTGGGCCTGGAGGGGCTGCTCTAGCCTTACGAGTAATGATTTAATTTTTACAAAATTGGATTAATGCATTACTTGTGTAATAAAAAATTAATTAAAAAACAACTAAGAAATCGAACTTCCCAGCACTCTGAAAGAAAATCCCTCTTAGGAATTTATTTTTGATTTTTGTCTAGAGGTTTCCACAGATTAGCCAAATGAAACACCAACATCTCTGGAAGAATTTCTTTCCAGGGCCTAAAAGCTGCCTACCCACACACATCCTTACCGGCCTGGGCTTAGAAGTGAGGGTGCCTTTATGGCATGTTTGCTGAAAATTAGTAAAGCAAGAGGCAAAGCCAGTGATCTCATCTGTTTCTTAGTTCAGGATTTATCAACTGCTTCGCTGGGGTTCGTTTTCTCCAACTCGCCTCTCCTGAAACCACTTTCCTTCAAGAAACTGCACTGTCCTTACTGCGAATGCTTCCAAGCTGCACACGTGGAGTGGGGAGCTTTCTATGAGCATCAAGTCTGGTAGTGCTATAGTCCTTGGCATCTGGTGCCAAGCAGGGATGTTCCCAAGCAGGGACCTAGAAAGCCGGTTAGAATGCCATTGCACACATCTGCCCCTCACTGCTTTGTCAAGGTCCCGCCTGTCCCCGATCATCCTCAAAAGAAAAAATACAGAAAACTGCGCTGGCTGGGCAGTGATCAGCGGCATAGAAGGTGCCAAGGGAGAGGAAAATATGCAGCATTAATATTTAATGGCCCTATTCCATTTTCCCCTAATAAGCTGAGCGCTACAGCGGGCAGAGCTGATTTATTTTGTCAGGAGTGGAAATATTTCAAGTATGATGCGTGTCACTGGGTCACACGGAACCCATCACACAAAAATACACACTGTAGAAGCATCTAAGAAAAGAATCTTCTGGACTTGATCTCCAAGTCTTTGGGCTTCAGGAAGTCTTGCAAACAGCATGGGACTTCAGTGTGAGAACTGACAGCGGGACAGGCAGTGGGCAGACAGTAGAGCGCCCGGTTGATACAAGGCACTGTAGCATCGCGCAAAGAGCAAAAGCTCTTCAGTTCTGCAGCAGACAGCATCGGTGTCCTGCCCTGAGCCCCTCAGCCCCTGCCTGTTTCCCTTGGTACCGGTAGCTTTCTATAACAAAATCTTGGTCTGACAGTCTCTCTGGCCACCAGAGTTTGTTCTGCCTGTTAGTGACACAGGCTGGAGAAGCCAGGGAGTTAACACTTCTGGAAATAACTCTACACCTGCATCAGATGGACATTGGTAGATAAATAGTCCAACTTCTTCACCCCTCTGAGGTGGGTTCTACCTGATGCCCAGAGGTCCCCAATGGGACTGAACCCCAGCTGGCTACAATACTGTCCTGCTCATAGCAACTTGGTTTAGGCTTCCTTCTGGTTCTGGTCTCACTTCTTGATCCCCTCATCAGCTCTTCCTGGAGTCACTACCCAAGTAAACTCACACTCAGATCATCTTAGGATCTGCCGGGCAAACTCATCTTTGATTTTCTCATGTACAAATGGTGATAGCAACAACCATCTTGCTGGTTGTTTTGACAGCCAAAGGAAATAATGCCTAAGATCGTGCCAGCCTGACAGAGGTCAATCAGTGCAAGACTCACTCACCTCCAGTGAGAATGTGAGTTGCTCATAAGCCAGGCATCCAGCTCTGATATTAGGAAATAAACTGGATCTTCATCCTCACTGCATCTCTGTGTGAATATTAATTTAGTCCAATCCTAGTAGCATACTTAACATTCTTCTTCCCACGAGCAGCAAGTACAGTGATGAGAAGTAAGAGAATTGGAGAAAAGTGCTTAAAAAGATGATGATGGAACATCCACCTCTAAGTCAAGTCATCTGGGGATGTCATGAGTTTGAATCATGGCTTCCTCCCACCCCCACTGAAAATATATGCTCAAGTCCTAACCCCAGTACCAGTGAATGTGACCTTGTTTGGAAAGACAGTCTTTGCAGATATAATTAAGGATCTCAAGATGAGATTATTGTGGAGTAACTGGGTGGGCCTTAAATCCAGTGATGAATGTCCTGGTAAGAAGGAGAAAAATACAGACAGAAGAGGAGAAACTGGGGGAGGTCATGTGGAGATGGAGGGAGATGAGAGTGATGCTGCCACAAGCCAAGGAATGAGCCACCAGCAGCTGGAAGGGGCAAGGAAGGGTCCTTCTCAGAGCCTTCAGAGGGATCATGACCCTGTCAACATCTTGATTTCCAGACTTGTAGCCTCCAGAACTGTGAGAGCATACATTTCTGTTGTTTTAAGCCACCCCGTTTGTGATTTGTTATGGCGGCCCCAGGAACTAACACATTGGGTAAGCCCAGGAAGGGGTCACATTACTCCTGCTCATTGCCCATTGACCCAAACTTGCCCACACAGCCAGGGCAACTGCAAGCCTGGGAGGTACAGTCTGGCCGCATGCCAGGAGAGCCCAAATCCTTTTTTGCCAAACTCACGGAATCAATTGCCAAGAGGCCGGATAAGCAGAATGAGCCAGAAGCTTGCCACAGGACAGGTCTGGATAGGGCTAAAGGACAGCTGCTGTTGAACCTGGAAGCCAGAATGACCTACTCACCATTCCCAGCGGTGGACACACATGTCCTCTAGGGGCACCTCTGTCCTTGGCATCAGCTCCACATTAGAATCACCAGTAGGAGTTGCCTTTAAGAAAAGAAACCACCATGTGTTGACTCCCCTGCAAATGTGACCTAATTGGCCTCCAGAGTGGCCCAGACTTCAGACCTTTCTCAAAACCCCTGGGATGGTTCCAAAGCACATCCAGCATTGAGAATGACTGTTCTAAGCTCTCTTACATGATTGTGATGTCTGGTGCTTTTCAATAAAGAATACTCTTGTAGATCATCTCATTTGATCCTCAAAACAACCCTAGGAGTGAGGATGGATGGATATTACGGGCTCCATTTCATAGATAGGAAAACTAAATCTCTGAGAGTTCAAGTGACTCCTGCATGTTACTAAGTTACTGGGAGCACAGCCAGGACATAAACTCTGGTCTACGATGTCAGGACTGTTGTCTCCAAAGGAGAACTCTTTTATAATAAAACAGTTGGCTAAAAAATACCCTCGCCACCCCTTTTAATGAGGCCCTGAATTCAGAAGGGAAATGACTGTGTCCTTCTTTCAACATCAAATCCCCGACATCTAAAGAGAGGTTTGTCCAGCCTGACATGTGCCAGCCCTTAGTATGTGAGGCCATTTTACCCACAAATTGCTCTAGGCACTGTGCCCGGGGCCTGCAAACTTTGCAAGGGCTTACAAAGGTGCTTGGGATCTGAAATATCAAAATACTAGAAGCAAAGTGCAAACTAAAAATAAGTAAATGCTGAATTCATATACATGAATGTCATTACTCGTTAAATTTAGTATGCATTAAAATTTTACAGCACTTAAAGGCAAGCTGAAGGTTAGATTTTCTTGCTTTGCCATGTAGAATGAGCTGCAAAACCTGAGAACCCATGGTTAATTACAAAATAAATGAGTGACTTCAAGCCGTATATTTTCAAAAGCAAAATTATAAAAATCCTTTGAAGTTTTTTAGAACCAAAAATAAATTTTGCCATGTTGTGGGCCCCTTTAATATTTTTGACAGGATGTGAGGTGGGCCAACCAAAATTTGGACGTGCCCAGGGCTAACAGAAGACTTAAAATGGCCCAAGCTATACCAAAGGCCATGGCACACATTGCCTCCATCCTAAAACGCCCTGCCAAGCCCACTGATAACAAGACTGGGAGAGCCATGCCCTGGGCCCTGGCCTTTCCTGCGCCTGAGCAGCAACTCCAGGGACCCACCATGGGCTCTTGGTGGGGCAATAGAAAGAGTTTGCATATAAAAACGAATTTCCTCATCGCTTCATCATAACTGATTAAAGGCAATTTCTATTAAGCACTGATTTTTTTCTTTGAACATGCTAAGTTTTTGTAGTCTTCTTAAAATGGAACGATCTTTAATTTATTCTTCTCATTGGCTCCTCACTTCCGTGAATAGCCTTCCTGCAGTTCCCTTACGTGACTCCCTGCCTTCACTGGATTGAATCAGATTGGCCTCTTTCAGCCTCGACTTGGGATCTCCCTGATCGATTTCTCTTTCTTCTCCCTCCTTGAAAAGATGCCCTCCTCCTCTCTCTTCCTTTTTTCCCTCTATCTCCTTCCTTCCTTCCCGCCATTCCTATCACACTTAGGCTGGATACTATGGCAGATCCTAGGAACACAGACTTGAAGAAGACATGGAATCTACCTTAAGTAACTGAAATTTAGTGGGAAGGGGAGACAAGGAGAATAAATATGTCAATAAATAATCAAAATTCAAAGTCATGTGGTTATATGATTGGAATCATAGGTATGTAGAAGAGGCTATAGAAGCAACAAAAAGAAAAATCAAATTACTATTTGAAGAAGTTAGAAAAGGCTTCCCTAAGAGCACTTCCTGCCGAGGAATGTGATGTCATTCTGATTCCATGTTGTTTGAGGCTGATTTGGGGAGAAACTGAGGGGGGTAGACTAGAAATGCTGCCGTCTGAAATACTTGTATGAGGTCCCTGTCATTTTGTCAGGTTAGGGGATATGATTTTATGGTATTACTCAAAATATTTTGTATATGGTCTCACAATAAATCTCTCCAAGTACTTAGACCCAGGGAAATGCTTTTCTTTCCACAATGAATTGGCATCGGACAATGAGAATGAAACAATTCACCAGATTTTCCTTTTTGCCTTAGCTGCCAGGAAGCTCAGAAATAAATCTCATGCTTATTAACAAGGTTTATCTCAGCCTCTGGTGAGAGTTATCATCCACGATAAAAACTGCTGACCTCTGAATTCTTAGCAAGATCCAGCCTGCTGGTTTTGCTCAGTGTCCTGTCACAGAAGACGGTTACATTATCTTTTTAGAAAAAAACACTTTCGAGATACTTAATGACGGAACTCTTAGCTCCATAAGGTCAGGGACTACATCTGTCTTATTTATCAAAGTAACATCATCAAGTAGGGAAGTTTAGCAATAGGGCTGGTACTCAACAAATATTAGTTAGATGAGTAAGTGAAGGAATAAAGGAATGAGATAATCATGAAAAGAAGGAACCATATTTAAATGTATATTCACCTAATGGTTCTCATTGTCATTAGTCACTCAGTATTCCCTACCAACCCAGTAATGCCAAATTAAACTTTCTCCAGCACCACACTGGCCACATTATACCTCCCTCCTCCTCTACTACCACATAAACACACACTGCTAAGCCTTGCTTCAATAGTTCCCAAGGTGGCCCTTTGCCTTTATAGTTGAGGTCATGGACAGCTATTATTTGTGGGTCCACCTGTATTCCTTCTGTTTGAGAACTGACGCTCCTTAAGTCCACACACTTTCTGGTTGAAAATCTTAGGCTCAGGATTCTGTGTCCCCTGGTATAGGATAATTCATGACTCAGACTGTTCCCTTGGTGAACTTATAGCCCAAGCATGGCCTATCAAAGTCCTCTGGGGACATGTATACAGACACTGGAAGACAGAGGGTGTCTCTCAAGCTGAGACAAGCAACAATCATGTAAGTCTGGAGTTTTGCAGGCCATTCTCTCCAACAGAGACAGAGAGAGTTTGCCAGAGAATAAAGCCAGCACAGAAGATGCAGAGCAAGAGACTGTGGAGAGGGAGAGGGAGACAGAAAGAGCAACCTTGAAAACCTTGACATACACATATCTGAATCTCTATCCCAGTTCTGTCAACTGATATACTCTCTTGCTTGCTTGAACTATTTTGAATTGGGCATCTGATACTTGCAACTTTCAGAGTCCTGACTGAGGTTCTCGAGAGCCAATTCTCAACTCCTTACTCTGATCTTCAAAAAGAAATTCACAAGGTATTGTCATGGATAGAACCTCAGGGTTAATCCACAGTGATCTTGCTTCTCAACCTGTCTGGCAGAAGGACATTTTAAAAAAAATTTCCATTGACCACATATCCAACAAGAGGATTATATCTAGAATGTTAAACTAACTCCTACTCTCCAATAAGAAAAAGACTAAAACCCAATAGAAAAATGGGCAAGACACTGGAACAGGCACTTAAATAGGATACACAAAAGGCCAATAAACATAAGCAAAGGAGCTCAACTTTAGTAGTCATCGGGGAAACACAAAAGAAATTCACAACAAAAGAACACACAAATGAAAAAGAGCAGTTGACTGGAATCACAGACCAACACGCATCCCTACTATGCAGCCCCCATCTGAAGCCTACCCAACCCTGCAACTCACCACCCAGGTCAGAAATACCTGGTTGGTCAATTCCCTATTCACTGAGGGAAGTCTGCTAAGAACCCACTTGAATGTCACATCATTGTCAGATTGCCACAGATGTTTCTAAATATTTGGTCTCATTGCAGAATGGTAACAGCTCTTGGTTGGCACTGGTCTGTGGCCCATACTTCGAGTGGCAGTGGCCTATACTATTGCTGCCAAGATTCAGTTATCCAGAGGAGAAAAACTTGGTAGGCAGATTCCTTTGCAGAATGAAGCCTTCACTGGGTTTAATTTAGTGAAGTATGTTGCATGTTAACCAAGGGTTCTCCTACTTTAAACCAACGAATATAGAGAAGACACATATTTCAAAACTACTGAGAAAACTCCAAGATGATGGCTGTGAATTAGAGCAGGCATAAAAGAAAACTGTGATATATACCTGAAGATAACTTTGTACACTCATGGAAATATGAGGTGATGTCCAGAAATAATAGCCCGAGGGGAAGTTGGCTAGGAAGAGGTCAGCTCCTGTACGAGAATCCTTTCCTGTTAATCCAAATATCTGAGAAGAGCATAACCTATCCCTAGAGAACTGTTTTCTCTAGGGACTCCCTGGAGGGGAGACCCACCTTCTGAGTATAAAAACCAATGATTCTTGGCAAAGAATCATTTCCATGCTAAACTCACAAAGGCATTTCTACAAAAACCAAGGGGTGCTATCTCTGCGGGTGTTTTTCTTTCTGATTTCCATCTGTCTCTTCCGATCCTCCACCCTCTACTTCCTTCCTGTAACCCAGTGATTCTCAAACCTGGCTTCACAGTAGAATCATTTGGAAAATTTCAACAAATACTGATGCCCAGGTCCCACTCCCTGGAACTGTATTCCATTTGTCTACAGTGGGGCCCAGGCATTTGTATTTTTAAAAAATCTCCCCAGCTGAATATAATGAGCAGAGTTATGATCCTACGCCTTAGCCAAAACTCACGTGTTCTTCCAGGGACAGCTGAGTATAATCAACTCATCTGTCACCAACATTTTCTGAACTCTTAACGTGTGCAGGATATGTGATGAAAAGTTAGTAGGAGGTAGCAATCTAGGGATTCTGCAGAGCAGTTTGCAAAGGGTGGTCCTGGATTTACAGTATCAGCATCACTGGGGAAATTGTTAGAAATACAAATTCCCAGGCCCCATACCAGATGTACTGTATCAGCAACTTTGGGAGTCAGGTCCAGCAATCTGTTTTAAAGAGCCCTCTAGGAGAAGGCAGATTCATAGAGATGGAAGGTAGAATGGTGGTTGCCAGGAGCTGAGCAGGTAGGATAGGGAGAGGAATGGGTTGTTATTATTTAATGGAGATGGAACTTCATTTTTGCAAGAAGAAAAATGCTCGGTGGATAGATGGTAGTGATGATTGCATAATCATGCAAATATACTTAATGCCACTGAACTGCATGCATAAAAACAGTTCAAATAAAAGATTTTATGTTGTATATATTTTGCTTCAATTTAAAAATAAGTATTTTTTTGTTTGTTTAAAAAAAAAAAAAAAGCCTGCCAGATGATTCTGACTGATGCACACTAAAGTTTGTGGAAAATTTCTCTAGATCCTGAGGACTGACCATTCATTCATTCATCTCAACATTAAATCATCATCATTCATTATGCCTTATGTATTAAGCACCCACTGTATACCAGGTATTATGCTAGGCACTGGATGAACATTGTTCCTGATCCTTGGAGTTTAGAGCCCAATGTAGAGATAGACATTAAGCAAATGATTACACAACTCAGTATTTAATTGTTTAATGAAAATTGTGATTGTGCCCTGCGTGTGCCATGAAACAGAGGATGCTGTGGGAGCATATAACCTAGCTTGGGGAGGTCTTAAAAAAAAGAAACTTTCCTGAGGAGGATAGAACTTAAAAAAGGATCAGGCGTTATCCAGGTGAAAAAATATAGACAGAGCATTCTAGGCCTCGGGGAACAGCTTTCGCAAATGTCCTGAGGCAGGAAGGAGCTCAGATGTTTGAGGAACTGAGAGGACAGGTACCATAAAAGGTGAGTCAAGATTTTGTAAACAATGAGAGACCAGAAAATAAGTGCCTCTGAGCTAATGTTGAGAATATTTCTGAGATGAGAGATTTTACAAATTTGTGATTGGGTTCCGGCAGCTGAAGCTACCAGTGCTAGGGTCAGAGGAATGAGTTGAATCGGTTAGCCAATTCAATCCAAGTTGACAGGCAAGTTGAAAGACAGAACTTGCATGTATTAGTCTGTTCTCGTGCTGCTAATAAAGACATGCCCAATACTGGGTAATTTATAAAGGAAAGAGGTTTAATTGATTTACAGTTCCACATGGTTGAGGAAGCCTCACAATCAGGGCACAAGGCAAAGGAGGAGCAAAGGCACATTTTATATAATGGCAGGCAAGAGAATGTGTGCAGGGGAACTGCCTTTTATAAAACTATCAGATCTCATGGGACTTATTTACTATCATGAGAACAGGATGGGAAAAACCTGTCTCCATGATTCAACTGCCTCCCATCTGGTCCCTTTCATGACACATGGGAATTATGAGAGCTACAATTCAAGATGAGTTGTGGGTGGGGACACAGGCAAACTATATCATTGCACTTACTTAATAATGTCCTAAGTACATTTATAGCATATATTAGAATGGACTAGGTTACCCTGTTGTTTAAAAAAAAAAAGAAAATCCCAGTGGCTTAATATAAATTTGTTTCTTGTTAATACTGTATGTCCAAAGGAAATCAGAGAGAAAGAACTATGGTCCACACAGTGACTCAGAGACCCAGGCTGATAGAGCTATGTCATTTGTATATCTCCTTGGTCACTTTGTCAGAGGCATTTAAACCAGAGCAACTCCATCTTTTTTTTTTTTTTTTTTTTTTTTGAGACGGAGTCTTGCTGTGTCTCCTGGGCTGGAGTGCAGTGGCCGGATCTCAGCTCACTGCAAGCTCCGCCACCCGGGTTTTATGCCATTCTCCTGCCTCAGCCTCCGGAGTAGCTGGGACTACAGGTGCCCGCCACCTTGCCCGGCTAGTTTTTTTGTATTTTTAGTAGAGACGGGGGTTTCACCGTGTTAGCCAGGATGGTCTCGATCTCCTGACCTCATGATCCGCCCGTCTCGGCCTCCCAAAGTGCTGGGATTACAGGCTTGAGCCACCGCGCCCGGCCGCAACTCCATCTCGTATAGAGGCTGGTTAAAATAAGGCTGAGACCCACTGGGCTGCATTCCCAGTTGGTTAATGCATTCTAAGTCACAGGATAAGACAGAAGATTGGCACAAGATACAGGTCATAAAGACCTTGCTGATAAAACAGCTTGCAGTAAAGAAGCTGGCTAAAACCTACCATACCAAGATGGTTATGAGAGTGATCTCTGGTTGTCCTCACTGCTACACTCCCACCAGTGCCATGACAGTTTACAAATGCCATGACAAACTCAGGAAGTTACCCTACATAGTTTTGACTGGTCTACAAAGGGGTGGCAGGAATAATCCACCCCTTGTTTAGCATATAATCAAGAAATAACCATAAAAATGAGCAACCAGTAGCCTTTGGGGCTGCTTTGTCTATGGAGTGGCCACTCTTTTGTTCCTCTACTTTCTTAATAAACTCATTTTCACTTTACTCTACGGATTTGCCCTGAATTCTTTCCAAGAACCCTCTCTTGGGGTTTGGATTAGGACCCGATACCAGTAAGTTCAGCAAAGGAGAGAGTACTAAGGGGCAGATACTAGCTCTTAAATGCTTTAACCCAAAAGTAAAACACTTTCAACAATGTGAAATCACTTTGGCTGATAGTCCATTGGCAAGGCTTAATTACCTGATCTACCTAATTGCAAGGGGGCTTGGAAATATAGGGGAGTATATTTGGCGAGCAATAAATGTTAAGCAGTGAAAACTTTTACATAGGTACAGCTGAGTTACAAATATCCCACTTATGATCATCCCAAATGAGGGATGCGCTGAGCCCAATTGTCACCTGAAAAGATGAACTGTGTCAACAAAGCTCAAGTTTGAGTTCATCTGACAGCCAGATATAATTTCCCTCCAATTTTGAAAATTCACATTCCCTGGACAGACCAAAACTTCCTCTATCCTCTAGACTTCTCTAAATCACCAAATCATCAATGTGGTTAGATAAGGCCTTCAAAATCATTTAATCCAACTATCTCATTGTGGTAGTGGTACCTGAAGCCCAAAGAGGGAAAGTAACCTACCCAAAAGTCACCTAGTTAATGACCAAGTTGCAAATAGAGCCTGCCTCTTGCCTCCCAGCCCAGCACCATTCTTACTCTGAGAACAGGAGAAATAACATATATAAATTCCAAACTAGAGAAAAAAAAAAAGAGTTTAACCAAAACACAAAAACTCCATCCAAATACACAAAAAACAACGAACATCTCACAGCCAGTAGAAAACAGGAAATAAAATCTCAGAAATAAGTCTAAACATATCTATGATCACAATAAATGTGAATGGATAAAATTCTTTTATAAAAAGTCTAAAACTTTCAGATTTTTACAATCCAGCTGTATGCTACCCACAATTTAACCTGAAAACAAAATGACATGAAATTAAAAAAAAAGAATAAAAGATAAGCCAACCAAATGCAAATAAAAATAGACTTCATGTAGTAATATTGATATCAGATGAAAGGAGAATTTAAAATTAGAAACATTAAATGAGACAATCTGGAAGCCTGGCTGTTTTCCTAACTGAAACAGTCACAATCCTAAAAAGTCAAAACACATGTTATGCAAGGATCATCAATATGGCAAAGATAAAACAAAAATATCTGTGAGGTATGTGTGTATGTTGGAGTGTGTCTGCATGTGTGTATATGTGTGTAAGAGTGTGTGTGTGTTTGTGACTGTGTGACCAAAATGTTTCTGGGCTTTATAAATTCATCCCTCTTCCTTTTAAAAATACCTAGCCATGGTACTAGCTGGGCCTTAGCTATCTGTCCTTTGGGAGCTGAACATCTAAACTGGGTAGCTCAGACACAGGGGCCTATACACAAGAGCACCCCTCTCAAAAGGCTGAAGAATTCTGCCATGAGGAAGCCAAGATATGATTAACTTCGGTTATCAACCAGCCTTGGGGGAAGGGATATTGACCCACAAAGGGAAAGTAACAATTCCACTCCATCAGGGGGCAGGGGGTAACTCACAAGATCACAGTCTGCTCCTGCTGTCAAGTCATGGCTGCAAAGCCTTCCAGGGAAACTCCAGGGCTGGCAACCACCTTTTCAGGGAGCAACAGGCTCCCTGGACACTTGGCTGGGCCCAGCGGGACCCAGCTGCTGAGAATTCTTTCACAGACTCTGTCATGCTGGGCGTTTCCAAAGCAAATATCCCCAAGGTCCACACTAGGACCATCTGTTTCCCATTTTGAGGAGTGAGTTCTATATACTAGCTTGTTAAGAACTGCACTGAAGGAAAGAAAAATAACAGCCTCTTAAAAATACCCAACTAGTCCCGCCCATGCCCTGCAGTTTTGTAATGGAGGTGGGCAGCAGAGGGCCTGGTGGAGAGCCTGCTAACCAGAGGGTCTCATAATTTCTGCGCCCCTCCATGGAAGCCCCAAGCCAAAGCCTTAATGGGAGCATGCTAGACACTGGGTGTTTATGGCAGGGGCCACTAGCTGTTGCTGGTCCTTTATTCATAAAACATCAAGCAAGGAGCTCAGAGCTGGCTTCTCCAGAGTGGAGGCTTTCAGGGAGGGGGTGTTGGACGTGGGCATTGGAGGAGCTGGAGGTGGAAGATCATATCTGCAGTGGAATTTGAGGTCACATAGGAGCAGCAGCCACTGCTGGGAACTTGACTGCGCAGCTCTGTGTCTTTTGTCACCTCCGATTATCCCTCCTGCAGCCCGCCGTGGGGACCACTGAATGCATTGCAGACAGTTTTGGCAGGCTGGCCTCTGTGCTGGGCTCGCATTCATTAATCTGCCTGCCACCGAGCCCCTGTGAAAAGAGGAAATTGTTTCACGCTTACTCTCCGAGAGACAAGGGGAAAGGGCTCTCGGAACGGGAAGAAGGCCCAGACTCAAGCCGGGGAGCCAGGTTGGGGTGCTGCAGCAGTGCTCCCAGAGTGCCAGAGAGTGGCCTCTTTGGGGAGCAGGCGAGCCCTTCCCTGGAAGGACTTGGAATTGAGGCAGCCCGGCAGTTAATTAGCCCAGTAATGGGGGCTGGCCACAGTTGCTTGGGCTGAAGCTGTGGGCCTGCAACAATCAGGGTCTGTCTTCTGACAGAGATGACAAATGGAGGAAGTGAAAAGGGGATGCGAGCAAAAAGAAAAGCAGGGACAAGAGGAAATACCAACTGCAAATTGCTGTAATGAATTTGGAAGGCAGGCTCTGGAAGGCAGGAGAGAAACTGCAGTGTCACAGAGCCCGTGTGGGGACGTTTCAGTGCATCTGGGAGTGACAGTCATAGCTGCACAGGAGAGAGATGGCACATGGCAAAGCAGCCTCATCAGCGAGCAGAGGCATGGACTGGGGCTGGGTGCTTTCTGAAGGCTTTTGGAAGGACTAGAACTCAGAAATGCATGGGGCTGCTTATCCAGGCTGAGGAGCACTAGGCAGGTCCCAATTATCAAGTATAACAGGAAAAAATGCAATGCAATTTATAATAGTAAAGAGATCCTTAATGAAAAGAAGGCCCCTGGTTCTGCAGAGGACTGATCAGCTTGGAGCACATCTCTGGGGAAGAAGAGCTGGGAAAAGCTTAAATGCTCTGTATAAAAAAAAAAGGGCAAAGGATTTGGAGTTCCCAGGAGCAAACCAACAGAAGGGAATGGGGAACAGAAATGGAAAGAAAGGAAGACAAGGATGGTATGAGCTGCCCCTTCTTGTGGCATCCATCCCTAGCTTCTGGGAAGCCAGCCAAGCTCTCAGTGCCTGGTGTGCCTGGATTTCAGGGAAACCAGCGAAGAGGTTATTACAGGGTGTTGCTAGGCAAAAAGTCCACGGTGTGTGCAGATACTAGAGGCCAAGGGACCACGAGCACAAACAGCCTTGGGAAGGAGCAGACATCGCTGCGAAAGTCCTGGGGATTTACAGGCTGGAGCTCCGAGGCACAGGGAAGCCCCAGCTGACCTATGGGTCAGCTGAGTGTCACAGCATCCTGCAGACAGCCCCCATTTTTTGACCAGACACCTCTTCTCAGTGCCTGTCCACACAGTTGAACATCCAAATGTGCTTTTCATGTCCTTTTCCCTCATTTTTAAGTTACAATCCACAAACAGTAAAACTCACTATTGTTAGCATACAGAGCTACGAGTTCGGATAATTGCATACAGTTATGTAACCACCACCAGAGTCAAGATATAGAAATTTTCTGTCATTCCAAAATGTCCCTTTGTTCGCCTTTGAAAAGCAAACCCTCCCCTCACCCCATGGCCCCCTGGCCACCACTGATCTGTGGTCCATCCCTATGGTTTTGCCCTTTCCAGGATGTCCTATAAATGAAGTCATGTGGCATCTAGACTTCTTAACTGGCTTCTGTCAGCACGATGCATTTGAGATTCGCTCAGGTTGCCACGTGAATCACGTGTTTCTTTGGATCACTGAGTAGTGTTCCGTCGTGTGGATGTACCAGTTTGTTGATTTTTTCACTGAGGAACATAACATTTGGGTTGCGGTCTCCCTCATGGACTTTTGACCTTGTCTTTCATGGGATATTTTTGCTGGTGGGGATTATGAAAAAGTATGCCGGTCCTGCCCAAGGTTTTATCACACTTATCCTTCTCCAGAGCTCTGCAGCCTCTTTAGGTGTATTTCTTCGTTTAATTTTGGCCTCCCAAGCTTGGTATAAATAACCAATTGTATGACTTATAAAGAGATTTTGTGATTTTGTTTTGTTTTTTATAACTGCTTTATTGCGATATAATTCACATACTGTACAATTCACCCATTTAAAGTGTACAATTCAATGCCTTTTAGTAGAATCACAGAGTTACGCTTCCATCACCTCCATCAATTTTAGAACATTTTCATTACTGCAATTAAAAAAAGATTCACACCCATTGACTTTTTCTGTCCTCCAGTTTCCCCAACCACTGGCAACCCCTAATCTAATTTCTGTCTCCATAGATTTGTCTATCTGGACATTTCTTATAAATGAATTCCTACGATATGTGGTCTTTTTGTGTCTGGCTTCTCTCAGTTGGCACATTGTTTTCAAGTTTCATCCATGTTGTAGCATGTGTCGGTGTATCATTCCTTTTTAGTGCTGAATAATGTTCCATTGTATGGACATGCCACGTTTTGTTTATCCGTTCATTTATCATTCAGTTGATGGACATTCGAGCTCTTTGCACTTTTGGCTATTATGAATAATACTGTTATGAACATTCATGTGCACGTTTTTGTGTAGACATGTTTTCAACTTTCTTCAGTAAATATCTAGGAGTGAAACTGCTGGATTATATGTGAAGCCTGTGTTCAACCATTTGAGGAACTGCCAAACTGTTTTCCAAATGGCTGCACCATTTTATACAAAGGCACTTTCAAAGTGTAAAAGTTCGATGCAAATGATTTTAATCTAATATTAGTCATTGAAATGGCAAGAATATTTGATCATCATAATAATTTGTAGACAAGACTGAGGTATCTAAAGTGACACCTCTCCCTCCAGTCCCCCAATCCCACATAGAGGCACTGTAAACAATTTGGTATGCAGTCCATTCCTCCTTCTTTCCTCTGCTCACCATACTGATACAGAATGTATGTATTTGAACATAATCGCAAAAACTGCAATTACTTTTGCACCAACCTAATACTTTCATTAAAATAAAAATGCATTCTGACTATGCATACAGCTCTAATGTCTTCTTTTATTTTTCAAATTATAGTAAAATACCATCTTAACCATTTTTTAGGATATAGTTCCATGGCATTAAATACAGTCCCTCACACTTGTGCAGTTATCACCATCATCCATCCACAGAACTCATTTCAACCTTCTAAACTGGAACTTTATACCCATTAAATGATAACTCCCCCTTCTCTCTTCCCCTCAGCCACTGGAAACCATCATTCTGCTTTCTGTGGAATCATATAATATGTGTACTTTTGTGACTGACTTATTTCACTTGGCATAACATCTTCAGGGTTCACCCAGGTTGTAGCATGTGTCAGATTTTCCTTCCTTTTTAAGGCTGAACATTAATTTTTTTATAGGCCACACGTCACCTATCCACTCATCTATTGATGAACACTTGGGTTGCTTCTACCTTTTAGCTATTGTGAATGAAGCTGCTATGAATGTGGGCATCCTTTTGCCCCTGCTTTCCATTATTTGGGGTATATGCCTTCCAACTTCCTTTTTAAAAAAATAATTAAGTGAACTTTTTTTGAAGATTTTATCACTTAAAAAAATCTTAACAGTATACTAATGGGGTTCTTCCATATTATCACCTTCATGCACTGAATTGCTGGAGGTCTCATAATCCATCTCATCATTTCCCCATTTATGGGAATTGAATAGCCATTACCATTGCATGTTTCCCATGGTGCAAAGCTCTTGGCATCCATTGGCTGATTGGATTCTCACAACAATCCTTTGAGATGGCTCTAACTATCAGCCTCTTTTGAGAGACAAGGAAACTGTGGTAGAGAGCTTAAGTCATCTGTCCAAGGCCATTCTGCTGGTAAGGACTGAGGTTAGAAATCAAAGTCTGTCTGACTCTCAAGTTCACCTGCCTAACCTCGGCATCTTAACTAATGACATTCCTCATGATTTTTTTTTTTTTTTTTTTTTTTTTTGGTTGTCCAAGGAGTGGTCTGGCAGGGGATGGAGATACGGAACCTGAATATATGTAGATGTCCACATTCCAGGAACCAGGGACTGATTCCTCAACAAAATCAGAGGTGTCTTTCAACAATGAGTGTCCTTTCTCGGAGCTCTGGCTTCTTGAAGCCTCAGAAAACCAGAGTGGGCTCCCAGCTTCCTACAGAGGGCTACTGACTCATGCTTCCTTCCCTTTGACTTCTCTCCTGCTCAATCCTGACTTCCCCTGACCCTGTCTCCACATTGTCCTCCCCCAGACTGTCTAGGTTCCAGTAACAGAAACCCAGCTCAACTGTGCTTACACAAACAAAAAGACTTTTGGGTTTCATTTAACTGGGAAAGTAGGGACACATCTAGCCTCCATCATGATTGGATCCAGGGATTGAAATGATGTCATCAGGCTCTTTATCTCTCAGCTCTGCTACTCTGAATGATTCTTTCCTGAAGTGGACAGGCCTTCTCCCTGAAGTGAGAAAGCTAGCCACCAGAAACTCCAAAACTACAGCTTCAAAGCTTAACTCTCTCACCAGAAGGAGGACCAGTTTTTTTCTCCCAGCATCCATATATAGATCTAAGGGAAGGACTCCAACTGGGGTTGGGCCATATGCTAATTCCTTAGCCAATCATATGGCCAGGAAAAGGCAGTGTTGAGACTGATGTAGACCCAGCTACATGGAAGGCAGTTTGTGCTACTAGAGAGAGGGAGAATGCATGTGTGCTTGGCAGACAGGAACAATAACTAGTATCACACTCTGTCTGCCTCGGTCAATAAACTCCCCACACCCAGCTTCTGTGGATACTGCCACCATCACCACCACCACCACCACCACCACCACCATCACTACTCAGATTTCTTCCCCATTTTCACTCCCCATTGCCAGAGAGTGAATGAAGCCAGAGCAGGCTGCTTTAGAAAGAATGCAACCCTCAGGCCTATGGAAATATGCAACCCTCTGCCCCCTCCCTTTCTGGAGGAGACACTGCCCTATCTAAACATTTTCATCATCTGCTGCTTCTTCCAAATCACTCCCCAGGCTTGGCTCATCTTTGCACAGCTTGTTTCTACTCCATTGTAAGGTATAAGAACATGAGGTGCCCAGATGTACTGCTGTTTACATTGCACAGAGCATGAAGCCATGCGTGTGGCTCCCTGCTCATCCTTGGATCTTTGTCACTGCAGTCCAAGGCTCTGATGATTGCTGCAAGCCAAATGGTCATGGTCAAGCCTGGTCATTACATAGTCTCTTCCCCTTGACTCACAGCAGACCCGACTGGATGAAAGATCTGGTTTCCTCATCACAGAGGCATAAGGTTTCTTTGCCATTTGATTGACTGGTAAATGAAAGCCAGGCTCATTTGTTTGCTGTGGGGGTTTTTGTTGGTTTTTCTTTTCTTTTCTTTTTTTTTTTTTGGCAGCATGTCATGATTAATTCATCTCTGGCTCGCCTCCATGGACAAGCTCTAATACTTGGCACCTTCTTCCTCTTCTTGTCTGTCTCCCCTTTCCCTTGCTGCACCCCAGTTCCACCTTGGAAAAAAGCTTCTCTTCCCTCTGAGGCTCAGCAAATACCTCTTGCCTATGGGTGAACTTGGACCAACATTTCAAACTGCCAGAGACCGAGGCTTTAGGAAATAATAACAGTATTTGCTGAAAATAGTTGGATCCTCCTAAACTGTCTGCCTGTGCCAAATTGAGAACTAAATCACAAAATTTGAAGCAAATAAACAGAACCACATAATTTCCATTTTCAAATGAGTCATCCACAAGCTAAAGAAACTTTTGCAGAACGAGCAACTGGCATTATCATTATTAGCCCTCACTTGGCACGGGTAGCAGTTTATCGTTCTCAAAGCACTTTTGTTTCTACTCATTTCATTGTCTACAACCACATACAAAGATAGTGTAATAGAGATCATTCTTATTTCCATTTTGCAAGTGGAGAAATAGCAGATCCACCTTGAACAGTGGCCTTTACAGAGAGCCTTTTGGAGTCATGAATGGAAGATCAAGTATGAAGTTGGTATCAGACTAGAACTGAAATCCATCAACTCATCCTTCTCCTATGCATCTTTTCCCAGCGTACCATACAAAATCAGCTGAAACAAGGCAAAATCTTTTGAAAATCACAACCTTGAAGCCAATTAAGCAGACAGCACAGCCTCATTTCATACTGAATAAACTGAAACAGGAAGGGTCAGTATAAATCGTGCAAATAGCTGTGGCCAAAATAGAAATTGAAACACAGGTCGGGTGCAGTTGCTCAGGCCTGTAATCCCAGCACTTTGGGAGGCTGAGGCAGGTGGATCACCTGAAGTCAGGAGTTTAAGACCAACCTGGCCAACATGGTGAAACCCCATCTCTACTAAAAATACAAAAATTAGCCAGGTGTGGTGGCATGCACCTGTAGTCCCAGTTACTCAGGAGACTGAGGCAGAGGGATCACTGGAACTCAGGAGGCGGAGGTTGCAGTGAGCCGAGATTGCGCCACTGCGCTCCAGCCTGGGTGAAAGCGTGAGACTCTGTCTCAAAAAAAAAAAAGAAAAAAGAAAAAAGAAAAAGAAATAGAAACACATCCTTACCCAGACACAGCATGTTATTCTACTTTGTAAAGGGTAATTTTCTATCACCCACCTGATGAGAATGTAACAACCATGAAGAAGGAAGAAGAATCACACACTCCTTTGACGTGCCCCACTGTCTCTCTGGAAAGCTGAGAATATACAGATTATTGTTTATATGCTAGGATTGTAGGATTTGTGAGTTGAGAAATACACCAAATCTACCTCTTGTACTCTGAGGTTTGGGTTCTTGGCCTCCTTCAAATCAACAGGGATATGAATGTGTTTATCTCACTAGATCCACAGGCCTATGGTTCGTTTAGAATAGGTACCACAGGAATAAGAAGACAGGAAGAAAAGGAGCAAAAGGATGAGACTCCTTCAGAGCAATGCAGATGATATAGGCCAAGCAAAATAATAAGCATTATATAATTAACAGTAAGTCATCCTTCCATTAATTTAATCATTAATTCAATAATCATACATTACAACAATTCTCAGCTGACCTTAAGGTGCTTGGGAGGATTAAATGAGGACACTTGTATGTGTGAAGAATCTACCACAATATCCATCACACAATGGGACCCCTGCTAACACTGGCTTCCTTTGCTTCCCTCGGTTCTAGCCCTGAGCCATCTGAAACAAGCACCTGCAAACAAGAATGGAAGTGGTATCTGTGTGTGTGAAGATCAGAGATGGTCTGCAGGGAGAAGAGTGGGAAACGAATGTCATGAAGGGGAGGCGGGATTGGGCAAGGCCTTCCTGCAACCCCTCAGAAACTTAAACATGGGTTGCTGTCACATTTTCAACAATTTTTATAACACTGTCCCACGGCAGGACAAGTTTAGAGTGTAAACAATCTCACAGTTAAGGGAGGCCCTGGGTTATAGCACAAGGGCTACTGAGCCTTAAACAAAATCTCTTAATCGCCCGGGATCTGTTTTCTGATTTGTAAAGCAAAGGGGAAAGGACTAGACACATTCTAAGGACCTTTCTGGCTGTGCACAACTGTCAAGATGTTCCTGATGTAGAGGCAGCATCTCTTTCACTGTAATTTCAGCTCACATCTGTTGATCAAGTCAGCTGAATCCAGTCTTCCTAATATAAGGGAAAGACAGTTGGGGTGGGTGGAAAGCCTGTGGGACAGGACCCGTCATAGCCAGGGCCTCTAGTCACTCCTGAGGTCACATCAGTCCCAGGAACCTGCTGAAGTGTGGAAGCACCCTCCCCCCATCCTTCAGAGAGATCTGTCTAGGGCAATTCACCCTGGAGTTCTCAGGAAGCACACTAGGAATTTCATTCCAGAAAGCTCCCTTTAGAGGCCACCCCCAAGAAACGGAATCTAAGGAAATGGTAAAGAAGGAACCCCTCAGTGGACAGGCCCTCTCCATGGAATGAGAAAGCTAGTCACCAGAAACTCCAAAACTACAGCTTCAAAGCTTAACTCTCCCACCAGAAGGAGGGCCAGTTTTTTTCTCCCAGCATCCATATATCGATCCCAGGGAAGGACTCCAGTTGGCCCTGGTTGGGCCATATGCTAATTCCTTAGCCAATCATATGGCCAGGAAAAGGCAGCTGGGACTGATATAGACCCAGCTACATGGAAGGCAGTTTGTGCTACTAGAGAGAGGGAAGGAGAATGCACATGTGCTTGGCAGACAGGAACAATAACTAGTATCACACTTTGTCTGCCTTGGTCAATAAACTCCCCACATCCAGCTTCTGTGGATACTGCCACCATCACCACCATCACCACCACCACCACCCCTACTCAGATTTCGTCTCCAATTTCACTCCCCATTGCCAGAGAGTGGTCACCCTCTCTGGTACAGACTCATGGAGCTTTCAGGAAGGGGCTTCTCTGTCCAACACACACTGGCCCCTACAGAGGCATCACCACATAACCTCAACATGTTCCCATTGTGCAGCTGAGATGACTTCTTTGGAGAGTTAAAACATCTTCCCAGGAGCTCACAGCCAGTTAGGGGCAGAACCAGGATTTCACCTGAGGTCTGGATGAACCAAAAGACTACTGTAAACTCTCTACTAAAGATGTGCCAAAGGAAGCCCCAGTGGGGACCAAATTTCCAATGCAGAAGGAGAACAGCCAGAGAATAATGTAAACAGGGCAGAGAGAGGGCCCTGGAAGAGGAGACTGGACAAGCCTGTCGGAGGCGAATGCCCATATGTGGATCTTAAGGTTGGGGGCATTGTTACCTGGGGTAGGATGTTGCCTTTAGCCATCTCCTGCCTCCCTGAGAGACCAGCACCCATCAGCACATCACAGCCTAAAGTGTCCCTAAGGCTGGGTCCTGAGACATCAGCCCTGATACCTATGCCATAGGGATGACTACTGTGTGTACTTGTTCAGAACATGGCTTGTACAGTACACTCAGCCAAGAGAGGGGTTCTTCACTTACCAAGCTATGTGTGCCCACTGAGCTGTGTCTGCCTGTAAGGGTGACATTTTTCTAATCCATGCAAAGGCGCTATGAGAGTGAGTTGTGGTCCTATTCTGAGCACTCCTCTTGTGGGGTCTCTGTACTTACTCCATAAAGGCTGGCTGAGTGTTTGCTATATGCTGGGCCATTCAAACATGAGGAGACACAGCCCCTGCTCTCAAGAAACTGAAAGGCTAGTGGGAGAGGAAGGCAAAGAGACAGGCACAGACCATGGGAAAGAGAAAATACAGGGGTTCAGGGAGACCAGGCAGGGGCCAGTGTGTCTGATTCTACAGTCTCTCAGGGCTAATCAGTCTCTATTATGTTCTCCTTCTCCCAACTCCCCCTCGTGTGGCAAATCAGAACTCAGCTAGGTGGGTGCACACACCCCCAACCTGCTACTCTCCCACTCACATGATCCCCAGCACCATCTGACCTGGGTAGTCCCCATTCACCCCCAGGTGCAGTCAAAAGGCCCTTTGTCTCCAGGGATTATGGGAAATTCCTTCCTTCCTCCCCGCTTGGGGACCTGCCACTCTTAATAGGTTCAGTATTTGATTGTCAACAGATGGAAGGTCAGTGCTAAACACACACACACACACACACACACACACACACACACACACACACACAC